>NC_090725.1:10361879-10444379 GCF_036898095.1 Palaemon carinicauda | reverse complement strand
CGGGGTCAGAAGACCATTCGACATTGGGTGAGAGGATTCCAGAAGAGCTCACAACAATGGAACTTAAGGACCACCTCTTCCCCTAGGCCGAGGTGACAGCTGTTTTCGGTTACCAGATACTGACGGTACAACTCCAGCAGATGATGAAGCTCGAGACACTCTTCAGCTATGTCGACGATTTCTTCCGTGACGAAAGAGAGAGAGAAAGAGAATCCTGCTGACTACGGCAGCCTCTGATGAGTCCCTGGATACCCGCCAGGTAAGTACTGCGCCTAGTACTTCTTTGGCTCAATCCTCCATTTCTGTATCTGTCCCCCCTGCCTCCACCTCTACCCTTGTTCCTACTCCGAATATACCTTTGTTCCCCGGTCACTTAGAGTTTATAGCATCCATGGAAAATATCCATGCCAAACATGAAAGAGCTCAGGGGTCCATAGAGGTGAAGATTGAGGCTTTCCAGCTGGCACTTAAGTCCAAGGCTCCACCAGCGTCGAGCCTTCTAGATTGCTAGGCGAAGAATACTTGGCGCTATGCAGAGCATATGGCTCTGAGTGAGGGATACCTCCACATTGGAGAAGGCATGGGATCTAAGCCTGTCTCCGACTTAGAATTCTACCCCTCGATTGATAGTTATCCTTACTGCTATGTAAGGCTGAACTCTGAATCGTCCATAAGGGATGATACAATCCCCAAAGAAGCTATCATCCTGGACCACTGCAAGGCTCAAAACTTATTGGTAAGGGATCTAAAGACGGATGAGTTTACCAATACTAAAATTTCGGCCTTTGGCAGGAAACAGGCCACCTTTATTGCTCCCAAGGATACTGTCTTTCCCTTCGTCTCAAAAAGTTTAGAGGCTGTAAAGAAGGCAGTAATCAAAGGTAGACCACTGCCAGTACTAGAAGAGTGCAAACCTGTATCTCCAGCCCTTCCTTATGACTCGGACAGTTGGGAAGATGTCCAACACACTTTAACGATCGGGAAACTGGATAGGGACATTGGAGGCAAACAATTCAATGAAAGGTTGCCTAGAATTCCCAAATTCTTATTGAAGTCAGAATTGGAAGCTTCTTTGTCCCACAAGTCCTATTTGGAAATGCTGATTGGAAACTATTCGAAATTAGACCTCTTCCCGGCCCAGGCAAAGACTCATCTGGCTACCTTCCACAGGGATCTGCATGCTTTCTTTTTAGCCAGAAGAGCCTGCAGAGAGCAAGTTCTAGCCGCAGCCACTATTAGGCATGAGCCTAAAAAATTGATTGAATCAAACATCGAGGGGAAGGATCTCTATCCTCAGAAGATAGTAAAGGAAAAAATGAGCAGAGCAGCTCAGGAGAATAAGAACCTTATGCAGAAGTGGGGTATGTCCTCCAAGAGGAAATTCAACCCTGGAGAAAGACCTCAACCTAAAGGCAAGTAGGCTATGAGACCCATTCAAAGTAGGAAAACCTTTCCTGCCACAACAGCCTCAGTTGCCGCAATCCCCCAGACTGTGTACACAGTTCCCCAGCAGTATGTGACAGTCTCCAGCCTTCAATCCTGTCTATGAAAGGACCACTATGTCATTTCGCCGTCAGAGCTCAGGGGAAAAATGATAATGGGAGAGGAAGGTCTGGAAGGGGCAGTCAATCTAAAGGCTGATGTGGCAGAGTCAAAGCATTTAAAAAGGCAGGTCCTTCAAAACAACAATGGGGAGCTTCCAGTAGGGGGAAGACTCTATCTTTTCAGGGATCAATGGGAGTTCGATCCTTGGTCCCACAGCATAGTCTCGAAGGGACTAGGTTGGAAATGGAGACAGAAACCCCACCAATTCAAGAGGTTCTTCCAACCCACAACCCCATTCTTGGAGGATTATGTACAGGATCTTCTCCAGAAGGGAGTTATCCATTGCACAATATCTATGAACTTTCAAGAACGGCTATTCTGCGTGCCAAAGAAAGATTTGAACACTCTTTGAACTATTCTGGACTTACCCCCACTAACTACCTTGCAAATACGAACCCTACTATCCCAGGGGGCCTACACCATCTCTATAGATCTTACCGACGCCTATTGGCATCTTCTGGTAGGTCGGGACTTCTCCCCCAATCTTGATTTCAGACTGGCAAGAAAGGCCTACGTATTCAGAGCTATACCCTTTGAGCTCTGTATAGCTCCAAGGATTTTCACAAAGCTAGTCAGTCGAGGCCATTGTCTAACAACTAAGGAACAAAGGCCTTCCAGTGATGGTATATCTAAACAACTGATTAGTTTGGGCTGCAACGAAGTCAGAATGTCTTCTAGCAGCCCTAGAAGTCAAGAAAATCCTAGTCTCTGGGCTTTCAAATCAACCTTGGAAAGTCCAAACTATCTCCAGCTCAAGAATTCCAGTGGCTAGGGTTTCACTGAATCTAAAGTCACACATACTTTCCCTACCGCAACGCAAGAAAAAGGAAATAGTAAACTCGGTCAGGTGCCTACTTCGATCGAAATTAATCCCCAGACGTCAACAGAAAAGTCTTAGGATCACTGCAGTTTGCTATGTGATAGACCTAATCCTAAATGCAAGACTCAAAGACGCCAACAGAGTCCGGAGAAGAAAGGCATCAAATGCTCAGAGAGATCTTCGCCACAAAACCCTTGCTCTACTGAACAAATAGCTCAAGCCGTGGTACATTGCCAAGAGCTTGTTGACTCACATCCCTCTACAGTATCCTCCTCATTCCATGACACTCCACATGGACGCCTCAGAACAGGGTTGTAGGGGAAATATCCCATCCAAGATGATACAGGGCCAGTGATCAACTATATTTCAGAAGTTCCATATCAACATTCTGGAAGCCATAGCAGTGTTTCTAATTATGAAGAGACTGAACCCAAAGAAAAAATCACACATCAAATTAATTCTCAACAGCAAGACGACAGCCCACTGCATCAACAGACAGGGCTCAAGGTCACCTCAGATCAACCATGTGATTTTAGCCATTCTCACTTTGGCAAAGCGGAGAACTTGGCATCTCTCAGCAGTTCACTTAGACGGGGTTCGCAATGTGACGACAGACACCCTATCAAGATCCAAGCCTTTGGAAACAGAATGGTTACTAGACACAAAATCATTCTGTCTCATCTTAGAACAAGTTCCAGAACTGCAAATAGATTTCTTTGCGATGAGCTTCAACAAGAAGCTTCCCTGGTATGTAGCATCAAACTTTGATCCGGAAGCGATGGGAATAGATGCGAAGTCACTGGATTGGAACCAGTGGTCTCACATTTACCTCTTTCCACCGTTCAACCTTCTAATGATAGTCCTAAACAAACTGGAGACTTTCAAGGGGACAACAGCATTAGTGGCGCCAAATTGGCCAAAGAGCAATTGGTACCCTCTTGCTCTGGGACTCAAACCTCAACAGATGCCTCTGGCAATACCAATGCTGTCCAAGGATGTTCAACAGAAGACTGTCTTTGCTTCCTCCTGGATAATGAAAATCCTTCAGCTCATGATTTTCTCACCCTAGCGGCTAAAAGAAAGTTTGGAGTTCCGAAGGACAGGATTGATCTATTAGAATACAAGTCTGCTACTACAAAAAGGCAATACTTGCCTTCCTGGAAAAAATGGGTGGAATTCGTTAAAGTACATCAGCCCTCTTCCATTACTATGAACTTCCGTATTTCCTTCTTTATCTCATTACACGAACAAGGTTTAGCCTCTACAACTATTGCCTCATGTAAATTGGAACTAACTACACCTATCACTTGTGCTTTTGATACTTAACTCAATAGCAAGCTATTCAATATGATCCCGAAGGCTTGTGCTAAATTGAAACCAAATGCTCCTCTAAAGGCCATCTCATGATCATTGGATAAAGTCTTGCACTTAGCCTCCTCAATAGATAACGACACTACCTCTTTGAGGGATCTTACTCAAAAGTCAATTTTTTGTTGTTTGCTATGGCTTTTGGTGTTATTGCCATCGAGATTGTGGCACTTTCAAGGGATGATGGTCACTTTGAATTCTTGGAATCGGGGGAAGTAAATCTTTACCCAGATCCTGCATTCCTGGCTAAAATGAACTTCCCAGAAAACATTAGGGGCCCTGGAAGATCGTTCCAATAAAAGAAGACCCTTCTCTGTGCCCTGTGGAATGCCTGAAAGCCTACCTGTTAAAGAGTGGGGTCTTTAAGGGTGGACAACTTTTTAAAGGGAAAACAACAGGATCTAATCTCTCTTTGAAACAGCTAAGGTCCAAACTCACCGATTTTATCAGAGGGGCTGACCCCAATAGTATGTCATCGGGTCAACACCCTAGGAGAGTTGCCTCTTCCTTAAACTTTTTCCAGTAAATGTCCTTTGAAGGCTTACAGGCTTACACAGGATGGAAATCTTCAAGTGTTTTTCAAACATTACGTGCGTCAATTGGAAGAGATTCAACACTTTGTGGTGGTCCCTGGTAGTGTGATTAAACCAGCTTTTTACTGCTGTGCATGGACTCTTATGGACTGTATAATTGGGACTTTTCCAGTCTACATAGTGCAAGTGGAATAATATTCTTATTTGCAGTGTGTGTATTACAGGGTAAACTATATATATATAGTGAATAATCAAAGGTGATAATCTCTTATTATATGAAGTGGTGTTGTTATCATGTTACTCTATTACATAATTCTAGGGTTGAAAACTTGTTTTCTATGCATATTCAATGTAGATGTTGCACCAATTATTGTTACATCTATGAATTTTTGGAAATAATAAAATATAGTTCTTTTTGCATTTTCTGTAACCAAATAAAAAAGCAGTGTATCTCCATTTTTAACCCTTCTTTTTTTACTGACTTCAGTCTGATAGATCACTTTGAACAATGATTTTATTCACAGTGAGTGGGACTGTGCAGATAATTCTTTTCTTCCTACACAATTTACAAAAAACCTCGCTTAAGCTGTTCATAGCCTGGGGCTGTCATCCCAACTGCTATGTGGAGGTGTGAACATACCTTTTCTCACACACAATTTATATGGGATCTTTGTCCTTATATAATTAGTGAGAGTTCTAAGAACTCAAATGGGTTAAAAACTCCAACTGGCCACAACTGAGAATATTAATTCTCTGATACACTTCCATCAGAACGACATGGCTAGAGATCAAAATAAGGATTTTGACATAGAAAAAAATCCAGTTTTGGGTGAAATAGCCATGTCGTCGTGATGGACATGCCCGTTACTTTTCCTCCCCTTCCAATTCTCAGTGTGAGGCCTCGCATCATGCCATGGCTACTACTGAAATGACGAACCAGCGAACATGTTTTCAGCACACTGGGATTGGAGTTGTAATGGCTCTCTCGCCCACGTATCCAATCCTATTCCATATCCTTTGAGACAAGGTTAACTCTATTTGGGGAAGGATAGCCATGGCTTTTTTTAAACACATCCCTATTTTATACAATGTATATCTCTCAGGATACTCACTCCAGGGGATAGAACCCTGTGATACCTCTACTGGTAAAATTCTCTGGTATATCCCTGGCAGAAATATCCCAAGTAGAAAGCTGCCTTTTGAGGAACTTCCATCAGGGCAACATTGCTATCTCACCCAAAAATGAATTTTTCCCAAGTCAAAATCCCTTATATATCATGATTTGGAGACAAAGTTTAAAGCAATAATAAAATACATTATTTGTGGAAAGGATATTAATTGACCGCATTAAAATATTTCTGTTTCTTCCTAAATTTCTCTTAAATTTCAACATCAAAAAGTGCTTAAATTGTCAAACATTTGAGGTATTTTCAAGAGTAACCTGAAATTCAAAATTCATACCTAAATAACACTTCACCAGCAGTTTTTCTTATTTTGGATTTTTTTTTCATGACACAAACCATTCACGCAAAACTAACCCAACACTCCCAAAATAAACAACAATTACTACACTTACATTTTGACCCACTACCTATCCACAATGAGGTGCCTAAAATTCTTAAATTAATAATGTATATGTAAAACATTACACTAAATTATTACCACAATGTACAACAAAAATAGATATGTGCAAGGGCAAAATATCACATTCAAACAGATTCTTTATAACAGACTTGAAGCAGTATATGAATTTGAACTCAACTATCAAAAAATAGAAAAAGGTTTTCTGAACACATGTGTCTTACCATTTATCATTTTAAACAAAGGTTTTTTAGAAGAAAAAGGACGTGCTCATCAAACAACCATAAAAGGAACAACCAGCAACCCAAGAGAACCATATAAAGAATACATTGGAAACCACATAAAAATAATTGAAAATCACAGTGATTTCCTTCATATGAATGGCTTCATGCTGACCAAGGTTATGAATATTGAAAATTTGATAAGAAAATATATGGGAGTGATGTGGAAAGCATTAACCCACAGATTTAAAAAAAAAAATCTTTAGTTCAATTTGATATCTATTTAGTGCCTTTCTGGTAATTTCAGCATACTCATGTGTATGTGATTCTTGCACATAGATCAAATTTGCATAGATCCTTGTATCCATACTGTGATGTATAAACTTAAGTAATATTTAAAATTTTGCCTCATGCACATACAGTTAGAAAGCAATTCCAATCAAATAAATCCTGAAAAAAAATAATTGAAATATAAAATAAAAATCTAGATAGAAGTCATAATGAATATGGCGATAAAGTGAAGTGAATCTATAATAACTCACGTAAGATGCTGCATAATAATCAATGAATTGATGGCTACAAGGCAGCTAGGTTATATAAAGCATTATTAAGAGAGAAAAATACAGCATCAATTACTGAAATTTGAAAATAGTATTCACAGCTTTACTACAAGAATTTTATATTGAGTATTACAAATGTCAAGCAAGAGTCTAAGAAAAGAATACACTACTGTATTGTATTACAACACTTCACTGGTATAATGACTAAAATAAATTGTTCGCATAATCATGATTATACAATAATAATACAGAAATCAAAGAAATAGAGAGAATGTCAACATATAGACAGGATATAGTACAATTATAAGGACCGGACTAGAAGGACTACAAATTACTCCATTACTCACAATTGAAAATTCTAACAGAAGAGTTCACTAAATGAATATGAAAATAATGAAATTAATATGATATACAAAAAAGAAGGTAACAGGTTATGAAGAAAAAATGTCTATTCCAAATGCAACATCAATGACAGAAAACTTTGTTGAAACATCAATAACAGAAACCTTTGAAGTAAACATGTGTGAAGGGCACTGACAAAGTTATTTATAGCGTTGAAACAAAAAATTTAATGTCAGATGTCACATGCCTCTTCTAGTAACATAAAAAAAAATCTATTAATACAATCAGACTGACGTCCTTAGTATCAACATTAATCGGACTAAGCCCTTAAAAATTGTACATTTCAAACAACAGCTAATGGTAGTTTCCTTATATCAATTAGTTTTCTTATCTAACCTGGTTTAAAATAGTATAATTAGTGAAAAAGAAAAAGAAAATATATTATGAATGTACTCAGTGTGGGGAAAATAAGACAGAAAAGTTCAGACACTGTTTCCCATAAGTGTGATGTGCTGGTGCAATAATATAATATACGTACATATGTCCACCTCGAGGATCTATCACTGATAATTTTAAGATTCGATAGAACTATACCACCATGAATACTGTATTAACACAAATGCTAAGATAGAGAAATTGTGTATGTATATATGCACTTTACAATAGATCAGCATGTATACACAACTGAAGATCTAGCAGACAGCAGGCAGTGTGTGTGAAGAAGTAATAGTAAATTAGAAATAAAAAATCTATCAAACACAAAAATCAATGTAGGGAACTCATACCCACGACTGCATACTGGTATGTCCATATCCACAATGTGACGGTGCTCACACGCATGACCTACACTGCTGATATTGAATAAGGAAAAGAACAACAAAGCCTTAGGAATAATGGATCACAATACAATACAGTAATTCAGAGGAAAATTTTTCTTCCATCTAACAGAAACTAACAAGCATGCCATCATCTTTCATTGAAAATACACTGTTCATATTTTACAAATTTACAAAGGGCAAAATTCACTTACAATGTTGTATATGTCTAAACCAGGCAAAGCTTAGTAGTTCCATCAAAAATACTTACAAGTCTTGGTTAAGGATAATCCTTTGATGGATAAAAATTGTTAAATAGCAGATGGAAAAAGAACTTTCCTTTAAAGTATACAGGTCAAGAAGTACCTTTTGTAAGGTCTGTGGTTATGTTAAAAATTTCAGTCCTTCAACAACATAAAATACAACACCAATCTGATGTAGATACAGCTATAAACAAGCATACTTCATAATAAAAATTTGAATTTTAATAATTAGCTGAATGGCTGGCTCTTCAGGCTTCTACAGTAATGACTCTCTTATTTATCAACTAATATATTATAAAAAGGAGACTACTTCAGCATGGTGTTGTACTTAATGCAAAATAAGTAAAAAAATGCAATGGCTAAAATAATCACAAAACTACTTGCAAAACACATTGTAAGACAAAAGCATTTCACCAATGCTCCTTTTTACTCTATCTCACAACTTTGGACATATATCAACATACTGTACAAGATTTAAAACCTCACTTTTCTTTCAATAATTGTGGTTGAGCACCTGTTAGGACCTAAGTAAATAAAAAAGTCCTCATAACATTAATTGCCTCTGATAAAATAAATTTTCAGAAATTGAGTGAGAGAAATTTACAGAAAGTAAATTCTAAACAACTCAAAGCAAACGGAAAATACAGTAACAAAGATCAGAATATGATTTTTAAGCAAAAAACTGTGCTAGCAGTTAGAAGCATTTAAAGAAATGAAATTCCAAAGTGGCATAAAAAATCTTTCAGTTCATCATTAATTTGTCATATCTATAAGTCAAAGGTCTCTGCAAATTATTGTTTAAATACTGTATGAATATGAGGCTTGCATACTCTTTACTTCAGTGGTTAAACATTGCATTTGTAGACAGCAAAATCACTTCAGTTTTCAGAGAAGTCACTTTAAAACTGAAAATTCATGGTAATCTTTCTAGCCAAATTCAGAGTACCAACCTTTTTCATTTTTACTAATGCTATACTACCCAGTATAGTATGGTGTTAGCCAAGATTAGTCACCAATAAACAAAAAAAAGGCTTGCATCTTTCCCTCAAAGGTGTATCTTCCCACTTAAGGGAGGTCCTTATTTCAAATACCATTATAACTACTATACTACCTTATCATATGCATCAGAATCTAATCTACAATTCTAAGAGAATGTAGAATGACAGGCTTGTATTCATAGAAAATAAAAGTCCTCAAATTTTGGCAATAAAAAAGAAAAAATAATTTAATTTACTTTCAATAAAAAGCTGCTTACATAGGCCCTAATTCCAAGCACTTTAACATCCTCAAGAATTAAAGATAATAAAGTTGGCAACAAGAGTTCAGAGACAACAATGGTCTGCCACAGTACTTCTGTGTTAAGGAAAGTCTATTTAAACAAATTATCTTGACACACACACACACACATATATATATATATATATATATATATATATATATATATATATATATATATATATATATATTTGGATTAAATTTTGTGGAAACATCTGTCTGGTAATTCCCTTCAAAAGACATGTCTGGTAGATCTATATAAAAGCTTGGCATAGTTTTGATTTTGATACTCACCAGAAGTTCATGAACTATAGAGGGTAACCCTGCAAGTGTTTTCACCAAGTATCCTCAAAATCAGTTTATTAGTTTTTGTGATCCTTCTAAGAAATGGACAGATTAACCAAACTAAATACCAAATTTCCCTGTTAAAAGATAACTAGTAAAAGAAAAATATAAATAACTCCGAGTGAAACCCTATTCTTTAGTGTCCTGGAAGATGACAGATAATAGTAAAATAATTTCTACTAGAGTCCTATAACTTCCTATGAATAAGAATCAGTACTAAATAGCTACTTATGATAAGAATGGCAATATATGAAAATCTACTACACTACTAATCATGACTTCATCAGAAAAACTTCAAGTAATGAGTGCCAACTCACCAATTACAAGCAACAAAAGGGGAACAGTTTTTAATGCCTAACCATAGAAAAAACTAACAAATTCATAGGAAAGATCATACCCCTCCCAAGAAGTCATTAGAAAGAGCATCATGATGACTTTGACAATACACTAATACCTAGGTTTATGAATAACTCAGAATGCTCAAGTGCGGATTTGAAATTTCATGCTCATATACAAACATTATATCAGTTTACAAGTAAAAGGTTCTGTTTGTATTCAATTTTCTTTGTGATAACTAACGAGACTAGCCATCACTACACATAAAACAGTCGAGGAGTACCCATATGCTGCCCACACAGTATTCACAGGATTATTTTGCCATTTTGTTTCTCCTTTCCTCGCATCCCTGCCCCTCAGATATAAACTCTTTCACTTTCTCTACAGTACTCACACTAGCATCACCCAACTTTCTCTTGCAAACATCTTTGAGAGTGTTCTTTTATAAAGTTGTGATTAGATGTTTTTTACAAAATTGTAATCACTATTCTTCATGTCAAGTTAACAGTATAAACAGTACACAGCAGCATCTAGTAAAATGGAACCCAAGATAATAAAAAATGAAAGAAAAAAGGGCATGGTAATTATAGAGCAGAAAAAAAGAAATTGTCGAGAAGCATGATCAAATTAAGGGTGTGGGAACCCTGACAAAAATGTTCAATCAACAATATCGACAATTAGCACAAACCTTAAGAATAAAAAAGGAATCAAAGCAATTGACGCTGTGGAAGGGCTGCTTGCTTAGAGGATACAATGGCCATGTATTCTAGACAATGCTGAGAACTTGCTTCTAATATGGATCAATGAGAAGCATTAGCAGAAGATGCAATAACTGAAAACATAATTTGAGAAAAGACAAAGTTTGTGTATGCTGACCTCTTACAGACTAAAAAAAATGGAATATTTAAAGTGAGGCTTGGAGCTTCAATGTTAAGGCAGAAGAGAAATTTTTGTCTAAATTTAGAAGGTTCGTGGATTCTGAGTTTTATAAGCCACAGCAAGTGTTCAACTGCAACAAAACTGTTCTATTTTGGAAGAAGATGCCCTGGAGGACTTTCATTACTGTATAGGAGAAGGCGATTTCTGGTTACAAGCCCATAAAAAACATCTAACCCTACAGTACTGTGCTAATGCCAGCAAGGATTGCAAAATTAAACTTCTCCAGGTGTATCACTTGGATAATCCTTAAGCCTTTAAAAAGTTCAGGGTGCAGAAGAAGCAACTTAATGGCATGAGGAGATGTGGAGGTCAAGCATCAAGGTCCATCAAAAAAGTTTTAATTTCATGAGACCAAAAAGTTAAATTGGTAAATTTAGCCTCATAACATCATCAAGGTGGCTGGGTACAAACTAGAACAAGTCTGGAATATGGATGAAACTGGTGAGTTTGTGTGAGATGGCCGCTAGGAGATAAATGAGAGGCGAGGTGAATGCAATGCAACTAACTATATACTATATTTCAGCAGATCATGAGTTTATATACAAGTCTTTCCAAGCAAGAAAGTCACAAAAATTAAAACAAAATAATTAATGAAAAGACAGGTTTAACCAGGTTATTATCAGTGTGAGGGGAGAGCGATATACAGTATATAAAAATATATAAATACCGTTTCAGTGTAAGGGCGTGAGTGAAACATGTGCAGTACATGGCTCCCCCATAAAAAAGACCTGCATGTGAAATAGGGCGCCCTGCTCTGGTGAGGCTCACTATAGACGGGTCATCTTGCAGGAGATATGCATATCTAAGACAATCAATGGAGATCCAGTCTTATTCACCATTAATTTCAAGTGAAGTAAGAACACCTTCGTTATTCGACGGATCATGAGGAAATGACCCATGTAAGGGGGTGTTAGCAATGTCGTTGCCCAAATCTCTTGGTGTGAGTTGCTTCGCTGAGGGTTCGTAAATCTGGCAGCATGGAGTAATTTTTCCTACAACATGACGAAGGCGCTTGAGATTGTCGAAGGAGATTGTCAACTGAAAAAATTCAGTAGGGACGACCAATTTACTTTCAGCTGTTGAGACATCCAGGGTGTGCTTAGGAGTAGTCCTTAGTCCTAGGAGGACTCAGGGAAGCTGAGTAAACCAGTTAGAGTCATTGCATGGGGATATCAAGGCTACTGTGAGGGTGCGATAAAAGCATTCTATCATTCCGTTGGCAACAAGGTTGTAGGCGGTTGCCTGATGTAGGGTGATGCCCAGGAGATTCGTTAATAATTTCCACAATTGAGAGATGAAAGTGGTACCCCTGTCAAAAGTGATACGCTCAGGGATACCAAATCTCACAATCCATCCTGAGAGTAAGGCAGATGTACATGAGGTGGATGTTACAGTTTGCATGGGGATGGCTTCAGGCCAACGACTGGAATGGTCAATGATGGTAAACAGGTAACGATGTCCTTGTGGTGAGGGTAGGGGACATACTACGTTGATGTGAATGTGGGCAAAACGACACCGAGACAGAGGAAAGGTGCCCACTTCTGAATCAGTGTGCCGATGTACTTTTGAAGTTTGGCATGAAGTACAGTACATGCATGGACCCAATCCTTAGCATCCTTAGTAATACCAAACCAAATGAGCTTCATCTCCGGTAGCTGTGCAGTAGATCGGCGCGAATGATGTCAAAGGCCATGAATAAAATTAAACACCTGTCAGAGCATGGGAGTAGGTATCCATGGTCGAGGTCTACCAATACTGACATCACAGAGGAGGGTGGCGTTGGAGTCGTCGAGGGGGATGTCTTCCCAACGGAGGGATATACAGGATGTCATACATGATTGGTGCTCTGGATCTTTTCATTGGGCTTCTGCCAAGGGGTTGTAATCCAATCTCAGGTGAATGGCAACAATGTGTTTCTTGACAGGGCATCAGTAACAGGATTCATTTTCCAAAGGATATGTTGAAGGGTAAAATTGCATTCAGCCATGGTGGAGAGATGTCAGAGATGACGGGAGAACCAGACATCAGACTGTCAAGTGAAGGCATGCACCAGAGGCATGCGATCCATGCGAATGACAAAGGTTGAGTAGCTCGATTCCCACCATGGATAGTTTTATATTGAAGAAGCCCAATGGGTGGATCGAGCTGATGACTACCTGCTCAAGTACAGCATCAATAGCAACGTTGCTAGCATTGGTGAAGAGAATGAGAGGGGCATGTGGCACAAGCGAAGTGAGCGCAGCAGTGGTTGATAGCTCATTCTTTACGTTGTTGAAGGCCGCTTCTTGAAAGGGAGCCCACTTATTATTATTATTATTATTAAGGGATTTTGACAAAGGAAAAATCTATTTCTGGGGAGAGACCTGTGAAGCCCGGTGATAAAGTCCTTCTTTCTACTTTTTCTGATATAAATCTTCCAAATATACCAGAGAAAATTAAAAGCATGGAATGCAGAGGTTACTACCCTCGCGCGAGCACTTCGTGAGTGTCGTGTATACATCAGGGGCGTGTGAAAACCACTATTCACAGGCTGTCTTCCATTTAGATAACTCCTCCATCAAAGGGAAGGGCCGTAACAAAGACCCCAGAAACCACACTTGGACCACGCCACGTCACCCACACGAACGCCTTCTAGGTCATCCTTCTGTTTTGGACTTGCCCGCAAAGTTGACATTTTTTTTACCAGTGTTTTTCGAAGTGTTTGTCGTTAATTCAACATGACTGACGTTGCTACTTCACCTTTACCAATGTTAAGTACCATAGTTTGTTTTGACAGTTTATTGCAGTACCGGGCATTTGTTCTGTTTCCAGTATTGTGGATTTTAGTTTGGGAAGCGATTGGCCTGCCTCGGTATCGGTAGCCATTTTGGGTTGTGTTCGCTTCGGTAAATTTTCAAGTTATTATTGCCCATCTGGTACTCTGTCATCTAGGTCATATCACTTACGTTTTATGACCAATTTTATTATCATTATTTATTATTGGTTTTACTATGGTATTTATTTGCTAGCAAGTCCAATTTGGACCTACGAAGAATAGCGATTTAGTCTTTGTTATAGTTATGTTCACACCTCAGGAAGGTGCTCGATTTAGACTATATCCCTATGCTTATTTGTTACGTTGTCGTTATTCTTCGTTCTTGGTTACAATTACTAAGAAAAAAGCAATCAAATTTATTATTTTTCTTATTTTATTGTGTGATGTCGGATAGTTTTATACTGAAGAAGCCCAATGGGTGGGTCGAGCTGATAACTACCTGCTCAAGTACCGCATCAATAGCAACGTTGCTAGCATGGGTGAAGAGAATGAGAGGGGCATGTGGCACAAGCGAAGTGAGCGCAGCAGTGGTTGATAGCTCATTCTTTGCGTTGTTGAAGGCCGCTTCTTGAAAGGGAGCCCACTTATTATTATTATTATTATTAAGGGATTTTGACGAAGGAAAAATCTATTTCTGGGGAGAGACCTGTGACGTCCGGTGAAAAAGTCCTTCTTTCTACTTTTTCTGATATAAATCTTCCAAATATACCAGAGAAAATTAAAAGCATGGAATGCAGAGGTTACTACCCTCGCGCGAGCACTTCGTGAGTGTCGTGTATACATCAGGGGCGTGTGAAAACCACTATTCACAGGCTGTCTTCCATTTAGATAACTCCTCCATCAAAGGGAAGGGCCATAACAAAGACCCCAGAAACCACACTTGGACCACGCCACGTCACCCACACGAACGCCTTCTAGGTCATCCTTCTGTTTTGGACTTGCCCACAAAGTTGACATTTTTTTGACCAGTGTTTTTCGAAGTGTTTGTCGTTAATTCAACATGACTGACGTTGCTACTTCACCTTTACCAATGTTAAGTACTATAGTTTGTTTTGACAGTTTATTGCAGTACCGGGCATTTGTTCTGTTTCCAGTATTGTGGATTTTAGTTTGGGAAGCGATTGGCCTGCCTCGGTATCGGCAGCCATTTTGGGTTGTGTTCGCTTCGGTAAATTTTCAAGTTATTATTGCACATCTGGTACTCTGTCATCTAGGTTATATCACTTACGTTTTATGACCAATTTTATTATCATTATTTATTATTGGTTTTACTATGGTATTTATTTGCTAGCAAGTCCAATTTGGACCTACGAAGAATAGCGATTTAGTCTTTGTTATAGTTATGTTCACACCTCAGGAAGGTGCTCGATTTAGACTATATCCCTATGCTTATTTGTTACGTTGTCGTTATTCTTCGTTCTTGGTTACAATTACTAAGAAAAAAGCAATCAAATTTATTATTTTTCTCATTTTATTGTGTGATGTCGGATAGTTTTATACTGAAGAAGCCCAATGGGTGGGTCGAGCTGATGACTACCTGCTCAAGTACCGCATCAATAGCAACGTTGCTAGCATTGGTGAAGAGAATGAGAGGGGCATGTGGCACAAGCGAAGTGAGCGCAGCAGTGGTTGATAGCTCATTCTTTACGTTGTTGAAGGCCGCTTCTTGAAAGGGAGCCCACTTATTATTATTATTATTATTAAGGGATTTTGACGAAGGAAAAATCTATTTCTGGGGAGAGACCTGTGACGTCCGGTGAAAAAGTCCTTCTTTCTACTTTTTCTGATATAAATCTTCCAAATATACCAGAGAAAATTAAAAGCATGGAATGCAGAAGTTACTACCCTCGCGCGAGCACTTTGTGAGTGTGTGTATACATCGGGGGCATGAGAAAACCACTATTCACAGGCTGTCTTCCATTTAGATAACTCCTCCATCAAAGGGAAGGGCCATAACAGACCCCAGAAACCACACTTGGACCACGCCACGTCACCCACACGAACGCCTTCTAGGTCATCCTTCTGTTTTGGACTTGCCCGCAAAGTTGACATTTTTTTGACCAGTGTTTTTCGAAGTGTTTGTCGTTAATTCAACATGACTGACGTTGCTACTTCACCTTTACCAATGTTAAGTACCATAGTTTGTTTTGACAGTTTATTGCAGTACCGGGCATTTGTTCTGTTTCCAGTATTGTGGATTTTAGTTTGGGAAGCGATTGGCCTGCCTCGGTATCGGTAGCCATTTTGGGTTGTGTTCGCTTCGGTAAATTTTCAAGTTATTATTGCCCATCTGGTACTCTGTCATCTAGGTTATATCACTTACGTTTTATGACCAATTTTATTATCATTATTTATTATTGGTTTTACTATGGTATTTATTTGCTAGCAAGTCCAATTTGGACCTACGAAGAATAGCGATTTAGTCTTTGTTATAGTTATGTTCACACCTCAGGAAGGTGCTCGATTTAGACTATATCCCTATGCTTATTTGTTACGTTGTCGTTATTCTTCGTTCTTGGTTACAATTACTAAGAAAAAAGCAATCAAATTTATTATTTTTCTTATTTTATTGTGTGATGTCGGATAGTTTTATACTGAAGAAGCCCAATGGGTGGGTCGAGCTGATGACTACCTGCTCAAGTACCGCATCAATAGCAACGTTGCTAGCATTGGTGAAGAGAATGAGAGGGGCATGTGGCACAAGCGAAGTGAGCGCAGCAGTGGTTGATAGCTCATTCTTTGCGTTGTTGAAGGCCGCTTCTTGAAAGGGAGCCCACTTATTATTATTATTATTATTAAGGGATTTTGACGAAGGAAAAATCTATTTCTGGGGAGAGACCTGTGACGTCCGGCGAAAAAGTCCTTCTTTCTACTTTTTCTGATATAAATCTTACAAATATACCAGAGAAAATTAAAAGCATGGAATGCAGAGGTTACTACCCTCGCGCGAGCACTTCGTGAGTGTCGTGTATACATCAGGGGCGTGTGAAAACCACTATTCACAGGCTGTCTTCCATTTAGATAACTCCTCCATCAAAGGGAAGGGCCGTAACAAAGACCCCAGAAACCACACTTGGACCACGCCACGTCACCCACACGAACGCCTTCTAGGTCATCCTTCTGTTTTGGACTTGCCCGCAAAGTTGACATTTTTTTGCCCAGTGTTTTTTGAAGTGTTTGTTGTTAATTCAACATGACTGACGTTGCTACTTCACCTTTACCAATGTTAAGTACCATAGTTTGTTTTGACAGTTTATTGCAGTACCGGGCATTTGTTTTGTTTCCAGTATTGTGGATTTTAGTTTGGGAAGCGATTGGCCAGCCTCGGTATCGGCAGCCATTTTGGGTTGTGTTCGCTTCGGTAAATTTTCAAGTTATTATTGCACATCTGGTACTCTGTCATCTAGGTTATATCACTTACGTTTTATGACCAATTTTATTATCATTATTTATTATTGGTTTTACTATGGTATTTATTTGCTAGCAAGTCCAATTTGGACCTACGAAGAATAGCGATTTAGTCTTTGTTATAGTTATGTTCACACCTCAGGAAGGTGCTCGATTTAGACTATATCCCTATGCTTATTTGTTACGTTGTTATTCTTCGTTCTTGGTTACAATTACTAAGAAAAAAGCAATCAAATTTATTATTTTTCTTATTTTATTGTGTGATGTCGGATAGTTTTATACTGAAGAAGCCCAATGGGTGGGTCGAGCTGATGACTACCTGCTCAAGTACCGCATCAATAGCAACGTTGCTAGCATTGGTGAAGAGAATGAGAGGGGCATGTGGCACAAGCGAAGTGAGCGCAGCAGTGGTTGATAGCTCATTCTTTGCGTTGTTGAAGGCCGCTTCTTGAAAGGGAGCCCACTTATTATTATTATTATTATTATTATTATTATTATTATTATCATTATTATTATTACTTGCTAAGCTACAACTCTAGTTGGAAAAGCAGGATGCTATAAGCCCAGGGGCCCCAACAGGGAAAATAGCCCAGTGAGGAAAGGAAAAAAAGGAAAAATAAAATATTTCAAGAACATTAACAACACCAAAATAAATATTTCCTTTATAAACTATAAAAACTTTAACAAAACAAGAGGAAAAGAAACTAGATAGAAAAGTGTGACCAAGTGTACCCTCAAGCAAGAGAACTCCAACCCAAGACAGTGGAAGACCCTGATACAGAGGTTATGGCACTACCCAAGACTAGAGAACAATGGTTTGATTTTGGAGTGTCCTTCTCCTAGAAGAGCTACTTACCATAGCTAAAGAGTCTCTTCTACCCATACCAAGAGGAAAGTAGCCACTGAACAATTACAGTGCAGTAGTTAACCCCTTGGGTGAAAGAAGAATTGTATGGTAATCTTGGTGTTGTCAGATGTATGAGGACAGAGGAGAACCTGTAAAGAATAGGCCAGACTATTCGGTATATGTGTAGGCAAAGAGAAAATGAACCGTAACCAGAGAGAAGGATCCAAAGTAGTACTGTCTGGCCAGTCAAAGGCTCCCATAAATCTCTAATGGTAGTATCTCAATGAGTGGTTGGTGCCTTGGCCAACCTACTACCTAAGGCTTTAGGGCTTTTGGCATGCTCTTGAAGGAGGCATAGAGGGGGCCAGGAGTGACAGCAATGGCTGGCAGGAAACAGTGATATTAGTTGCTCATGCCCAAGAATTCTTGCAGTGCTTTGACGGTCAAGGGAGTGGGGAAGTTCTGAACGGCTGCACTTTCTCAGGGAGGGGGTCGACTCCAGGAGTGATGCGATGCCCTAAGACTGATACTTCGTTGATGCCAAAGGTACACTTGTCGAACCAGACTACAAAGCCGTTCTGCTGTAGACGGTTGAGCACGATGCATAGGTGATGAAGGTGTTCCTCTTTGGAGGAAGAGAACACAAGTATGTCATCCACATAACATACATAGAAGGGGAGGTCCCTAAGATGCTACCCATGAGGCGTTGAAAGGTGGCCCCAGCATTACGAAGACCAAAACTGGAGTAATTGAAGGTGTATGTACTGAAGGGGGTGATGTTGGTGGTCTTGGGGATGTCTTCTGGGTTCATGGGCACCTAATCATACCCCTTAATAAGGTCGAGCGTGGAAAAACCTTCTCTTTATACAAATAGGTCACGCCAGTGGTGTTTGGGAGGGGGTAGTGATCAGGTTCTGTTTGCATGTTTCGATGCCTGTAATCCCCTCAAGGTTGTAGAGAGCCGTCCTTCTTCAGAACGATGTGCAAGGGGACGACCATGGGCTTGAGACCTTATAGTAAAGGCCCATTTCTTCCATTTAGTTGATCATTTGACTAACAGATGCCAAACGATCCGGTGTCGGATGCCAGAATCTTGCAAACACTGGGGACCCCGTGGTCTTGATATGATGATAAATACCATGTTTGGTGGGAACTGTGGGCATTTAGCGAAATATTGGACGAAAGACTTCAGGGTACAATGTGAGGAGGTGGGCGTAAGCATCTGTGGAGGCGCTGATATGGAGAGCAAGGTCGGAAGAGCTGGTTAGAAAGATGTCAACAAGTAAGAATATGCGTTGAATAGCCGTCGGTGAGCGACATCAACCAGGATTTGGTAACGTGAGAGGAAATCCACAGTGAGCATTGACAATGTGATGTCAGTAACAAGAAACTTCCAGTGATATTTGGGGCTTCGAAACAGTAATGTGAGGTTCTCGTAATCGTAGGTGGGTATCGAAGATCTGCAGCCACTAGGCTAACTTTGGCAGATTTAGACAGACCACATCGTGTCATGGAGAGTGGTCTAGGCAGAAAAGAATGACAAGCACCCGTGTCTTCCAAAAATTGCATGCCTGTACATGTATCACGTAAAACGAAAAGATTAGTGACAGGAGAGGCCACCGCCACAAGCGATGGCCTACTTACACGCTTTTGGGGCACTGACAACCGTTTGAATATTTCTTCACAGCAGCCCAGAATCTGTAGTAGTAGCACAACTGCAGCTGATGGGTGTCAGTAAGTGGCTGTAGAGGTCGTCAGTTAGAGTGTGAGCGAGTGGTGTGTGGTGAGAGGCTTTGTGACTGCTCCGGCACGTCACAGGGTGGCTGTCTATGTCCTACCACATATGTGTCAGCTTGAGTCGATGTTGAATAGTTATCCTCTTCATCAGGAGTGGAGGTCTTGATGGAGGTCTTGAAGGTAGTAAAGTGGCTGTCCATAAGGGTGTCAGCTTTGGTCATCTGGACATTCATGGGCAGAATATTAACATCGAGTATGGCAGCTAGTACAGGTTTGGGCAAGTCGTACCCAAAACGCACGAAGTAGGTTCACCTCACGAGGAGAGCCATCTGCGGCAGGTTGCAGGCAAGCAATACTGATTATTTCCCTGAGGGCAAGAGAAGCCTTCTGGTCCCCCAATAGTTGTTGAGAAAGCTGAAAAAACTTGATTATACGGGTGGCTGGTGATGGCGAGTACTGCTTCAGGAGGTATGTTTTGAAGGCGTACTTTATGGGGATGTTCCCTTGCTCGCAGAGCCAATCGGAGATAACCGGGAAAGTCCCGTCAGGGATCGCCGTGAAAACACAATCACCTTTGGTGCTTGATTGAGTCACACCCTTGATGCGAAACTGCAATTTGGCACATTGAAACCAGGCGAAGACTTTTCGGCTGTCGAAGACGGCAGTTTTATTAGGGCAGCGTATGTCAAAGAGACAGATTTGGTGGGTGGCATCTTCAAGTTGTAGGGCACAGCAGTGATGGGGAAGATGGGAGGGAGCGATTCCTTCAGTGGTCACTAATTGTGTGAGAGGTCCATTAGGTGATAACTGAGAGGCGAGGTAAATGCAGCTAACTTCATTTCAGAGGATTATGAGTTTATATACAAGCTGTTACGAGCAAGAACGTCAAAAAAATTCAAACAACTAATTTCAGTACAGTAAATTTTATTAACTATCAGTATTATGAATAGAAGTTCAAGAACATTTATGTGAAATTCTTATTAATATTTGCTTTTAAGTTGAATTGATATTCATTACAGGATCATATAATGTTAGTATATGGTTTTTTACTGCTCGACAGGTTTGTTTTGGAAGAAGATCCCACAGAAGACTTTAATTGCCCGGAAGGAATGCCATGCTCCAAGTTTCAAGGCAGCAAAGGAAAAGTAGGCTAATGGTGAAAATTTTGTCAAGTTTTTCTAATCTAAATGCATGTTATTTTTTAAAAATATTTCCTGCATGATGAAAAAAAATATTGGATGTATTTATGTAGTACAGTATTTAATACATTTGACTCTCGTTATTCGCGATTAATTAGTTTCCAATAACTGCCGCATATACATAATTCCCGCATACAAAACAAATTTTCCCAATAAGAATACATGGTGAGTGAGTCTAATGTGGGCCTCAAGTTTCTAACTTTTTTCATAGTATGACTAATCAATGGTATTCTCCCTAAAATTAATATATGTATCAACTACACATTATATTCAACAACCCTAAGTTTAAAAATTAAATTGATATCAACATTCTGTATAGTGAATTGTAGCGTGTAATTGTTCGAGTCATGCTGGTGAAAGCAGGATTTAGCAAACCGTAGGTAAATAGGTAATTGTAAGTCAAAGTAATATTGACACTTTATTTCCACTAACTAAATGGCCTGTGTATTGTTCTGTATAAATAAGTAACTCCTGGCTGTATCCAATAATAATGCATCTAATATTTATATATTAGTATTGCCTTAAGAAATAAAAACAGCGAATTTTAATCTTTTCCATTATTCACGTCTTTGCTCTCCAAATAAGCTGATCGAGGCAAACTACCTAAGAATATATTTTTATTTCTTAAAAGAAACTACTATCACTTGAAATATTATCTTTAATTTAGCATACTAATCTAAATAATTTTATTTGGAATACAGTATCTCTCTCTTTCTATTTATTGTTGAATTTAATTTCATATAGCGGTTTATTAGTTTCACACATGTTGCCAATGCATGATAATTTATAGTTTTCAGTTCTGCAGTGCTTGATTATATACCGTAGGAAATTACTAATTTTTCTTACTTCTGGAATTTCATAAAGTCTTATAATAAATTATGTTATAACAAAATTATTTTCTCTCTTTTCAGACACTTTGCTACATTATCTTCAAAATTTGGCCATTTACATATAATTACGCATTTAATTCTTTCCTCCAGTTTTGGACACAGCTTTCTCTGATTCCAAACAGAATAGCAGCTATGATCATTGTTTTCTTATCTGCAGCAACATTATTTTTTTATTTGTCAGTGTTTCATCAAGTACCTTTTCTCCATAGCACGTAAGGGCAATTATTTACTAACTATACTTTTACAATTATCTTTTACTCTTTTAACTAATTGAACTAGAAGATGGCATAAAGAAATGGAGCAAAGGAAGTTAGTCTATTGTTATTTAGTTTGTAAAATAAAGGAATCTGCAGGATTCATGAGATCTTTTATAAAATCACATTTCATGGCTGAAAAATTTTGGGTCACAATATTGACGACATTGGTTGTTATATTTGTTTTAATAGCGTAAACTCCTATTTAACCCCATTCATAGGAGGAGTACATATCTCTCTCTCTCCTTCTCTCTCTCTCTCTCTCTCTCTACGTGTTCGATGGCTTACAGAAGTACACTTGATATACAGTAAATAGACCTCATAATGGGAAATTTTCTGCTTTTAACGGTACATTTTGTACTTTTATTATCACTTAATCGTTTTTAGTATTACTTTGTTATTCTAATAGCGTATACTGTAGTGTTATTTGCCAATTACTAACACTTTTTGACTTATGCTTTTTACCATTATGCTGTATTTGACGATTTCTAACTCTAAATTTTAGATTTTGACTATCATTCGTTGCCAATTTCTAACTCTAAATTTCATATTTGCACTTAGTTTTTTGAAGATTGTTATTACATTATTGTACAATATCATTTAGGGATTTTTAATGCTAAATTTCATGTGACTTGCACTTTTTAACAGTATGTTGCACAGTATTTGGCGATTTCTAACATGAAATTTCACGTTTTGATTCACATAATGTGGTGATTTTTTGCAGTTTCAAATTTTGGTGTCAGATTTCGGATTTCGGATTTCGCATTGTATGAAATTCGCGAATACCAAACATATGTATGATGTGAGTTGAGTGTGACAGAAGTTATGAAATATTGCATATTAATCAAACTTTATTCCAATAATTATATCTTTTTTTGTCTTTAATAATTTTGTCTTTCCCATGTGTAAGTCAATTTTGTGCGGAAATTCCGCGGCTCATCTTATCCACCCTGGCTCTATTTATAAACCAGCAAGGACCTGTGCACTTTACCGCCACAACATGAACTTGCTGCCTGTCTACTGGATGCACAAAAAAAAGTCTGGACAAAGAACGAGATCTTCCTGAACTGCTTCATGCTGGAGGTTAAGCTGTATTTGGAAAACATAGGGTTGGAGTTTAAGGTCTTCCTAACCCTTGATAATCTTCCAGGACACTCATTCTCCATCAGGGTACTGAATCTTAATGAGCAAGTGGTGTTATTGCCTCCAAACACCACTGCACTTATCCAGTCAATGAACCAGGTCGTCATCAAGAACTTTAAGGCTCTTTACAGCAGACGAGTGATGGCATGCCTTCAAGCAGCAGTGGATAACGATCCTGACCTGGATGTTATCCAATATTGCAAGCGATTCGTGATTGCAGACTGCCTATCAGTTGACAAGGAATCATTCTACGTCGTCAAGTCAGAGACCATAAATGCATGTTGGAAACGTCTGTGTCCATGGTGTGTGAAGGACTTTGCTGGCTTCAGTGCTGATGAAGCTTTCCAACAGACAGTGAAGAATATCCTCACTTTGGCAAGGAAAGTGAAATTCAAAGGCTTTGAGGAAATGGTTGAGGACATCATGGAGTTACTGGATGGACATGACAAGGACATAGCTGAATTAGTCCATTCACCAAGTGAAGAAGAAGGGGAGGCCAAGATCAATGAACATGACAGAGCTTGAAGGCAGCATGCTTGAAAAGTCGGCAGGATGTCACAGTTGGTGGAAGATTTGAAGCAAAAGGCCTAAAGCATGGACCATTCAATGGTACATACCCTCAATATCATGCATACCATGGATGAGGGTTTTTCAGCTTACAGGAGCATCATGGATGAGATGAAGACAGCACCAATACTGCTTCCCATCACGATGTTCTTCATCCCTTGTGTGAAACTGCCTTCTCCTCCTCCAAAAGCAGATTCTCCTGTACATGAAGGGAATATATTATATGTCCTGGCAACACAATTCAACAAAGAAAACTAAAAAATGGGAAACTCTTGGCGTGTTATTTACATTAACAGTAAGATTGCTTAATTACTTTACTGGGGGTAGGTAACTTTTGAAAGGTAAGAAATTGTGAAAATATTTTATAAAATTTTGGGGGTAAACGTCAATAAACCGGGATTCTGGAGAAGAAGCAATATGAACATCAGGGGAAGTTCACTAAGTAACAGCCATATTCTGAGCATGTGCAAAGCTCATTAACCTTGGAATATCAATTTCCTGCCTCACTTATCAACAGAGACAGAGTCTAAGTTATAAACATAAGGCCACACTTGGAAACACAGCACTGATATTAAAAAATCCACAACACTTGAGGTCAAGAATAAAAATAAGAATTGGTGACTTCTGTAAATAAGCCACCCCTTTTCTATTAGCATACATAAACACCAAGAGAACTGAATATTGCCAACTTTATCTGTATCTCCACACACATAAAAATCTAATATACAAATTCAATAAAAAAAAAAAACACTGTAAAAATATTGACAAAAATCTTAAACATACAGTCTTATGTAGTAATTATCATGAGGAGGGATATACTATACACCTGAATAGGAAAGTATTAATGTCTTTGCCCTAATGATGACTTATTGGCAAAATCAAACTATCTTGGGTAGTAAAGCAGAAGCCAAAAAAGAAGGTTTTACTTCCTATTCACATATTTAAGCAATAATTAAATGAAAAATGAAACTACAGGAAGCAAAAGTCATAAAATGATGAAAACAAGTTATCTATATAGCAAATTCTGGAAAATAAAATACAGGTATAATTCATCAAAATAAAAATATTTCTAATTCATAGACAACTAAAGCCCTTTCTATGTTATTTTAAAGCATTAGCCACTGCACATGAAATCATTATAAAAGCACTCAACATTGATTAGTTCATGAAAAATAGCTATGCACATATTAAATCCTGCAACAGAAACTTAAATTTATTATTGCAGTTTAACAAATTCAAATAAAACCTTAAACCTTGTCTATAATTAAAATTCAGTAGAGATTACTATGAAAATAATGTTCTATATTTTAAATTTACTGTTACTACAGAAATACTTTACACACAAAAACTCTCTTCATTTTCTCAGTGCCAACAATATCAGTAAAACCGTATATTTTGATAAAAAACATTCTTAAAAACATTTTTGACATTCTAATTATTACCCACAAATACAATATTCCCCAAATGATTAGAAAATCTAATTCTAAACAATCAGATGATGAAATAAATGATCAAAGTCCTTTTATCATTAAGACCAACCAATAAAATGTAGAATGGAAAATGAGGAAGAAGTAATTGTCTAATTTTCTTTTCTCAAGTCTAACCCTTACACTATACTAAAAATTGAATGTCAAGATTCAAAATGAAATTTCCCTTCTCTAGTTTGCCTCATATAATAGTGATTCATAATGTTAGATAATCTAAAATGTCCCTGTTTTGCAAGATGTTGATTCCAGCCCCCAATCAAGCCACATAGTTTCTAGTACTGTTAGCAGACTCAGAGTCCTTGTGAGTTATGGATGGGGGTTTGAGGAAGCCTATAAATCTACCTGCTGAGTATTTAGCAGTCATTACCTGGGTCTCCCTGGTCCTTCCTACCTTGGGTGGAAATGAGGTTTGTATGCTGATCATAAGAACATATGGTTGGTAGGTCTCCCATGAAAGTGTCATGGGCAAAAGAAGTGACAGAGTTGACAAAATAATTTTCCTTTAGCTGAAATTTTCATATAAAATATTGAAGTTAATGATAAAGTTTATAAAATAATTTCACTTCTATGAACAGGCTAGGGTAGTCTATAGGAAACATCCCTGCAAAACGATATGTCGGACAAATGTTTGAGTCAAGCTCAAGCTCCATAGTTTCTTATAGTGTCTGTAACCTCCCCATCCTTGTGAGTTAAGGACAGGGGATTTGGGGGAGCTTGTAGGTGAGTCATCAGTAACCATTGCCTGGCTTTCCCTGGTGTTGGCTTGGGTGGAGAAGGGGGCTTGGGTGGAGAAAGGGGCTTGGGTGGAGAAGGGGGCTTGGGGACTGATCATATGTATACTTTATATGGTTAGTTTATAGGGCATTGTCCTGCTGGCTAGGGCATTGTCACTATCCCTTGCCTCTGCCATTTATGAGTGGCCTTAAAACCTTTAATCCTTTAGGATTCCTTGATATTCATATTCGGTCCAGAAGCTCAGCTTAATCTAATTTCACCTGTAAATTATTTTTTAAATCTTAAGATTTTTTCATTTTCTTTCTCTTCAATAAACATACTCTTAATAGAAGGAAGGAATATTCTAGCAGTAAGTCGTAACTACTCGCCTGTTTCTCTTTATCCCTTCAGATTCTCTGTCGACCCGGTTTAGTTCAAACATATGCCAGACTGTTTACCCATCACTGTGCATTAAGATATCTTTCCCTGGATTTGTTAGCAATTAATGCAAGGAGTTTTTAAAGAAATTGTTTCAGTGATATATCCAGATATGGATTCTCCGAGTATAGTGTCATTGGCAATACAGTACTATTATTTAAATAGCTGTTGTGAAAAAGTGCTTACCTCAGTGACCCTAAGATGTAAAGTCTATCTCATTGGTTGCCATTTGAATTAAAAGTTCAAAGAGCTAAAAAACTTGCTTCTAGGAGAGAAAAATCCAGAGAATAATAGGATAGTTAATTATTCAAGGGATAATGATGATAATGGCACCCTTCAACCTTTAATAATTCACATAATCAGCCATCTTTTGTTAGTGATGAGCTTTAAAGCTTTTGACATTGCTAGCTTCCTTTGTTAACCAATAGTCTAGTAATTAATTACCTAAAAGTGATATTTCTGATTATAACCACTTGGTTGCCAAACTTAACCTTACTTCCTAAGTTGAGTTTAATGTTACTTTCAGTAAGGGTTTTAACCCTTTTACCCCCAGGCTCTTTGGAAATTTCCAACCCTTAACCCCCAAGGGGTTATTTTTTTCCCAGCACATTTTGCAGTATATTTTTTTTAAATTGCTCTAACAGCCTTAATTTTTGTCATAGAGAGGTCAGGTTGGTCTCATTCTCTTGCAAAATGCCTGAATTTTTTCAAAAAAATATAAAAAATATGAAAAAAAAAATTTTTATAGCATTTTTTTGCAAGGACGTACCGGTACGTCCATGGGGGTAAAGGGATGGGTTTTGTGAAACGTACCAGTACGTCCTTTGGGGGTAAAAGGGTTAAAAGTTTGCTGCACAGTGCAGAATCAAAACCCTCACACTACAATTACTTTAGACCCTTCTGCTGTTAAAACTTTCCATTGCCACAATCCTAGTTGCTCTATTAGACAACTAGATTGTGTGACAGAAGACCGAATCCATAGTCTCGATCCTAATGTACCTGCACTCACTAAAATTAGCGCTACTAAATTATATCACATTACATAAGTGGATGGCATGGCATATTGTATGATTCCCTTAAATCTTGATAAGGTAAATGAAGTTTACACTAAACTCAATCATTTGCATCATGTTTCCCTTGGTAGTGTGCTCCATTTGCTTGCAAGCTCGGCCACTAGCTCATCCCAGGTTAACTCAAGCGCGGTAAATGTAGGCACTGGTACATCTCTTCTCTCTGGTTATGGTTCATTTTCCTTTTGCCTACATACACACATTGAATAGTCTGGCCTATTCTTCACATATTCTCCTCTGTCCTCATACACCTGACAACACAGATTACCAAACAATTCTTTACTCAAGGGGTTACTGCACTGTAATTGTTCAGTGGCTACTTTCCTCTTGGTAAGGGTAGAAGACTCTTTAGCTATGGTAAGCAGCTCTTCTAGAAGGACACTCCAAATTCAAACCATTGTTCTCTAGCCTTGGGTAGTGCCATAGCCTCTGCAACATGGTCTTCCACTGTAAGTGTTCTCTTTCTTGAGGGTACACTCGAGCACACTATACTATCGTATTTCTCTTCCTGCTGTTTTGTTAAAGTTTTTATAGTTTATATATACTCTTCTTAAAATATTTTATTTTTCTTTCCTCTCTGTGCTATTTTCTCTGATGGAGTCCCTGGGATTATAGCATCCTGCTTTTCCCATTAGGGTTGTAGCTTAGCAAGTAATAATAATAATAATAATAATAATAATAATAACAATAATAATGAGTTCTCACACATGTGCAGCATCTGCCCTGTCCAATCCATTTGTAAACAAACTGGGATACCAGCTGATTTTCCCTCAATTCAATCTGCAATATAGGCAGATGAAGAGAAGGAAAACAGGAGACAGGCTTTGAAACTGAGGAATTATTTTTTTTTTCAAACCTTACATACCCTTATTGATGATAAATACCCTACTAACTTAAGTACGGCAAGTTTGGAAGCCTCTTATTCTCCCAAGACTGTTTATATTACAGTAATTAGATTTCAACGTCAAGGTAGATAGAATCAATAATATTGTTGTCTCAGATTCAGAAGAAGGTTATCAATTCCAGTTCCCATTTACTCCTTAAGACTTCTATAATGCAGAGATGTGCTGATTTGTATCAGACTCATCAAATGCATAATATTGTCCTAAATTTTAAATGTATTGCCGGTCTTGACATCACCACTGCTCCTCATAAACAAAATCAGGTTTTGCAAGTTGGTTAACTTGAAGAAATGCTTTGTGGGTAATCAGGTAGTGAGTCTTCTTGAATCAGTTTCCTTAGCAGATTCCATATGTGTTTAATCATTTTAATTAGTTTCCTTGATGAATTTGTTAACAATCTTGCATTGGGAAAGCATGGTGTTTCAAGCAAAGCATGAAATATCCCCCTTCCAGATTGTGATACACGTTTATTGCATTTTAAGTTGTCTTCCCTGATGAATTTGTTAGTATTTCTGCACAGGGAAAGAACCTTTAAATTACCGTTGTGAGGGGTACAACATTGTAAACAGGTGACTAATGTTTGATTTTTGTAACAGCCAAGGAGGGCAAGTAATTTTGAATAAAAGAAGAACTACAGAGAGAACCGATATACACACCAAAACTCTGTTTCTAACCAAATTAATAATGAGCACAGAGAGCCGTTGTCTTTTGCGGAGTTGATAACGATATGACACACTAATACTCAGTTACCTGTCAAGTTAGTTGTGAGTCTATAAAACTCAACTTATTTAACTTCCTTCGTTACTCTCAGGAGGCTAGCATACCTTCTCTTGTGGAAGGTAAGTCTAACTTGCCAGCCCGGTTTCTTAGACTAGTCTGATTTCCATAGTTGGGTCTAGTGTTCATAATTACATAGTTTCCCATCAGTAAAAGTTCTGACTGTTCACTGGAATTTACAGAGTTAAGTTCCTTTTGAAGTCACAAATTCTTTAAATACTTCAGATCCTTCTATAGCTGAACCCTTGTTGTTCTGCATCCCTAGTACCTATTAGACATGTAGCTTGCAAGATGGAAGGCCAAGTAGGTAATCTGGGCTCTTATATCTCTTCTCTTACAGAGTAAGGTTTTCATATCGTAGAAGCTCTTAATTTTTATCTAACTTGATTTTTATAAATATTTTTGTTATTGGTGATGTATCAGGCAAATCTGGATGATTACAACACCTTCTGAATGACAGTTCATTCCCATTCACTTGCAAACTTGGCAAGTAACTCATCAGGTGTTTACTTTAGTTGGGTAAATTCTACCACTAGTGGTTTTATTACCATTATGAGTCTGAGGTATAAAGAAGACGTAAATATCACACTGGGTTATTTGTATTCAGAGAACAAATTTTGTTAATAATAATAAACGTTAATTCACAAATATAGTAATACATCATTATTCAGGAGGTGCCTTTTGTCCATGAGCCTCTGCATAAGCATAGCATTAATATGACAGTTGTTAAAAAGGAGGAGTAAATTAAGTACTCCTGATATCTTGATGATAAAACTACTTTAAAAACCTCTGATTAGCCCCTTTTTGTTGTTAAATTGTTAGCACTCTAACAAAGAATGGATGCTAATTTCATTTTAAATTAGTCTTTTTGGGCTCAAGCCATGTCATCCTGATGGAAGGCTCCTTCAGTAGATTCCTTAGGGTATATTTGACTACAGTGGATATTCCCAGTGAATTAAACTAAAGGTTATCACAGAATTCTAACTTCTGGCGCGAGTACCCTAAAGGTTTCCCTCTAGAATATCGGATAACAGCAGGGGATGCATGCATTAACACGCCACATAGCTATCTGCACCCCATATAGCGTTAACGCTTCGCTGGGGAAAGGTGGCGGGATAACTGAGGAGCTGCTCCAAAGTTACCCTCCTTCGTTACTGCTACGGTACTCGAGATGTGAACAAACAGCCGCCATTCTGTGTGACGTCACGTCCGTCTTTATTCCTCGCTTTGTAGCTTCTACCTAGCAGTGATTTTTTCTGGTTAGCTTTTTTGATCAGTGTTCATCGTTCACCATGTCGCAGCATTCAGCCTCGCCTTCTTCTGGAAAGTTGAGTACTGTACCATGTTCAAGTATTGTTTAAATAAGCTCTGGCCGTAAAGTAACGATTATTTATCCTTAAATCTTGTGTTTTGTGGCAGAGCTGTGCCTTGACTGGAGGCGCCATTTTACGACACCGCTGTTCGCCTCGCATGCTATAGTTAGTTAGCCAGAACAGCCCTCCCGGTCTTATAACTAATTAATATCATTAGTTATTTAGTCTTCATTGCTAGGAATTATTTATATTATGCTGTTAGTATTCATTTAGGCAACCAGTGCTTGCCTAACCCCTTGCTAGATCGCTAGCCTAGCCCCTAGACTTGATAGCCTAGTGCTCATGTTTGCTTTGCATGATATAATAAGTGTTCCTAAGTTATTATAATGAAGATATAGGCTTTTTAAACATACTAGATACAGTGCTGCACATGTGCTTTCGCCTTCTAGGGACCATACAAGGGACCGTGTTTGGTCTGACGTACCACACTCCCCTAACCCAACGTTGGGGCCCTCGTATGCTTCCTATATCCCCCTCATCTACGGGTAACTCCCTCTGGGTAGCCTCGTTATATCCTATCCCCCTGCCCGGGTTAGTTCATTTTGAATTAGTCTTTAAGTCTTTTGTGCCTTAAACATGTTGGGACTTGTATTAGCATAGCCTGTTACCTAACCTCACTAAATGTTTAATTATAATACCCTCCTTTGAGTCTATAACTTACATTTAGGGCTTGGAAGCTACTTTACTAATACTGTAGTTTTTATGGGGGGGTTAATAATTTAGTAAAAGCTAATTTACTAATTGTTTTTGGGGGTTAATAATTTTGTAAGTGTTAGTGAAATACTTTCTTTTTCAATTCATTCTAGTGGTTTAAATAGCTTTATTTTATCATAGAAGGCTAGGCTTGTTGATTATAGAGAGAAACATGATATTGCTACCACTTCAAACTTTGTCTTCATTACAGTTATTTAGTTAGTTTTTGTAAATCAGGAATTTAATGCCAGTAATTCCTTTTGTAACAGCTGAGAACTCAATTTAATTCTCAGCTCACAGTAATATTTCAGGGCTAACCTACCCTGTTTCGAACCCTAACTAAATTCCTCAAGTGATAACTACCGGTAGTAGTTTTAATGAACAGAAAGTCCTTAGTTACAAACATTCAAAAATACAAACACAAATCCAACTGAAATCATAAATCCTAGATATTCTTCCAAAAGTTCACATACTGTACTGTAATAAGATACGAAATACTGTAAAAAAACTATATATCAATTACAGTAAATAAAATAACATGATATTTACTGTATTCCATATGAAACAGGACAATTTGTTCACTTTTTGTATCATTACTTTTTAAGCTATAACCCTAGTTGGATGAGTAGAATGCTATGAATCCGAGGGATCCAACAGGGAAAATAGCCCAGTGAGGAAAGGAAATAAGGAAACTACAAGAGAAGTAATAAACAATTAAAATTAAATATTCTAAGAACAGTAACAACATTAAAATAAATCTTTCCTATATAAACTATGAAAACTTAGACCATGGTACAGAGGCTACGGCACTATCCAAGACTAGAGAACAATGGTTTAATTTTAGAGTGATCTCCTAGAAGAGCTGCTTACCATAGCTAAAGAGTCTCTTCTACCCTTACCAAGAGGAAAGTAGCCACTGAACAATTACAATGTACTGGTATACCTCTTGAGCTAGGAAGAATTATTTGGTAATCTAAGTGTTGTCAGGTGTATGAGGACAGGATATGTAAAAGAATAAGCCAGACCATTTGGTGTATGTTGGCAAAAGGAAAATGAGCCGTGACCAGAGAGAAGGGTCCAAAGGAGTACTGTCTGGCCAGTCAAAGGACCCAATAACTCTCAAGCAGTAGTATCTCAATGTGTGGCTGGAAATCGTACACATGGGAACCAGGTTAGGTCTACCCTAAGCCAAAATTAAAAAAAAAAAAATGACATACAAACAGCTTCTTGGAACCTATTACGTTAGTAAGTTGAGGACATTCTATAGTTTCCTGTAAAGTCTAGTGATACACGGTATCTACCCGATCTGAGTTCTTCTTGCAAAGCCTCAAATACTGAATTTACATTGCCCTTCAACAGCAATAACACCAATCTCCCACATTCAATTGTTCCTAATGATTTCACGTTTTACATAATTGGGTGAAGTAAAGGATATGCTGCTAATTCAGCAATTTTTTAACTTTGGTTTAAACATGTTTAACTAAAACTTCCAAATATCAATGCTATTAATGAATTTGTATCTTATTTATTTTCAGCTCTGCTATGCCAAAAATAAGAACATATTGTAAATCAAAGATAAGAAGGAAAAATAACTATATTATTATTATTATTATTATTATTATTATTATTATTATTATTATTACTATTATTAGCTAAGCTACAACCCTAATTGGAAAAGGAGGATGCTATAAGTCCTAGGGCTTCGACAGGAAAAAATAGCCCAGTGAGAACCCGAAATATGGAAATAAACTATGAAAGTTAATGAATAAAATTTATAATATAACTTGAGATCTTTAAGATGAGAGACTTGAGACTATGTGAGTTTCTTCAATATAAAAACATTAGGTTCAAGTTTGAACTTCACAAGTTCCACCAATTAAACTGCTAGATTAGGAAGATCATTCCACAATGTGATCACAATTGAAATAAAATCTCTAAAATACTGTGTAATGTTGAACTTTATGATACAGAAGGTAAGACTGTTAGAACAAACTGCATACCTAATACTACATATAGAATGGCATAGGTACAGTCTAAGAAGATCCGAATGAAATCTTAGTACCACATCACTGATATGATACCTTTTCTATACAACTGGCTGATGTAATTCAATTATACAATAATACATACACATACATATACCAAGGCACTTCCCCCAATTTTGGGGGTAGCCGACATCATCAAATGAAACAAAACCAAAAAATGGGACCTCTACTCTCTACGTTCCTCCCAGCCTAACAAGGGACTCAGCTGGTACTGCTAGGGTGCCACAGCCCACCCTCCCCCGTTATCCACCACAGATGAAGCTTCATAATGCTGAATCCCCTACTGCTGCTACCTCCGCGGTCATCTAAGGCATCGGAGGAAGCAGCAGGGCCTACCGGAACTGCGTTACAATCGCTCGCCATTCATTCCTATTTCTAGCACGCTCTCTTGCCTCTCTCACATCTATCCTCTTATCACCCAGAGCTTCCTTCACTCCATCCATCCACCCAAATAATATACAATTGGCACCAAGAAAATGAGAAATAATGCAACTTAAATAGAGATAAATAAGTAAACTGCATAGATAAATTTAATTAACCATTTCCAAATTACTAAGTACGTATGGCAGTACAGTACGTAAGGGAAGCAATTTTTCCAAAAAGAAAAAAGAAACAGAACTTACCTCCTTTGAGATACAGGAACAAGGTCTTCATTATACATAGCTTCACACGTTATGTGCGCACAAAACTGTGTGTAATGGTTTTGTGTGGCGGGGTTACAGGTGTTTAAGAGAATATTCAAACCCAATGGTTTAAGCGACAGGAGATATCGCCGCCACATAGGATCATCAAACTGTAACCCAAAAGCCGTTTGACGATCGTGTGTAAGCGACAGAAGGACACTTTCCGATTCTGAAATAAAGCAGAAGTATTTTCCAATTGATTCAATAACACAAAATTCATATAAGAAGGGTCACAGTTTTCTTTGGGAGAAAAAATTGCAATACAAGGGGGAATATGGCAATTACAGAGAAAATGATCTGAAATGCTATTAAAGTACAGTAGTACCTCAGTTTACGAGTTTAATTACCTCCGCCAAAGAAGTTGGAAGGAGGCTATATTTTTGCCCATGTTTATGTGTTTGTTTGTGTATGTGTCTGAGTTAGTTTGTGAACAGCTTCCTGGCCACAATTTTAATTGCAGAGTAATAAAACTTACAGGGATTAACTATTATGTAAAAAGCTGGAAATTATTAAAATTTTGGAAGGTCAAGGTCAAAGGTCAAGCAAAATGTCCAATTCACATAATCAGATATAAAATCAGACATCATTGGTTCATACTTGAGTGTATGGAAATCCATGCCAATCAAGGTTAAATTCGAGAAATAAGGTGCAGCGGCAGAGGATTGCGTCTCCTCAGTGCTTTTCTAGTTTGCTCTGGGAGTGAGCTTGCAACCTAAACTGTTTGTAAACTAAAACAACTTTTCCTATAAGAAATATCACAAGGTTTAAAATAACTGTAATTTGTATTTTTCCTAGGTATACAATGCAGGGTCCTTTAATAGGTGTAGGATTCTAGCAAAGCTGGAAACTCTGCTATTAAGATTTTAAAACAAGGTGTCGGTAATTACAGGCGTGTGGCAGGGAAGCCCCAACCCCTGTCAGCTCACTGAGTAGCAATTTTTACCTTTGCCTATAAATTGCGAGGCGGATTAAGACAAAGTTAAAGGACTCAGATTTGAACATCTACAGAAAATATGGAATTTTCATAGTAAAATCAATATCAATAATCCTTACCTGGATAATTTAGGTAGCCCCGAATCTCAAAAACTGCCAAAATTTTAACGGCATTGGCAATTTTGACCTCTTATTCTGTCCTCATACTGACAACACGTCCGGCTGAACCGGCTGTCCATTCACTATGACAAGCAGTTATGATCTAAAAGATATGGGGAAGGATGGGTGGGACTCGCTATATCATCCAGGTAAGTATTACTAATATTAATTTTATTATGAAAAATCTATATTGATAAACATTACTTTAGGATAATTTATCTAGACTGATTACCTCCATTGAAGTGGAGGAGTGATCTGGAAAAATTTTCCATTCTAGACAGGGAGAGAATAGGAGAAACGAGAAAAATGCAGGAAAACCACCAACTGAACTCAGAAAATTAACTTGTTTGGCCAGCAAACAGAGACAGGTAAACCAAGGATGAGTTATTGGTCAGAGCGAATGGTGTAAGGGAAGAAACCAAGGGGGAACTGTCTAAACCAGAGACCCCACCCTTTGTCCCTGAAAAAAAAAAGATAACATCCTATCACTAGGTTTTTCACGAAAAATGATATTTTAATTATAAAATAAATTTTTGAATATACTTACCCGGTGAATATATAATAGCTGCAACTCTGTTGCTCGACAGACACATACAATAAAAACTCGCCAGCGATCGCTATACAGGTTGCGGGTGTGCCCACCAGCGCCAACTGTCGGCCAGATACCACTCTCGATGTAAACAAAGACTCAATTTCTTCTCATCCCACTGCGTCTCTATTGGGGAGGAAGGGAGGGTCGTTTAATTTATATATTCACCGGGTAAGTATATTCAAAAATTTATTTTATAATTAAAATATCATTTTTAAATATTTAACTTAGCCGGTGAATATATAATAGCTGATTCACACCCAAGGAGGTGGGTAGAGACCAGAGTTAAATATGTTTACATCGTATAAGCTAAGAGTTTTTTATTTCATTTTGGCAGTTATCAATATAACAAAACCAAAATAAATAGGTACCTGGTAAGGAAGTCGACTTAGACGATTACTCTGCCTTGTAAGTACGTCTTCCTTACGGAGCCCAGCGATCCTCTTAGGATGCTGACAGACCCCCAGGAGCTGAAGTATCAAGGGCTGCAACCCATACAACAGGACCTCATCAAACCCCTAATCTGGGCGCTCTCAAGAAATGACTTTGACCACCCGCCAAATCAACCAGGATGCGAAAGGCTTCTTAGCCTTCCGGACAACCCATAAAAACATTAAAACATTTCAAGAGACAGATTAAAAGGGTATGGAATTAGGGAATTGTAGTGGTTGAGCCCTCACCCACTACTGCACTCGCTGCTACGAATGGTCCCAGTGTGTAGCAGTTCTCGTAAAGAGACTGGACATCTTTCAAGTAAAATGACGCGAACACTGACTTGCTTCTCCAATAGGTTGCGTCCATGATACTTTGCAGAGATCTATTTTGCTTAAAGGCCACGGAAGTTGCTATAGCTCTAACCTCGTGCGTCTTAACCTTAAGCAAAGATCGGTCTTCCTCACTCAAGTGTGAATGAGCTTCTCGTATTAACAATCTGATAAAATATGACAAAGCATTCTTTGACATAGGCAAGGATGGTTTCTTAACCGAACACCATAACGTTTCAGATTGGCCTCGTAAAGGTTTAGTACGAGCTAAGTAGAACTTAAGAGCTCTAACAGGGCATAAGACTCTTTCTAGTTCATTGCCTACGATCTCCGATAAGCTAGGAATATCGAAAGATTTAGGCCAAGGACGAGAAGGTAGCTCATTTTTGGCTAGGAAACCAAGTTGCAGAGAACAAGTAGCTTTTTCTGACGAAAACCCGATGTTCTTGCTGAAGGCATGAAGCTCACTGACTCTTTTAGCCGAGGCTAAGCATACCAGGAAAAGAGTCTTAAGAGTGAGATCTTTCAGGGAGGCTGACTGTAAAGGCTCAAACCTGTCTGACATGAGGAATCTTAGGACCACGTCTAAATTCCACCCAGGAGTAGCCAAACGACGCTCCTTAGAGGTCTCGAAAGACTTAAGGAGGTCTTGCAGATCTTTATTGTTGGAAAGATCTAAGCCTCTATGCCGGAAGACCGAGGCCAACATGCTTCTGTAGCCCTTGATAGTAGGAGCTGAAAGGGATCGTACTTTTCTCAGGTATAAGAGAAAATCAGCTATTTGGGCTACAGAGGTACTGGTCGAGGATACGGAAACTGACTTGCACCAGTCTTGGAAGACTTCCCACTTCGATTGGTAGACTCTAATGGTAGACGCTCTCCTTGCTCTAGCAATCGCACTGGCTGCCTCCTTCGAAAAGCCTCTAGCTCTCGAGAGTCTTTCGATAGTCTGAAGGCAGTCAGACGAAGAGCGTGGAGGCTTTGGTGTACCTTCTTTACGTGTGGTTGACGTAGAAGGTCTACTCTTAGAGGAAGACTTCTGGGAACGTCTACTAGCCATCGAAGTACCTCGGTGAACCATTCTCTCGCGGGCCAGAGGGGAGCAACTAACGTCAACCTTGTCCCTTCGTGAGAGGCGAATTTCTGCAGTACCTTGTTGACAATCTTGAATGGTGGGAATGCGTAAAGATCTAGATGTGACCAATCTAGGAGGAAGGCATCTATATGTATTGCTGCTGGGTCCAGGACTGGAGAGCAATAGATTGGAAGCCTCTTGGTCAGCGAGGTTGCAAAGAGATCTATGGTGGGTTGACCCCAAGTCGTCCAAAGTCTCTTGCACACATCCTTGTGGAGGGTCCATTCGGTTGGAATTACTTGACCTTTCCGACTGAGACAATCTGCTAGGACGTTCAAGTCGCCCTGGACGAACCTCGTTACTAGGGAGATGCCTCGATCTTTTGACCAGATGAGCAGGTCCCTTGCGATCTCGTACAAAGTCAGTGAGTGGGTACCTCCCTGTTTGGAAATGTACGCCAAGGCCGTGGTGTTGTCCGAGTTTACCTCCACCACCTTGCCTCGAAGGAGATACTCGAAGCTTATCAAGGCCAGATGAACCGCCAAAAGCTCCTTGCTGTTGATATGCATGCTCCTCTGACTCGAGTTCTACAGACCTGAGCATTCCCGACCGTCCAGCGTCGCGCCCCAGCCCAAGTCCGATGCGTCCGAGAAGAGAACGTGGTTGGGTATCTGAACTGCCAGGGGAAGACCCTCTCGTAGGCTGATATTGTCCTTCCACCAAGTCAGACAAGACTTTATCTTTTCGGAAATCGGGATCGAGACCGCCTCTAGCGTCTTGTCCTTTTCCAGTGAAAAGCCAGATGGAATTGAAGAGGACGGAGGTGTAGCCTTCCTAGCGAGACAAATTGCTCCAGGGATGACAGCGTCCCTACCAGACTCATCCACAGCCTGACTGAGCAGCGTTCTTTCTTCAGCATCTTCTGGATGGAGAGCAGGGCTTGATCTATTCTGGGGGCCGACGGAAAAGCCCGAAAAACTTGACTGTGAATCTCCATTCCTAAAAACAGAATAGTTTGGGATGGGACCAGCTGTGACTTTTCCAAATTGACTAGGAGTCCCAATTCCTTGGTCAGATCTAGAGTACAATTGAGATCCTTCAGACAGCGATGACTGGAAGAGGCTCTGAGAAGCCAGTCGTCCAAGTACAGGGAGGCTCTGATCTCCGATAGCTCGAAACTGGTACCCCACATTCCTGTAAACAAACCTCAGAAACGGTTGGGAATCCGGGTGTATAGGAATGTGGAAGTATGCCTCCTGAAGGTCGAGAGAGACCATCCAGTCGCCTTCCATAAATGCTGTCAAGACAGCCTGGTAGACTTCATCGTGAAGTTTGTCTTGACAATGAATACATTGAGCGCACTTGCCTCTTACGTACTCCTGCAGTGAACATGGCTGCCAAATCATGGAGCCATCCCTGAGGGACTTGTCCCTGCAGAGAACGTGGCTGTCAGATCATTGGAGCCATCCCTGAAAGCCTTGTTTATGCATGACATAATTGTACAGCAAAACTTCAAAGGCTCGAAAACAGCTGTGAAGTTGACCTGTAAAATCTTGGAGCGTCTCCTGGCCAGGCGCCAGGGAGAGTCTACGAGATTTGAGAAGTCTATCTGGGCAGAGGCAGGAACTCCCAAGCCGAGAACTTCTCTCGTGTCATATCAGACTCTCGCTCTATAAGCCAGTTTAAAAGAAGGGAAAGCAAAGGCTGTATCCCCCAAACTCCTCCTGGTGATAAACCAGTCGCCTAGCAAACGTAAAGCTCTCTAGGAGAGCGAGAGAGCACTAGCTTATAAAACAACGGCTTCGAAGTAGCTAGGCCTAGTGTAAGCTCTGACGTTTAGGCGAACGAGGAGCAGCAGTTACAAAAAGATCCGGACAAAGATCCTTAAAAATCAGCATGATTTATTTAAAGTCCATAGAGGGCTAAGCAGCTTTAGGCTCCTCTCCGTCTGACAGAGTCCTCAAGGGAATATCAGTAGGAGGGGGAACAGCAACTTCCTCATCTAAAGGAACCTTGCCCGATAATAGCTGAGTCTCAAGCAAGGGAGAGACCTACCGTGGTGGCAATGCTTTACAAGCAGAGTCCACACGCACTGGTGCATTAGTAGCGGACCAGGACGCAACGTCATGTAACTGTTTGACAGTCTGTGAACTGTCAACAACAACAGGTGCGAGAGACCAGGACGCAACGTCATGTAACTGCTTGACAGTCTGTGAACTGTCAACAACAACAGGTGCGTGAGGACGCACAGCGTCCACTCGAGACTGCTTTGACTGCCTAGACTGAGCAGTCAAAACAACTCTAGAATGCGGAGGTTGACGCACAGCGTCAAAACAAGTCAACTCCGATTGTTAGCGAACGTCCTGAACGTCAATAGGAGCATCAGCAAGTGGCCTAACGTCCAAATGTGGCTGAAAATCCACACGAGACCGCATCGAGTGTGGTTCTAAACAACCTGACTGACGTGACTTAGCTACGCCAACGTCAACAGGACGCACAAAGGAACGTTAGGTTGGCTGAAAGCCAGGATCTCGATGAGATAAACGGCTAGGCTCAACGGACTAATCGGCAGAATAGTCTTCCATAAGGGAGGCAAGCTTATTCTGCATGTCTTGCCGTACAACCCATTTAGGATCAACGGAAAAGGTTGCGGTAAGAGACGAGGGTAACGTCTGTGACCGCAAAACCTTGCCAACAAAAAGACTCTCGGAGTCTGTGTTACGCTTTTGTTAGGCGGCGAGCAGTCTTCCGATGACTGCATAGGGTCAGAGCTGTCCTAATGGCTACAACCAGGACGCTGGACCTGTCCTGAAAGGACTGACTTTCGCTTAAGGGCCTCGAAACCTTGTTTCAGGTTTCTTATGCGAAAAGCCTTAGGATGACGAGGACAAAAACGTCTCTCTCGCCTTATGGTAGGGGTGATCTTGGTAAGATACACCCGATACCATAGAGGGAACGTCTGTTCGCTGATCAAGGCCTCTCGAACCCATAAGTCGTACGACATTACTTCTCCCCTGGGCTTGGGAGCTTGCAAGAGGTCCCGGACTAGGCGAACGACAGGCACGAACAGACGAACCCTCGGTCGCAACACTGATAACACTTTGCGCAATATCACTTTATCACTACGATTTTCTGTTTAGCACTTATTTCATTGAAATCGAAACTTTTACTGATTTCTACCTGAAGCACGCAATTCTAACCTCATCAAAAGGTAGTAATAGCGAAATCAGTCGTATATTGCAAGCACATTAATACCAGCAAAAAACAGTAAACATATTTTAAGATAAAAAATTCAGTGGATGGGGAAGAGACTAAACACTAGTTCATTCAAAACTACGTTTTCAATCTCTCACCGTACATTGCCTGGGGACGAGAATAAAAAACTAAAAACGTTTTATTCTTTCTCCCCGTACAGAGACTAGGGACGAGAGTAACTCGAGAACAACGTTACCCGCTTGAACGGAACGTTTTCTCCCCTCTCTCTCCCTCCGTCTCTATCTCTCTCTCTCTCTCTCTCTTGATTACGCACCTAAGAGAAGAGCCCAATTATATTTCGTCAAAAAAACATGTTATTTGACCAAAGGAAAAAAACTGAAAGGTTTTTCAATTAAAAAGTTCCTTTAAAATATAATTTAAAACATTTAAGCTTTGAAAGAAGAATGAACAAAACGTTAGAATCGATTTGCTCTTTCTGCAAAGTGAAACCGTGATACTCTCTCTCTCTATCGTAACGATAGAGCGCAAACTGCGTAGCATAAATAAACTAAACGTTAGTTCATCTTTGAAACAGTACGAAGACTATTCAAAGAAAATCTTTCATAAAATATCTATTAAAAAATATTCATTTAAAAAGTTTTAAATCATTAGCTCTTTAAAAGCTATTTACGATTGAAAGGGCTCAACGTTGTTTAACTTCAGTTTCCAAGTTAGGACCGCCTACTCTCAGGAAGGTCGCATATAAACAAATCATTAAAATTTATTTTTTATGTTTATTAAAAATGGAAAGTTAATCAAAGAGGCCTAATAAAGGCGGTGAGATATAAAATATATAGAGGAAAATCTATAATTAATTTATAACGTGATAAGATAATTGCTAAAAGCCTAAACACACTTCCGTCTAAGGGAAGGGTCGGCCATTTAAAAGTCAAAGAGAGTCCATACTCTCTTTGTCATCAAAAAAATTAAATCTAACCAAAAACGAGTTCAAGATTTAAGATGAAGATAAAACACCTGCACTGCGAAAGCTCAAACCAAATTAAAGTACTTCACCAAATATGATGGGAAAAACTCCAGGTTCTACAGCGAGTAAAAGTACGTCTTGTCGACACGTCGACAGAGAAGAAATTGAGTCTTTGTTTACATCGAGAGTGGTATCTGGCCGACAGTTGGCGCTGGTGGGCACACCCGCAACCTGTATAGCGATCGCTGGCGAGTTTTTATTGTATGTGTCTGTCGAGCAACAGAGTTGCAGCTATTATATATTCACCGGCTAAGTTAAATATTTAAAATTCCAAAGCACAAGGTACCCAAAACAGATGTGTATTCTCTCTCAAACATGACGCAATACCACATTAAAATATAAAAGAACATTACATATGCCCTTGTTCATATTTCATACAGTCACATAACACTCCAGCACCCCAGCCTGCCTGCCTCCCTCATCCTGGCACATGTACAACACCTAGAGGAAGAGGCACGAAAAGTTAGCGACAACAACTCAGACCAAGAAGTGTTTGAAGCACTCCCCTAGTCTTTAGTTCGGAGAACAATGAAGGTGTGACAACATGGCCCAAAGAAGCCCACAAAAGTACCAGCACTACTGATTGCCACCCATTCCTCTTGCCTGGATCTGAGAGGAAAGTAGCTGCAGTAGTTGGCACCTCAGCCCTGATGAGTGAATGCCAAGATTATATGTCTAGACTCTTGTCAGGCACCCACCAGACAGGAGTGGACCTAACAAAGATGTGAAAAGACAATCGACTGGTCTCGTGAAGCACTTACTAGATCTATTATTAGGCGAACAATGAGGGAGTGAAAACACCTTTCCCCCAAAAAAGTAGCCAACTAAAGAACCAACGCTTCTGACTGCCACCCTTCCTTTGTGCCTGACACAAAGATGAAAGCAACTACAGTACAGTACCTGAAAACTTGGTCCCGAGGAGAGTGTGCTTAGGCAGACCGATTGGCTTGGTGTCAGGTGACATTGGAGGAGTTACCCACACCACCCAAAAGCAGCAAAACACACCAACATCATCACATGACACATAAATCTCTGAGAAACTGGCACTAAGAGGAGAGGGGTATGGGTAGGTGTCTCAATCACAAAGAGTAAATGCATGGTCAGTCCCACTGGTCTAGTGTTTGGCAAACATTGAGGAGGTTATCATAACGCAGCCCAACGACACCAGCACCAATAACAGCATCATTATATGCCACCTGACCCTCGTGAGTGGCTGACGCCATGATGGGAGGGGCATAAAGTAAGTGGCGGAATATTCACAAGGAATGAGTGCCTGGACCAACTGATTGGTTTAGTGTTAGATGACAATGGGAGGGGGTATCACAATGTAGCCCAAGGTACCAACATACCAGCATTATCACCTGCTCCTTGACTCTCGAAGGAACTGGCGTCGAGAGTAGTGGAAAACGGTTACAAGGCGACTCAGTCACAAGGATTGAGTACCTGGTCAGTTCGGCTGGTCTAATGTAAGGCAAACATTGGAAGTATCACAACGCAGCCCAGTGGCTCTGGCACCAAGACCAACATTACTAATTGCCGCCTATCTTGTGTGACCAAATGTCGATGAGAGGCAAGGGATTGGTAGTCAAGGAGCAGCCTCAACCACTTTGGAGACAGGGATGTTTCTAATAAAACAATCATTGTACTGACTGATCCATCACTGGGCTCTTGGCACCGGACCTTCATGAACACCAAGACACCCAGTCCAAGAAACAAGCTGCCCAGAGGGGAGACAAAAACTCTTAGACAATGGATTTGACACCTTCCGAGGAGATACAAACAAAACGCGAAGAAATCACGGAGAGACAATGCCCTAACAGGACAAGGAAATAAGCAAACTCCATGCTGCCCACAAAGAAAACCAGGGACGTCAAGGGGGAAGCCTGGAAAAGAGAAGTGAAAATGCCTCTATCTTCTGAACAATTCTAAGAAGACAGTGAACCAGGTCCTCTCCTCACCTAACTACATGGCAAAAGAGCGCCTACTCTCAAAAACTCTCATGACAGATACCAAGGAAGCCTGGAAGAGAGAACTCGCCATAAATGAGTCCTCAAAACAAGTGCCTCCTAAGAGCGGCAAGACTTTGAGCGGCAAGACTTTATGTCTATTATCCCTTTAGTGGGCCACGGAGGGAGACCCCACCTCCCATGTAGTGTGAAAAGGGGCAAGAGCAAAAAAGTGCAGCCTGCTCCCACGAGGAGACTGAAACCAGAGGGAAGAGGGCTTAAAGAGACAGTGACTTAGTCCCCAAGGGTGAGGGCTAGGACAGTTGATCAGTCGCGAGACAGAAGCAGAGCGGAAGGGGAGTTGCAATGGATGCCAAAGGCACCTGCATTGAAACCATCGCAACAAAAAGCCACCTGCCTTATCATCATGAGAGACAGAACCAGATCCCTGAGGACAAGAGAAGCAAGAAACTCAATGAGTCTCACCTAAACATGAAAGCCACACTAAATACATAGGAAGCAGGCACCTTTCAAGGAGAAGAAGGACCAAAAAAACAGCGATCTTAGACAAGGAAGACCAAGAGCTCAAAAGACCTCGAGTGTGGAACTAAAGTCTGAAGACCAATCAAGCTTGTGATACTCGATGAGTGGGCTTGCCTGGCTAGAGCCAGTGGTCAGATACCCAAGAAGAGAAACCAACCAGCCAACTAAGCATCCTAATCTAAACTCAACACTATGTACACTAAAAAAGGCCTTCACCCAATTTGCAAAGAGCTAAGAATGCTGCACTATTTGTTGAGCCGCTACTACAGGTCCCTGAAAGAAAGTGTTGAAAAACTTGTAGGTACAATCCCTTAGGTAATGGGCTGTGAAGGTCATCTGGTGCTTTCAGGATCCTGCCTCCAAAGATGGCCCTACTAACAGGTTTCTTTTAAAGGCTAAGGTAGCTCCCACTTCTCTGACTTTTTCAGCATTAGCCTGGGATGGTTTTGCTGGGTCACTATCTGCTTGATGATACTTACTGTCTCTTGAAGCCAGTAGATGGTGTTCTTAGACATGACAAATTTGGAAGTAATTTGTATTTTTCCTAATGATACAAACATGTAGCTATTTAGAGGGGTATTACTTTCAGCGAAGCTGAAAGACGAGCCATTAGATTTTTACTGAGGGTTAACCACCCACCTGCTAGTTAGCAGGGAGTGGGGGGTAGTAACTATCCCTTTCACTCCCACTCCTGGGCTGTCAACCATCCTTTGCTTGGAGGTAGGACTTCATGGGGGACTGGTGCTGATGTGCCAATCTATATAAATAGCTACAGGTTTGTATTGCTTGGAAAAATAAAGATTACTGCCAAATTTGTCATTTGTTCCATCACTAAATACAAACCAATGCTATTTACAGGGGTTGACTTACCATTTAGAAGGTTGGAAGTCCTTGCCAATCTGGATTTTGGCTTTGACCCAAGGATTCCCCTTTATGTGCTTAGTGCATAAAAGGTGGAAACCCTACACCTTCCTAAAACCGTACTATGCATGGTTCGCAACCTACACAAGCTGTGTGCTTGTGTTACTAGCAATCTGACCGTCAAGGTAAAAGTTCTTCCATGTCATAGGAAATCTTCAGAGGTCACCTAGACATATCCAATACCCCCCTCAATAGGGTATGGGCACGTAACAGTATTGACACAATATCAGGTTATACAAGGGAACAATCGTTTATCTGCAGTCGGTTGAGGTCAATTTTGCAGAGGACACTGGGTGCTGATTTCCCCAAGAAAGGGGATGAAGAAATGGAGCCAGTCATTCTTAATAATTTATTCAGACTAATCCTGGGTAACCTTTGCCCTCAACCTCCTTCTACTTGTCCATCATAGAGCTTGAGGTGTTAAACCAGTTGTTGTAAAGCCACCACAGGACCAATGGAAAATTTTTCCATGCTCCTGTGGGTTAGGTCTTGCAGGTAGTGGTCATCTGAAGCTTCCACACTCCAGCTTGTGGCATCTGCGCCACAGAGTAGTTTCATTTGAATGCCATGTGCTCTGGCTTGACCTGTCGGAGGAGGATCAGGATTCAGTGCCAGATCAATGACCTAGCAAATCCAGGCAGAGATGGTGTTCTTCTTGATCCCCCTAGTGACCTTCCCCATGCTGACGAAGAGTGCTGGCACTTAGGAGGGAGCTGCAAATGTCCTTTTGAGTCTTTGCAATAAACTTAGGGATGAAGTTGAGGCTTTACCTCTCCCCATCCCCATGAATGGGCAATGTTATATGAGAGACCATAAAGTTCAGTAACTCTATTGGCTGAAGCCAAAGCTAGTAGGAACACTGTCTTCAGAGGAAGGTGGCAATCTGTTGCCTGGTGTAATTTTTTGTAGGGAGGACCCTCCAGGGACTGAAGGATCTGAACCACGTTCCAAGGAGGAGGTCTCACTTCCGTCTGGGGTCAGGTAAGTTCATAACTTCGTATGAGGAGAGAAATTACAGCGATGAGGAAATATCTACTCATTTCTGCTTAAAGGCGGGACTCAAGGCTGAGTGGTAACCTTTTTACTGCCGAAACCGGCATGTGCATTTCCTCCCACAGGTGTATAAGGAACTACGCTCTTGCTGGAATAGTGGCATCGAGGGAAGAGATATCCCTTCCATGACACCAACCGCAGAAGACATTCCACTTTGCTTGGTAGACTGATGCTGATGATCGTCGCAGATATCCAGCCATTCACTTTGCAACGTTGAAAAATCCTCTCCAAGTGAGGAGGTGCTGGATAGTCTCGAGGCATGAAGTCGTAGCATAGCTACATCTTTGTGGAAGATGTTTGCACATGGCTGTCTGAGTAGACTGTGTCGTGGAGGGAGTTCTCTTGGAAGTTCTGTCAGAAGCTGCAGAATGTCATAGCAGAGCTATGAGAGTCATCGAGAGATTGACTGATGTTCTGGTCTTGTTGAGTACTCTTCTTATCAGATAGAGCGGGGGAAAGGTGTAAACATCGAAGTTGTCCCACCATCATTGGAATGCATCTTGCCATAGAGCCTTGGGGTCCGGCAATGGGGAGCAGTAAAGTGAAGCCTGAAATTCAGGGATGAAAGTCAAGGAACCCAACAAAGTCAGGACTTGGTTGGCTGCTTGGTGATTCAATGAACACTCGGAGCTCACTATTTGAGTAGCTCTGCTTAGGTTGTCTGCGAGCACATTCCTTTTGCCCAGAAGGAAGCAAACTGATAGAGTCACCAAGTTGTCTTCTGCCCATCTCAGGATCTCTCCTGCCAGATGGGATAGGGGCTGCGAAAAGGTACCGCCTCATTTTTTGATGTAAGCCACTACTGTGGTGGTGTTGTTCATCAACACCACCGAGTGGCCTGCCAGGAACTGTTGTAACTGTTAAAGGGCCAGGAAGGCTGCCCTCATCTCTAAGAGATTTATTTATTAGTAACTTTTGGATTCTGACCATAGGCCTGAGGCCGTGTGGTGCAGCATGTGGGCCCCCACCCTTCTTTTGATGCATCTGAAAAGAGCATCAAGTCAGTGGGGAGGACGAGAAGGTCGACACCCTTGAGCAGATTCTAGTCTGCCACCCACCACTCAAGGTCTGTCCGTTCCTCCAATCCTATCGGAACTAGAAATGTCCAGGGAATCGTTGGATTGATTCCAGTTGGACTTTAACCACCATTGGAGATATCGCATCCTGAGGCAGCCATTCGGAACTAGACGGACCAGGGATGATAGATGCCAGAGGAGACATACCACCTCTGGGGTGGGAGTTGTTCTTGTCTGAGGAATGGTCTTGCAACCTTCCACAGCCTCACTACCCTGTTGTCTGATGAGAAGGCTTTGTGAAGGTTGGTGTCTATTATCATACCTAAATATACCAGTTGTTGAGAGCGAAGCAGGGAGGACTTCTTGAGGTTTACCATGATCTCAAGATCAAGGCAAAGCCTCAGAAGGTTGTCACAGTGCTGAAGAAGGGATGACACAGAGTCTGCTAAAATCAGCCAGTCGTACAGATAACATAGGAGACGGATGCTGATTCTGTGAGCCCAAGATGACAATAGGGCGAACACTCTCATAAAATCTGAGGTGCTGTGGAAAGACTGAAGCACAATACTTCCTTGAAAACGGATGTACTGGGATCTAGAAGTATGTGTCCTTTAGGTCCAGTGTGCACATGAAGCCCTGTGGTCTTACCGCTTGTCTGACCGTGTCTTCCATGCTGAACGACGTTTGTTTGAAAAACTTGTCCAGAGCTGAGAGGTCAATGTCTGGTCTCCAACCTCCAGACACCTTTTCCACAAGAAAAAGTCGACCGAAGAAGCCTGGGGAGTCGTCAAGGACCTCCTGAAGAGCGCCCTTCTCCAACATGGTTTGGACTTCACCTCGGAGGCCAGCTCCTTAGCGGATCCCTATGCATAGGAACTCGATGGAACTAAAGCCTTGGTCAGTGGAAGGAGAGATTGTGTGAACAGGACGCGTTACCCAGAATGAATTACAGAGATTGTCCAGGGTTCGGCCCTGAGCAGTACCTACCTCTGACAGCAGCGATGCAGGCATCCCCCCACTGGTGGACAAGTGGGAGGATTGCCCATACTAGCGGTTGTAGCCTCGGGCACCTCCCCTAGGATTCTTCCATCTACAAGAGGATTTGGATCCCTTCCTATCTTTAGTAGGAAAGGGTCTCTTAGACACCTTCAATGTAGCCAAGTTAACTGCTGTCTTACTCGTTGGTGGTTTCTGCTGTTATTTCTCCTGCAGAGGTGGTGGTCTGTAGGGCCGAGATATCATGGTCCTAAGAAGAATGGAGTCCTGTTGGATTTCCTCTATCTCTCTGTAGCCCGTTCAACAAGGAAGAACCCTCCAGAGAGGAGTTTCTCTGTCTCGTCACCTCATTGTGTGGGACTAGGCTGTAGAATCTTTCTGCTAACAAGTCCCTGCACCAGAGGATGGTGTTTGCTCACAAGTTTACAACTTGGTGAGCAAGAACTCAATAGTTTGAGTTCCTGATAGCAAAAAATTTCCATTGCCTTCCTGGAGCTCTCCTTGGACCAGTCTTCTGTCCTCACTGACTCAACCAGAGGTCCAGCCATGAAGTAGCCTGCATAACATACTTCACTACCTTCTCCTGATTAAGGATCTCAGAAGCAGAGAACGAGACCTACAGACCAGAGTGTCTCTCATCAGACAGAACAGGGGAAATGCATAAATGTCGATGTTGTTCCACCGTTGTTGGAATGCATCTTGCCAGAGAGACTTGGGGTCTGGGACTGATGAGTAAAACGACGGGAGCCTCAAGCTCAGGGCCATTGCAAACAGATCCACTGTCAGAGAACCCCACAAGGTCAGGACTTTATTGGCTACTAGAGGATCCAAAGACCATTCGGAACTCACTATCTGAGCCGCTCCGCTTAGGTTGTCTGTGAGCACATTTTTGCCTGGGATGAAGCGAGCTGATAGCGTTACTGAATGGACTTCTGCCCATCTCAGTATTTCTATTGCCAGATGGGATAAAGGCTGCGAAACAGTACCACCTTACTTGTTGATGTAAGCCACTACTGTGGTGTTGTCGCTCATAACCACCGAGTGGCCCGCCAGGAACTGATGGAACTGTTGAAGGGCCAGGAAGGTGGCCCTCATCTCAGAGATTGATGTACTGGTACTTTTTTAACTCTGACCATAGGCCTGAGGTCGTGTGGTGCATCATGTGGGCCCCCGTCCTTCTTTTGAGGAATTTGTGAAGAACAACAATTCGGGGGGGGGACGAGAAGCTCAACGCCCTTTAGCAGATTCTCTTCTGCCACCCACCACTCGAGGTCCGTCTGTTCCTCTGGTCCCATGGGGATCAGAATGTCCGGGGAATCGAAGGCCTGATTCCAGTTGTTCTTCAGCTGCCATTGGAGAGATCGAATCCTCAGGCGGCAGTCGGGAACTGGACGGAACAGAGATGATAGGTGCCCAAGGAGACATATCCACATCTGGGCTGGGAGCTCTCCTCATCTGAGAAAAAGTCTTGCAACTTTTCTCAGCCTCACCACCCTGTCATCTGATGGGAAGGGTTTGTGAAGGTTGGTGTCTATAATTATTCCTGGATATACCAGTCGTTGAAAGGGAAGCGGGGATGACTTCTTGAGGTTTACCATGATCTCCAGATCTTAGAAAAGCCTCAGAAGCCTGTTTCCGTGCTGAAGAAGGGTTGCCACCGAGTCAGCCAGTCATCCAGATAACGTAGAAGACGGATGCCGATCCTGTGAGCTCTGGATGACACAAGGGCGAACACTCTCGTGAAGACTTGACCTGCTGTGGAAAGACTGAAGCATAGCACCTTGAACTGGTATTTCTTGTTGTCTAGACTGAATCTGAGATACTTCCTCGAAGACGGATGGATTGAGATCTGGAAGTATGCCTCCTACAGGTCCAGTGTGCACATGAAGTGCTGTGGTCTTACCGCTTATGTGATCGTGTCTGCCATCTCCATGCTGAACGAAGTCTGTTTGACAAACTTGTTCAGAGCCGAGAGGTCGATGACTGGTCTCCAGCCTCCAGACACCTTTTTCACAAGAAAGAGTCGACTGAAGAAGCCTGGGGAGTCGTCGAGGACCTCTTGGAGAGCTTCCTTCTTCAACATGGTCTGGACTTCAGCCCGAAGGCCTGCCCCTCTGCGGATCCCATTGCCAAGGAGCTCTTTGACACTGGAGTCTTGATTAGTGGAGGAAAGATGACGTGAACGGGACACAATACCCTATACGAATCTCAAAGACTGTCCACAGTTCGGCCCTGAGCTCCATCCATCTATTCCAACAGCGATGTAGGCATCCCCCTACTGATGGACAGTGGGGGGGATCACCAATCCTAGCATCTGCGACCACAGCCGCCTTCTCTAAGATGTTTCCCTCCACGAGAGGACTTGGAGCCTTTCCTATTCTTGGCAGGAAAGGGCTTCTTAGACACCTTGTCTTTAGCTGCAGTCCTTTTTGAAGCTGGTTTTGGCTGGTTGGTCTGTGGGAGGGCTGGTGGTTTGTGGGTCCTAGGTGTTACGGCCCTATGGACAAGAGAGTCCTGGTGAGACTTCCTCCATCTCTCTGCCACCTGCTCAACATCTCCCAGGTCAAACAAAGAGGAGGCTTGCAGAGAGGAATTCTAAAGTCTCGTAATCTCAACGTGTGGGACCTGTTGATGGAAACTCTCAACTACCGAGTTTCTGCATCTCAAGATGATGTTAAGCAACAAGTTCATGACTTGGTGGGCGAGGAACTTGATAGTACGAGTGCCTGAAAGCAGGAACGTCTCCATCTCTTTCCTGGTGCCTTACTTGGATAAATCCTAGGTCTGCACCAGGTTCTCCAAATGATCTTAACTAAAGATCAAGCCATGAATTAGCCTGCATGGCATACTTCACAACTTTCTCCTGGTTCAGAATCTCCGTTGCCGAGAACGAGACTTGAAGGCCAGAAAGTCTTTCCAGGGAAATTCCCTTCATTAATTCCTCTAAGGAATGGTATGGATGAAGAATTGGGAGGGGCTCGTCAAGAATCTCATAGTATCTCCTTTGCAACACCTGGGGGTGGGAGGAGCTTCAAGGATGAACCTGAATGAAGCATTACAGAGAAGTCTGAGAGCTGGGCGGAATCCTTCCCCCTGGCACTCTTCAGCCCCTGAGACCAGGGCAAGGGTGTACTAGACTTTAGGGGCTTCTGAGTGCCAAAGACACAATCGAGGACCGTGTCTTTTCCATCTTGAGGAGCCATCGCTAGGTCTTCTAACCCGTTGAAAGACCCCATGTAGGCCAGAACTTGCCAAAAGGCATGTTTTGACTCTCTCTGCTTGACTTCACAAGGAGTGACACCTAGATCGTCGTCTTCTACCCGCGAGACATAATCTCAGGGTGGATCGAGGTCAATGTAGTGTCTGGTCGATGGTCTGACCCCCTCTACTGGTTGGCAGTGTCTTGGAGTCCTTAGATTCCCTCCTAGGAGGGAAAAGGGTCTTCAGAGCAGGTTTTGATGGAAGAACCTTCTCCTGGCCATCCGTCAGGGGAAGGATGGATTCCTTCACGGGTCTCAATGCTGCAATGCTGCTGTATTGCCATCACGTGGAACTTCCTCATTTAGGGAGGATCAAAGTGAGTTGGGCAAGGACTCTTCCCTGCTATGGACCTCTGACTGAGGTGATGAGTGAGGCACAAGAGAGAGAGGAGGAGTTGGACCAGCGAGCCTAGGCTTTCCCTTAGAAGGTCTAGTAGGGGTCAGCTTGAACCTGGTAGATGGTACCTCGTCAGGAGCTCCTCTCTTCCTCTTCAGGGGAGACAGAACCATGGATCTTTGCCTTGGAAGCACAGAAGAAGACTCCTCCAAGGGGACCCTGGGAGTTTCCGCGGGGTGAGAGGATGGAAAACCTGAAGAGAAAACTTGGGTTACTGCCATAACCAAGGCTCCAAACCACGGTTGCTGGCCGATGGTGGCACTGTCTGAAAGTTCCCCTAAGAAGAACGAAGAGGAGCGCCACAACGAAGTCATGACTGCAGACGAGGATGAAGGTCGTTGCGCTATAGTCTCCTTACGCCATGTGGATTCCTTCTAAGGAGCAGGAAGTTTAGAAATTTTGAATTCCAGCAGTTTGCCCTTTTCCGCCTTCCCAAACAAATGCAATGTTCTGCACTTGTAGGGAGGGGAATGAGCGACGGCGAATAATGGGGAGGAAACTTGTCCTTCCCCGGAGGAAGAGCTGAAGCTCAAGGTGACGATGGTCTGGTCGGCTGCCTACCTTGCGACTTGTGATATTCGTTAGAGCGCTGGCAAACATGGGACTGATGGCACTGCTGTTGCTCTATGGGAGCACATTTGTGTGCAACAACCTGACGAGAGGTACGCTGTCGTTCGTCCGGACTTTTCGAAGAAAGAGCTGGCAAATGACAAGTCGGAGAGTGATGGGACGGTGATCGGCGAGCTGGCAAGCGATAAGCTGGTGAAAGGCAATCCGTAGCCTTACTCTCCTCTGAAGGGGAGTGACGAGTCATCAGCGAGTGATGAGATTGCCGGTAAGCAACCGAAGGTTGCTGGTGAGCTGGCGGGGACTGACGAAATGGAAGAAATTCAGCTACCAGGGTCCGACGAGCAGCAGCCCGATGGGCTGTCAACTGGTGAACAAGCGATTGGTGAGATGGAGACCGATGGGTTGGAGATCGGCGAGTAGGCGATTGGCAAACCTGGGATTGATGACCTTTCAAATGGCGCCGGGCTGAAGAACAGCAGGTTGGCGATCAGCGAACCAGAGAACATGGCAAGCAACCAATTGAAGATCCTTGGATGGATGATCACCTGCAGGTAAAAATCGCGAACGAATCCTCGACGGCGAGTCACGAACTGAGGTTCGTAGATTTTTTTTAGTAAAAGGGATATGTAATAAAAGAAATAAAAGCTTTATGCACTGTGCTGTGTAAATACAGAACAACGAAGGAAAGTACTGTGAAGGCTAAGTACTTTGGTAAATAGTCATAAGATTACACTGGAATGCCTGATTCTACCTTTGGAAGTTGGCAGCAGGGGATATTCATTAGTTAAGATTCTGAGATATGTCGTAATACGTTACTTTAATATTAGCTTGTTTTTTCTAATTTGACATGTGATTATTCCCATTATTTATTGGGTGTGTACTGAGGATATTGGGTAATAGTATTGGTAAGGGAATATCCAATGTGTGGGCGTTTAGTTTTTTGTCAGATCTTTTTTTTTTCTTTCATTTTTAGTCTGGTTATTGCGGATCATTTTCATTCAATATTTGAAGACCTGTAATTTTTCAACATTGTATCTATTTTTTTTCTTTCTCAAAAGAAATATTTTTCATTTTTGTAAACAGTAGAAAGCATCTCTTTTTCAAGTATTCCTGGCTCCTCCTCAGCCACCAATCTTCATTTAATTGTGTTTTTTGCTTCCTTTCTAAAATCTTGTCTGAGATTCAGGCTATTCATAATGTATATTGTTGATTTTACCCAGAATGAAATCAACGGTCATACTACACATTTATTCGGCAAACTTAAGACAACAAAAAATAATACGAAAGTTCTAAGGTTCTAGCTGGGTCCACTTACCCAGTATAAACTCAAGGGATGGTGCCCAGTGCTCAGTTCATTCTTGACTGTTTACTTATTTTTTGCCTAGATCTCGGAGTATTCCACCATGTTGTTTTTGTGTAGTGAAAAATTAGATCGTGGTCAGCATTTGGACACTAGGCAGTCTGCATGCTACATCTGGCCACAGTCTGAAAACCACTACAGCATCTTCCCTCCTCCTGGAAGAATCGGTAGCATCATCCGGTGAAGAAATGTGCGATGGTTAATCCACCACCGCTGATGTAGAGCGTTGTCCTGAAGGGGAGACCTTGATGGGAGACAGGTGGTAGGTTGATCTCAGAGAGATTTCCCGAAGAGATCTTGAACCCTGGCTTGTATGGGGGTGAAGGGTGTCTCCCGAAGGAGGCAGGGTTCTTCTGCCTTCTCTTTTTTGTTGGCATCACTGGTGTCATCTCAAGTTGGGAGAAGTCTTGTTGCACCGCTTCTGAGTCTCTAGGAGGGTTGCGCATCTTGGATTTGATCGGTGACACAATCATCGGGGGCTGATGTTCCAGCAGTCCTGCACCTCGAGTCGGAAGGAGGTGAAGAAAACTTCGAAAGAATCAAAGCCTTCAATGGGATCCAGGGTGTACTAGTTAAGGTTGTTGGTGCTTGCTTATTTGTGGATGTAGCACAAGCCACAGCTGGCTAACTGCTCTCACCAAGGCATCAAACCAGGGGATGCCCTTCTCAAAGGATGGCACTGTAGAAGGCATCTCGTTGGGCAGCCAACAGGCTGGAGATCGCCTATGGGGAGTCCATGCTTTGGCATCTGTATGGGAGACAGAGCTCTCTTACCGGACTGTAAGGGGACTGGCATGGTGTCTTGCCAGCCTTCTCAATAAACCCACTTAACAAAGACCAATACGGGGAGGACATAACCCGCGGACGGAAAAGGTGACTCCCAAGAGGAACAGAAATATACTTCAGACTTTGCACCCCCTTCATATGCTGAATGAACTCAGAACAAGAAGGAGCGCTGTCGCCGGAGGCTTGAACTGTAGCAGGCGAAGTTGAAGAACTCGGGTGTTGAAAAATTGCATCGGACACGAAAGCAGGGAACTCCTCCGTTAGGAAACCTTCGGAGCCTTTCGGAGGAAGATCTACGTCCGCCTATGAGGAAGCCGGTGTGCAATTCCTTTCTGCTCCCAACTACAGCAGTTCAAACAGGCCTTCCTTCAAGAAAAAACCAATGACACCAAGGGAAGGCCAAATATGTAACAAACCATTAACAGAGAAGATCTCACCTGCGGAGAAGGGCGGCGCCGCTTCCCTAGGGGAAGCAGCAACATCCTACGAACCTAAGGGTTGTCCTGGGGTTAAAGGGTCAACACTCCTACTCGATCAATACCCGGGGGAGACCAAGCTAGAAGGAGCTTCAGGAAGAGATCGAAGAGTGGAAGAAGTAGTACAAGGTTTCTTTAACTTCGAGGATGACCATGAAGGAGCATATTCCCTCTTCAACTTCTTCTAGTGTCGTCTTCCAAATCTCTCCCACTGGGAGGATGACCACTCCCAACACTCATCACACATGTCATCCTGATTACATGGTCATCTTCAGCGCCAGACACAGAATGGGTGTCGGTCTTGACTGAAGATACGAACGTGCCGCATTTGCGCCCTTCAGGGCCAGAACAAGTCCACATGGCAACCAGAAGAAGGAACACACAACCTGTAAAGAGAAAACAACAAAAAATGATTAGTCAATAATGGCAGTCAGTGTGGGAGGTGGAGAGAGACGAACTTCCACTCTCAAACGAGCCAAAAGCAAAAGTGAGAAAACACCGATGTGTGTGAGTGTGTGAGCGAGGTAGCTGGTACTAACACCCCTAAGTTCCGCTAACTAGCAGTGGGGTAGATACACCTCACTAAAAGTCTTGTATATTCCCTAATAAAGAGCAAAAGGGTTTGTATTTAGTATCGAAACAAAGTATATTTATAGTATTTTACTGTGAACGAAACCTTAAAACACTGCATTCAATTTCATCATCTCAAACTGACAAGTTTAAACAGACATTATCCATTTTAAAAATCATGATTTTTAAAATATAATTGTACTTCATTAAAGCATTTTCACTTTTGTTTTCAATTTCTGTTGCATTTCAGCCATCAACTATTAGTAACTTTTTCTTACTCTACAGTATCATTGAGTGTTGTTAGATACAAAAGTGTTTTGATGAAACTTTTTGATGAAACTTTTGCAATGCGTGGTGTGGCGTGCCTAGTTTTATGAGTCATGGTGATGATTTTTGGTTTATGAGTAGGCTTACCTTGTACTGAAGTTACGTTAATAATGTAAAATTACCTTTGAAAAATAGTAAGAACTAAAATACTATGACAGAAAGAGCATGAAAAGAATGTAGTGTAGTGCAGTGGGTTACTAGTGTGTTAAGTCAACTGCAGGTAGGTGATGGTCAGTGAGTTGGTAGGTTACAAGTTGACCCACCCTTGGCCAGCATTCGCAGATTCTCTGTTTTTGCTACTGTCTTTGTTACCTAACATGTGACCCCCCCCCCCCACCCCCAAAAAAGCAAGGGCTAACTGTAAGCTGACATCTTATAGCAATTAAGAAATTGAAGTAATCTTATATGTGAAGATGTTGTCATAATGGATAGTGTTCAATAGCTTTAGTCTATTCTCAATTTAGGGTAGCTTATATACACTGTTTATCATGTAAGGTAAATAAATACAGGTAGTCAATGCTATTCATAATTTTTTATGGAGTATACAAAATGCTTTTGTTGATTACCCCCTTTACTGAATTTTATAGACTTTACGAATAAGAAACCCTTAAGGAGTCGACCTGTCAAATATATAGGATTAGTTTTATTCCTCTTTCCTAAACTATTTCTAATCTTTCTATGTACATTTTTGGTACTGATGCCCAAAATTGGACTGCATACTCAAATGGGATCTAACTAGTGTATTGTTTTATACCAATTGGAAAAGATCCTACAAATTACCAGGATACATCAAATATCAATTTATACCTGTCAAAAGATGATAAAAACAGATTAATTTATATTCAATACACCATAGTCAGTTCCAAGACTTCTTCTTACTTCTATACGTTGATTAGCCTTAACAACTGAGAATCACTAGTGATAATGATTCTTAGAACCTCCTTTTGATGGCAGCTTCCATTCTTGTTTTTTTAACTTAGGGCATGGCTGCATTCTATAAAAAAAAAAAGAGAGAGAGAGAGAGAGAGAGAGAGAGAGAGAGAGAGAGAGAGAGAGAGAGAGAGAGAGAGAGAGAGGGGGGGGGGGGTAAAGTAAATGGTTGTCGTCTATTCCAAGTAAATGGTTTCTGTTAATATAAATGGAATTTTTAAGTATTAATAACTCTTATATTTAAAGGTTGCTCGTGAATGGCAGAGGCAAGGCCAGCGACAATGCCCTACACTACAGACTGACCATATGTACTTGCATATACAGTAATCAGCAGCCAAGCCTCATCCCCACCCAAGCTTGGATCAGGGAGGGCCAGGCAAAGGCTACTGATGACTCAGCAGGTAGACCCATAGGCTCCTCCCAAACCTCCCATTTTTAGCTCACAAGGATAGTGAGGTTACATACACTACAAGAAACTATCACGTTAGAGCAGGACTTGAACCCCAGTCCAGCAGATTGCCAGGCAGGACTTTTTTAACAGGCTACCCATAAACACAACAATACAAACATTGGCATACTGGAAAAATCAGTTAAGAAATCATAATGACTATATGAAACAAAAACTAACTAAACAAAAATAATTCAAGGAGAAAAATAATTTACCTTTCGTAGGCTGGGGGGGAAGCTATTTTTTCTATAGTGGCCTCATGCAGCAAGTCATCATCTCCATATAATGATGGAACACTGAAAATAATTATTTTAAATACTTTATAGGAATTTTCAATTTAAATTAATTTACACTATTATAAATTAAAATGACAAAAAATAAAAAGTATTCTCCATGACTATTATCTCCAATTTCTAAAACCATTACTGTATCAAAATCATGCATTACCAAAAACATAACTAAAACTTGCTGACTTTTAGATAGAAATATACATGTGCTTACAGAAGCAAAATATATGCAGCCAAAGAACTTCAAATTCATTTATTCCTTCATCTTGCCTAGGTAAAAAATATATGTATAGATATCTCTTCTCTAATACATTTTAGTAAACTGAGAAATTAAAAAAAATAATGTGTCCTATTCTATAGTCTCTTGGACATTGCTGCCATAAATAAACTTACAATGAAAGACCCTTACCTAGTAGAAAGAATATTATGTGCTCTATTTTTTAGAAAAAACACCTTTTCTGCTGTTGGATTTGGCCAAGACAGGACTCCCTTTTTATCAACACAACAGAGGTTCTGAAAGAAAAATCCCATTTTGTAAATGCCACATATAGCAGCAAGATAAAGGAAAATGAAATCAATAAACTCTTTTTGAATAGGAATACAAAAAAATAATTTCAAAATATTACTGTAAAACCCTCAAGTGATGAAATATGTTCTACCTCTTCAGAAACATGCTTTTACATCACAGCATAGTTCTCTACTTCCCTTTCTTTCATTCTTGCTCTTCACATGCCTTTCAGACATAAAAAATATCTTACTTCATTTTTTGTAACACTGAGCATCACTTGTGACATCAGTTCAATCCTACCTTTCCTACAACAGCCCATGGATAAATTTCTGTCTGACACTCTTGAGTGTTACTAATTGTCTTATGTCATATACCAAGAAAGAATTAACAATTGTTTGTAGTGTCCATTCAGTGCCAGAATTTATTGCTCATTCTGTAATCTTTCTACTTGTACCCCATGGTATCTTCCCAACTACCTGGCCAACATTTTTAATTTTAACTTTCATCAGTTTTCACCTCCAATTGAAATACAGATTGTTCATACAAGGCAAATGAGTCTGAAAAAAGTCACTTTATTTGTCATATTTACCTAAATTATTAAAGCATTGCTAACATTGATTATGACTAGCAAAATATAGGCAATTCTGATGAATTTTTAACCATCAAAATATTAGGTAAGACCTATTACAAAATTAAAAAATTTAATATTACAGGGTATCCTAATGGGCTTATTGCTTTCTACTTATAAGTTCTTTAATTATTGATAACATAATTCAATACGTACTGTGACAGATGCTAATACATGAAGTATATTAGCAGTCCTAATGGGCGATGGTTCCTTTCCTAACATGGTTAGAACAAAATGATGGCGTAATTCAGACCATTTCATTGAAATTTCTGAAAGTTGTAAAGCTTCCAGTTCAGCCTCTTCAAAGGGGTCTTCCAAAGGATCACTCTGAAATGGAAGATAATTTCCACATCTATGTACAGTATTACGACTATAAATAAAAACTACTGCATAAACTTAGAAAAAAATATATGCATATATACTCCTATTTCTCTCAAACTTACAAAACAATTCATAACCTTTGTCTGGGAGAGAACAATAAAACCATAAAACCCATCTGACCTGCATATTCTTGGCATGATGATACATTGTTAAGATGCGAGCTATGCCCAGCCAATTTAGCAAAAGCCACGTCAATGGTAAGCCCAAAGGAATCAGAGGAAGTGCAACAGAAACTGGGCTTATAAGCAGGACTTCAGTCCAATCACCTACCCAGCTACTATAATGGAAACGAAGCGTGTTGATAACAAGAATTAGAACCTGTAAAAATAAAAAACGGACTAAAATTAATCATTATGTTAGAAATACAAACCTGTTATTCTACTTACACTATACTGTCCCATATGGTATACAGTACAGTGCTGTATATGTAAATCTTTATCACAGATTTCTCCTTAAATCACAGATGTCTGAGGGCAAATAAGTTTTACATTTTTTCAGATTTTGATTATTTTTTGTTGAAAATAGTCATTTGCAGGCCTTAAACTAAAGCAAATTATAGCAAAAAAAAAATAAAGAATTTGGTTCGATAGCAAGAATGCAATGTTTATAGTTTGTTTAGTATTTCAGGAATAAGAAAATGCATACTGTGCCGTAGGTGATAAAGAATTACGCATCTGTATGGAACGAATGAATGATATAAAGTTTTTTAGCATCCTGACATCGAAGGTCATTGACGTCAATATCGTTTATTACAAATAAAGAATAAAAGAATATTCAATTAAAACTATAGGGTGAATATTATAAAAGTTAAACAGCATTCAAAAGACCTGCTACTGAAATAAATTTAAACATGCCACTAGATAGATTCTTACATACCACAGATATAGGCAGGATTATAGTTTCCATTGCAAAAGAAAAAAGTTTGACTCGCTGCTTGTTGAACACAGTTACAGGTCGATTGAGACCTTCCATTAGAGCTATTCTCAAGTTTGTGATATAAGGTGTTTCCAAAAGTAAATACGGGCTAGGTTTAAGAGGTGTGCGTGCTTTTGGTGAACTAAAGCCTTCACCAACATCATCTAGACTTGGTGAATATATATCCCCCATCTGAAGTTCGCCTAAGTTACTGCACACCGTATTCTGAAAAAACAATAGATACATTAAAAAAAATCTGGTTACTCTTATTAACTCTTATTTGTCATATAAATAAAAAATACCTTTAAAATGGAAGAGTATGTAATGGAACATATAATGGAAGGCATTTATTTTTTACCTGCAGCCTGCAGTACAGTAATTTACACAATTTTCCATTACATTTTGGATCCTTCTATTTATGTATCCATCATTAAATAAAGATAACAACATCAAATTCATTTAAAGAGTTATAAATTGTTGCAGTGAAAGAAACCTAAGGAATGGCCTAATTATTTTTTTTTTTTTTTACATTACCTCACATGAAAAATTTCTTGATTTCTATTACTACATCTACATTTCTTTTCAATAAGTCTTGATAACAACAAGAAAAGATAATTTGAGGTAGTCAAGAGTATTACCCCAGAAACCATGTCAATAAAATTACGGTACAACTACAAAATACTGTAAAGTGTATAAGACACTTATCCCATCACCCATATGTAGAAAAGAGTAATCAATTAGCAAAATGAATTTCATAATTCAACAGCACAAAATTCATTTTAAATCAGTTCTTAACCATTAAATTGCTTTTTCTGCAAGCTGTGGCCTCAGTGAAGAGACTAGGTGCCTAAATGTATTAAGTGAAAAATAACAAGGCCCCTGATTCTACAAATAAGCACATCTGCAATCATCATTGAACCAGGGTATTTCTTCGTAAGATCAGTATCATTGTCACGATGGGCCTAATGAGGTTAGCTGTTAAGTGCTGGCTTTCAGCATAAAATCCATAATCGTAATTGAATCCTGTTTGTTATTTTCCTGCTATTTTCTTGTTTATACTGTCTTGGGGTAGAGTTCTCTTGCTTGAAGGTACAATCGAGCACACTATTCAATGTTATTTCTCTTTCTCTTGTTTTTTTTTTTCAAGTTTTTAGAGCTTATATATGAAAGATTTATTTTAATATTACTCATTTTAAAATATTTTATTTTATCTTATTCATTACTTCTCTTGTAGTTTATATACTTCTTTATTTCTTTCCCTCATTGGGCTATTTTTCCCTGTTGGAGCCCTTTGGCTTATAGCATCTTGCTTTTCCAGCTAGGGTTGTAGCTTAACTAGTAATAATAATAATAATAATAATAACAATAATAATAATAATAATAATAATAATAATAATAATAATAATAATAATAATAATAATAATAACAGCAAGAGAACATTAGAATTGCTGAAGCAATTCTTAAAAAGAACTCCACACAGAATTTGCCAATTATATACAGTACTCTTAGGCATATTGAAACAATAGAAAGATTGGAAACCCCATATTATTGATTATAGACCTACAAAGGGACCTAAACTACATTTCTTAACAAAGTAACCATTCTTTTACTATCTAGGTTGCCTTGGAAGGCCGCCTAACACCTACTTTTCAGGTTCGGATGAAATCTTGCATGAAATTAGGCTGGATAGCAACCGTAGATTAGTTAATTTTTCTCAAAAATCTATCTTTTCACAAAATCATCCAGTGACCTTGAGGTCAAGGTCCTTCATATTGCACAGTGTATTTTTGCTTTGTGCACAGGGGGCACTGCAGGCACCTGCACAATTTTCTTGATTTATACTTCCCCCATATTGGTCATACTGCTGCTCAAGCTTAAAAGCAATTGCTTTAAAATTGGCTGATTTATCAGCGATCAAAGACCGGAGAATAATAATAATAAATAATAATAATAATAATAATAATAATAATAATAATAATAATAATAATAATAACAATAATAATGTGAGTAATAACAATAGAACTCTACTTGTGTAAAGTTCTAATAATAACAACAATAATAGAGAAAGACTTGTGCTTTCTGTATCAACGCCCACACTACAGACACCATCTGCAATTTGCTAACCCTCTTGGCTGATGCAAAGGCTCTAAGAACTCAAACTGAGGGCCCAGCAAAAGACTATGTATGTTTGAATTCCAAGAAGATAGAATTCAACTTCAGTGGATCCTCAATACAGAAGGATCCAATATCATCCTTAATGGCTATTAGGTTGGCAAGATCTAAATTTGTGCTGTAATATTAAACCCATCATAGATTTATAACCGTCAATAGATGCAAATGAAGACTCTTTGGCAGATCTGTTGGGTATAAAAAAAATACTGGAAATTATATTGTCCAGAGTAGAGTTTATAGCTGGAAAATCTCTGTACTTATACCAACTAAAGTACTGAGTCCATTGTTATTGGTATAGAGAAAGGATGGACCTTCTCTTGGAAGCAATTATGGAAAGTCCAGAGGGTTTAGAAAACCCTTCTGATCCAACCACACTGTAAGGAGTCTCCAAATAGTTAGCTGCAGCAAGAATGGATTCTGGTGTATTAAGTGATCATGAGGTTGTTTGAGAAGATTTATGGGTGAAGAGACAATTCCATGGAAATTACCTGACTTCTCCTGCTCTACCGATTTATAAATATGTGCATCTTTCTGGAAACAAACTGTGGCATCGAAGAAATACTTCTGGTTTCCGTTCAGCACAGAATTTCCTGAACTAGATGAAATGGGACCTTGACTTGGTGGTTCCCAGTTTTCTCACCTAAGACAATGAGGTTAAGCTGTTCAAGTACAGGTAGTCGTCGACTTACGACCTATGACTGTTCAACTTTAAGACCAATATTTTCACTATGATATCACAAATAGTACACTGATAGAGAAATTTTTCTTGGAAATAATCTATTTTCTTGTACAAAAATTAAATTATCTTGATAAGCTAATGTTTTCTTTTATTGATAATATACAGTATCCATTTTAAGTAGGAAATACATTAAGAAAAGTTTTAATATTTGTTGAGTTCATAGCATATGTCTGGTGACGTCCTATTTCCTTCCAATAGGCTAACGATTAGTATTAATATTCACATTGTCAAAATATCAAGTAACGATACAGAGGACCATCACAGGTAACCAGAAATCTCCGATACAATCCCTCACAAAAATCTTTCTCTAAGAAGAGACACTGGATAGTCTTCAACCATAAAGTGAAAGCGACTAAATGAATTGCTGGCACTTTGAAGGATGCGGCTGACAGAGACGAGCATTCCATCGGTGTAATTTTTCCAGTACCTTAACTAGAAGTACAAAAAAATTGTGATACCACTCAGCTTGTGGCCATCTAAGTGCCACCAGGATCTTCCTGAAACCTGGCAAGATCAATATTAGGTTGATCAGCTTATGAATCAGGCTGAAGAGGAAAGGCATAGGTGTCTGAGTGATCCAATGGGTATTGGAAAACATCCTCAAACACTTCCCATTACTTTGGAACAAGGAAACAAAACACTGGAAGCTTCCTGTTTAGCTGAGTAGTTTACCGGTCAACTGAAGGTGATCCTCTAAAAGCAAGAGGCCATTCCAGTACACACGAAAGTAAAGAGCACTATGATCTTACAACCTGCCTCTGGCAATTGAGCTTGTTTGCTAGTGCATTCCTCTTGACTAAACTGTATGTGGCTGACAGCTCTACAGGATGGTAAGTCACCCAGATGTGTATCATTTTTGTCAAATTGCATGGAGGGTACAACATTGTAACCAGCTGCTTTAGGACATCAGCTATTATGGTGGCTGGTGTCACTCATTAACATTACTGGGGACCTAATATAACAATTTTGGAATGCTTGTAGTGCTAGAAAAGCTGCTTGCATTTCCAACACGTTGATATATACAGTAATACCACGACATACGAGTGTCCTAACATAAGAGAAATTTGAGATACAAAGAAAGTTTCGAGCAAATTTTTGCCCCGAGACACGAGACTAATTTGAGATACGAGGATACGAGACGGTTCCCAATGCGGCCTCTAGGTGGCCGAGTGTGCGAGAGGCTGCTCACGAGGACAGCATTGCTCGCTCTTTCCCGTTGGATCTCCGTCACGTAAAGTTACCTCCGAGCATCGGCCGTAGTGTTTGCCATCTTTACATGTTTTTTGCATTAATCAGTACAGAATTAAGTGAATAAGCAATGGCTCCAAAGCAAACGAGTGCAAACAAGGGTAGTGAAAAGAAAAAACGTATGATGACAATCGAGGTAAAGCATGAAATAATCGAAAAACATGAGTGATGGAAGAGTGACAGAGCTGGCTCGCCAATATGAGAGGAGTACATCAACAATATCTACCATTCTCAAGCAGAAGGATGATATAACGAAGGAAATCAGAGAGATGTTAGCGAAGTGGCGGGAATTTTCTGATTTTATGGAAAAGATGCACCCGGACAAGTTGGCATGTGGTCGTGCATTAGCCTTTTGTGACGACACTTGTGTACGTAATTTTCGTAACATTTTGATGGGAAGACAACAGCAAACATCCCTAGATAGGTTCCTTTTAAAAAGGTCGGCAAAAAGTGAAGGTGAAAGCGAGTTAAAAAACGAGGTAAAAAGAGTCAAGCCGAAAGAAAAAAAGTAAAAAAAATGAAAACAAAATTAGAATTAAGTTTAGTGTAACATAAGATTAACATTTATTTTCAAGTGTGTGTACAGTAAGCTAATTTCATTTAAGTATGTTACGTAGTGTTACAAAAGTGTAGCGTACTGAATGTGTTGCCGTCGAGTCTCTCCTCCCCTTCTCTCTCCCTCCTCCTCCGCACACACCGCCGTTAGCCGCTACCGTCTATCTCGATGGTAAGAACTCCATAATAATGTCGTATTTAATTGCAGATCATAACCAGTATATAGGTATTAGTTATTTTGTGAGCGTAGGTTGTGAATTAGAACAATTAAAATCATGTTTTTGCACTGAAATATACTGTTTTTAGGTGTTTTTCAGAGGGTGGGAACGGATTTATTTTCTTTTAGTAATTTTATATGGGAAAAATTGATCCAAGATACGAGCGAATTGACATACGAGCTCGGGTCCCGGAATGCATTAAGCTCGTATCTCAAGGTATTACTGTATAGATACTTTTTTCTGTTGACCAGACACCTGATGCGATCGGGCCATTCAGGTGTGAGCCCTACCCCTCCTATGACACATCTGAGAACAGTTGCAAGTCTTGAGGTGAGGAGTCAAGTGGGACTCCCTAGTGATGTTTTCCTTGTAAAGCCTCTAGGTTAGATCAGCCTATACCTCTCATCTCACAGGGTCTGGATGGCTCAGGGGATCCTGGAGGCCAACTAATGACCCTTCAAATGCCACTAAAGAAATCTCTGAGGCATACATCTGTGAGTAGCAAGTTTCTCCAACAAAAAAGATAACCTAGGAAACTGCAAACATTGACTTGGAAGTATTGTCTTGGATAGAAATAGTTGAGGTATTTCTCTGTGCATGCTAATGCAATTGTATGATGGAAAGACTTGCTGCTACTGTCTCTTTCAAGATGCCCAAATACCACCACCTCTGCTTGGATGTACAATTTGAGTTCTCCCACAGAAATGTGAGAAGACAATCTTGATCATGTAGTAACTACCTAACTGAGGTGGCAAGGATCAACAATTCATAGAGATATATCAAAAAACATATTTCATATTACTGGGACCAAGCTACCATTAGTGTGCACACTTAAATGAACCCCTAGGAAGCAGAGCACAGACTGAGACACAGGAACTTGAACTGGTATAAATCATCATCATTATTATTACAAGCTAAGCTATAACCCTAGTTGGAAAAGCCAGATGCTATAAGTCCAAGGGCTCCAACAGGGAAAAATATCTGTGAGGAAAGGAAACAAGGAAATAAATTAACTGCAAGAGAAGCAATGAACAATCAAAATAAAATACCTTAAAAACAGTTACAACATTAAACTAAACCTTTCATATATAAACTATAAAAACTTAAAAAAACAAGAAGACAATAAACAAGATAGAATAGTGTGCCCGAATGTACCCTCAAGCAAGAGAACTCTAATCCAAGACAGTGGAAGACCATGGTACAGAGGCTATGGCACTGCCCAAGACTAGCGAACAATAGTTTGATTTTTTAGTGTCCTTCTCATAGAACTACTTACCATAGCTAAAGAGTCTCTTTTACCCTTACCAAGAGGATAGTAGCCAATCAACAATTACAGTGCAGTAGTTAACCCCTTAAGCAAAGATTAATTGTTTGATAATCTCAGTGTTGTCAAGTGTATGAGGACAGATGAGAATGTGAAAGAATAAGCCAGACTATTCGGTGTATGTGTAGGCAAAGAAAAAACGATCCGTAACCAGTGAGAGGGATCCACTGTAGCAGTGTCTAGCCAGTCAAAGGATCCAATAACTCTCTAGTAGTAGTATCTCAATGGGTGGCTGGTGCCCTGGCCAACCTACTACCTATTGAAGAAGAAGCAGAGTTACATCCACAAGGCCTGATAGATGAGTAATTGGCATTAGGCATGAAGTCCTTTTCTCTGAAATAACTCAGTACAGTTCATACCATTTTCATCTTGCAACAGTAGGAGACAGAGAACGCCAGTATAAGTGTCCTCCTCTACCTCCCCTTTTCCTTTGGCCTCCCTTCCTAAACTGGTTAGGTTGGGGGACCTCAAAAGGGATGCACATACACAAAAGTCCTCCTGAGTAGAAGAGGCTGCAGGTGGTCCTGATCGGGGTATAGAGAAGGTTAAGGTATCATTCTTCTCCCTTGATCTAACAGGCACCACATCCTTACCAGCAAAGTAATATTGCATAAAGTGGCACAGTGCTTATATCTGACATTACAGTAGATAAATTTGTTATACCATCTGTTGGCATAAAGAAGTTAGGAGAATCAGGGACTTAATGAGCTCTAAACATCTTACATTCATCATAAAAAAGAACTTTATATACAAACCTTTTCTTTGTTCAAACTGAGAACATGCCCTTAGGGGGTAATGTGATAACATTAAACTGTTCTTCAGTTACTTTGCTATTACTCAAGAGCTTAATATCAGGAGCAGCCTATTGGTATACAGTTTAGCACTACAATTTCATTAACTGAATAAATTCCCTTGTTCTTTTTACTTTCTTCAAAGGAAAATTTCCAAAATCCTCTTCCTATGAGGAATAAGGAGCTTAATTTCTTTTAAAAGGGTTAAAATGAACTAACTTTCCAAATTAGGAACATGCAGTATCCTAAATAGGTAACACGCACGACCTGTCCCTAAGAACATTGCAGTAGCAGAATCAGGCACATGCTATGCATAGGACATTGCCACAGCCTGAGCCACTTGAGGAGAAATAGCTCATATGAAACATTGAAAACCTTAATTAATCTAAAATTAGGTAATTGAAGAAGTTTTGTTTTATGCAACTGAAGATATTCAAAAAAATACAATATTCCCAAGCCTATTGTCTAATAAATCATTAAGTCAGATCTGAAATCTCCTTTTGAATCATTTAGACTAAACATTTCTACATTCTAAATCTCCAAACCACTAACTTGACCTACATGGAAAACTATTGCCTGAGGGGTAAGGGGCATCTGCGAAAGGGAAAGCCTAGGAAATTGATTTCAAACTAATAATTCTTTCTCTTTTCTGATGTTTAGCATCCCTATCTCTTACCCTGGTTTCAGCTAAATGTACATAATTAGAGAAGCTCATCTGATAGGAATCAACACACAATGCATTTTAGGAGTTGGGAATATTAGCATTTTTGGTCTTAGGGAAAGATTTATTAAAACAATTTATGAGTTCAGGCTCCATGGTTCACTCCCACGATCTTTCGAAGGAGTCGGCCAGGAAGACTTTGGAGTCCTTCCCGTTGTCAGGTACCCAGACTCTTTGAGTTCCTATCGCACCATGTTATATGATACAAAGTGACTTAGTTCACTTCCTTGATAGGAATAATAGTTATATCTCCCATTTTTTAACTCATAGATTATTTCAATTATATCAAATTAAACAAAAAGAGCACAACCGTTTTTGTTCAAGGCTGCAGCCATAAGAAAAATCATAAAGAAGAATGGAAGCAGCTGGGAAGGGAGGCTTTTTACTTTTTTGTTCTATTCACCAACAACTCTTTCAAGCAGGAACCAAGGGTTTTATATATACATACATATACCAAAGGCACTTCCCCCAATTTTGGGGGCTAGCCGACATCAACAAGAAACAAAACAAAAAAGGGGACCTCTACTCTCTACGTTCCTCCAGCCTAACCAGGGACTCAGCCGAGTTCAGCTGGTACTGCTAGGGTGCCACAGCCCAACCTCCCACATTTCCACCACAGATGAAGCTTCATACTGCTGAGTCCCCTACTGCTGCTACCTCCGCGGTCATCTAAGGCACCGGAGGAAGCAGCAGGGCCTACCGGAACTGCGTCACAATCGCTCGCCATTCATTCCTATTTCTAGCACGCTCTTTTGCCTCTCTCACATCTATCCTCTTATCACCCAGAGCTTTCTTCACACCATCCATCCACCCAAACCTTGGCCTTCCTCTTGTACTTCTCCCATCAACTCTTGCATTCATCACCTTCTTTAGCAGACAGCCATTTTCCATTCTCTCAACATGGCCAAACCACCTCAACACATTCATATCCACTCTAGCCATTAACTCATTTCTTACACCCGTTCTCTCCCTCACCACTTATATATGACAGGGGAAAAATTTATCCTTTTTATCAATTTTGCCAAAGTTCTTCATTTGAGAATGAAGAGCAAAATAATTACAAGAAAAATTACAGGTAATGCATAAAATATCATATGATTTCTTCTATATAATAACACTCAATCACAAGCCCACAGAGATCATTAATCAAAATAACAAAGATTAAATTGGAGACTAAAATTTTCAAAGGGAAATCAGTAAACAATTTCAATTCTGTTTTCAGCTAACCTGTATGGCTTTACACCTAGCAGGTACCCTCTGACCAGGCTTGAGGAAAATGATGTCCCCTCGGACTAGCAAAGACCATGGAAGATTAACAACTGACCCATCTCGCTTAGTCCACTGTAAAGTTATGCAAGGAGACAGAGGACTGTGCATATGTGGATAGTTTTCTTCACACCATGCTGCACTAGCTTGAACTTCTGAAAATTAATAATATTTGTTTCATTATCATGTATAATCCTGGATTTGACATTACTGTACTTTTTCTATATAATTTTGATTAAAAACAGCATGCATATATTTGTATGATTTAACTAGACAGTACCATAATACCAATAGTGTATCATATTTACTTGCCTTATTAAAATCTAAGCTTAAAGAGCACAACTAATTTATGGCATCTATAACAAAGAATTCTTCCCCAATTAGGTAAATGATGGTCATGGAAAATGGGCAGATGTGACACATAAAGAATGTTCCAAAGACAACAGATGAATCCAACAAATGAAATGGCTCTCAGCCACAAACAAGAGGTGTTCTGAATCTCCAAATGAAATAAAAAATCAAAGATAAACGCATATACCAAGGCACTTGGTATATGGTAAAATTTGTAAATATAGGAATGACTGTTAAAAGGGTTTATGAAATGATGGATATGAAGGCAAATTGTAGAGTAAATATTACGTATGGTTTATAAAAGAGGTTGAATGTAAAGATACATTTACAAAATAAACATGCAGCAACACAAATATAAAAATGAGACAGGACAGGATATAGTCAGCAAACTACTTTAAAGTTAAAATAGTGAAAGATAAAAGAAAAACTCCCTTGAGCATATTATTATTATTAAAGGATAAAAGGTAACCAGCTCAATGAGTCAAACTCGCCGTAATAAATTTGGAAAGAAATGAAAGACAGAATCTTAGCAATACAATTTATCTTCTTTATGCTCACCTGATGTTCATATTTTGATTAAAATTTCCACTTCTCTCTCCTTGCAAAATGCCTCCCCTACTGGGATCTACCACACCATCTGGCAGTTGATGGCAACTAGCTACTCGATAATACGACATACAATACTACCTGTATTGGAAGGGCCAGTGGATAGAGTCCCTCCTTTACCAGTATCAAACCACACAAACAGACACAATGCTAAAAGTTGGTTGGATGTCAAACATTTGCATAACTTCAGCTGCTGTAGATTGTAATAGCATAAAGAAGCTACAAGAATCAGGGACATATGGAGCCCTAAACATCCAGCCTGGCTCGTCAAAAACAATGATTTGATACACTAACCCCTTCTTACATGTAGATATCTCATGTTTTAGAATGATTATGCAGCTACTAAATTGTTCTTTGTGAGCTCCCTTATAACTAAGAGATATAACATCAGAAGGAAACTACTGTAATGGGGTAAAAACACGGGCACAAAATATTTTAATACACGTTCTTTTCGAAAGTGAAGTGCCAAAACCTTCCTTCAAAAAGGAGACAAACATTCCTCTTCCTGAAGTAGTTATCATTTAGCAACTTTGCTTACAGGTATACTGTATGCTTTACCTAGTGAACTGGCATGACATTTTCCAAAGAGATAACATTAACAGAAACATGCATATGCTCTATAATACCTGGTCTGCTAAAGGAGACATAAGTTCAAACAAAGCACTTGAAACGTCAATTGAACTATGGTGAGGAATCAAAATAGGTTCTACAACACATGAAGAGATTTCAAAGATTCTTTAATATTCTCAAGACTATTATCTAACAAAAAAGTAAACTCATTTCTAAGTTCCCTTTTAAATCTTTTAAGACTAAAAAGCTTCTCCACTCTGAATCCCCCAACAAGAGTACAAACTTATCTTATGGAGAAAGACATAGTTTAAAGAACAGGGGATCAGTATGCGGAATGGGGAAGTCCAAGAAATAGAAACTAATCCTAAACTACGACTTCTTTCCCTTTTTTATCTATGCTTAGCTGTTCTATCTTTAGCCCTAGTCTCAGCCTTATGCAACTAACCAGTTGTAAGCTCCTCTGATAAGTGATTAAGGTCAGCACAACAAAAAAGTAAGGAGTACATGTGTCCTGCATTTCAAATGAGGATCCATTTTTGCCCAAGTACTGATAATGTTTCTTTATCTGTGTATGACTCCTTTAGAATTTTAGGTGTGATTCTTGACAGCAAATTTACTTTTGAGAAACACATTAGGTCTGTGTCTTCTTCAATTGTACAAAAGATTGGCTCACTGAGGAAACCCAATATTTTTGGTGATCAATCTATTCTGAAGATGTGCTTTAATTCTTTCATTCTATCTTGTTTTGAGTATTGTTCTCCGGTCTTGTCTTCAGCTGCTGATTCTCATCTTAATTTGTTAGATAGGGACTTATGGTCTATCAAATTTCTTATTCCTGATCTAGTTATTAATCTACGGCACCATCGTTCAATTAGTTTGTTATACATATTGCAGAAGATTTTTCCTAATTCTCATCATCCTTAACTTTCAGATCATCCTGGTCAGTTCCATCCTGTTCGTAATACTAGGCATGCAGTTAATTCTAATAGTCAGGCCTTCCTCATGACACTCAATACTACACAGCATTCTATTAGTTTTATTCCAGCCGTGACCAAGTTGTGGAATGATCTTCCTAATCGAGTAGTTGAATCAGTAGAACTTCAAAAGTTTAAATTTACAGAAAATGTTTGTATGTTGAGCAGGCTGACATAAGTATTTTTATAGTTTATATATGAAATATCTGTTTTAATGTTGTTACTGTTTTTAAAATATTTTATTATAATTGTTCGTTATTTCTCCTATAGTTTATTTATTTCCTTACTTCCTTTCCTCATTGGGCTATTTTTCCCTGTTGGAGCCTTTGGGCTTAAAAGCCTCTTGATAGCACACTAATAACAATAAAAGTGTAACTAGTTCATATAATGTACAGTATAGTGCATTACTCAAAAGAACTAGCTTGTACAAATATGCGAGACAGGGCTCTATCATTCGTATGAAAAGGTAGAGTACTATACCATCCAAATGATGGAAAGGGTAAGAATTATATGTGAAAGGTACATTGGTTCAATGCCTCAACTTCTTACAAGGATAAATAAAAATGGTGATGCATTACAGAGGACACTACTGGCTTGCCTGATTGTTCCACCATCTCTTTCCTAGAATAAACAATCTTGCAAACGTCATGTAGAACATTTTTATTTCACTTTATATATTAGTCAAATTCTTCCTTCTCTGAGTGAATAGCACATGAATCTCAGGTGTTTTTGCCATAATAACCTATACAACAACTTACACTCTAATGAACGAATTGCCTATTCAATGTTTAAAATCTACTTAGAAAGAATTGGTAAGAGAATAGTTAACAATTTTTGTTTTTTACAAAACAGGGACTTTACCCTCAATAAAAAATAAACTCCAAGGCTGAAAACCCTGCCCTAATCCTCATTCAGATTCTAAAAGACTACAAAAAACTGAAATCTGTCTCTCAAATACTGTATTCACAAACAAAATTATATTTAGTCAAACTTTTCGCTTACCCTTGAGATCCCTCAGAAGGTTCTGTGTCTGTTTTGAAAGCTCCTTGTGTCTGAGTCTGGTGTCCCACCATACCAAATAAATGTTCAAAATCACCATCACAAATATAAAGAAGCACTCTGCTGGGAGATACTGATACCTAGAAGTAAATTTAAAAGTTAAAATAAAATTACACATTTTTAAAGTAATTTTTCCTAACTATACAAACCCAAGTCCTTTAATAACTATGACTTTAATGAAACTGGAACATCCGTTAAAAATTCAACAAGGTAGTTACAACTACCAACAGATGGTGGGGAAACTTCACCTGTATGTCAGTTAACTACACACTCACTTTTGACCTGAGGCTTGGGACGTACATGATGCGTAAATTAAAAGACTCAGTTTTGTATACTGTGGTTAGGAAAAATACAAATTACTTTAAGAATATGTTATTTTCCTTAGTAAAATAAATTTTTGAATATACTTACCCGATGATCATGTAGCTGCAACTCTGTTGCTCGACAGAAAAAACCTACGGTCGGGATACGCCAGCGATCGCTATACAGGTGGGGGTGTACAACAACAGCGCCATCTGTCGAGTAGGTACTCAGGTACTTCTTGTCAACAAGAACCAATTTTCTCCTCGGTCCACTGGGTCTCTATGGGGAGGAAGGGAGGGTCCTTAAATTCATGATCATCGGGTAAGTATATTCAAAAATTTATTTTACTAAGGAAAATAACATTTTTCAATATTAATCTTACCCGATGATCATGTAGCTGATTCACACCCAGGGGGGTGGGTGGAGACCAGCATACATGTTAACATAAGAAGCTAAGTATCCCGTATTTCATTTTAGCAGTTATTCAAAATAACAAACATAAAATAAATAAGTACCTGGTAAGGAAGACGACTTGAACAATTACTCTGCCTTTTTAAGTACGTCTTCCTTACTGAGCCTCGCGATCCTCATAGGATGCTGAGCGACTCCTAGGAGCTGAAGTATGAAGGGTTGCAACCCATACTAAAGGTCCTCATCAAAACCTCTAATCTAGGCGCTTCTCAAGAAATGATTTTGACCACCCGCCAAATCAAGTAGGATACGAAAGGCTTCTTAGCCTTCCGGACAACCCAAAAATATTTCAAGAGAAAGATTAAAAAGGTTCTGGAATTAGGGAATTGTAGTGGTGGAGCCCCCACCACTACTGCACTCGTTGCTACGAATGGTCCCAGAGTGTAGCAGTTCTCGTAAAGAGACTGGACATTCTTAAGATAAAAGACGCGAACACTGATTTGCTTTTCCAATAGGTTGCGTCGAATATACTTTGCAGAGATCTATTTGTTCAAAGGCCACGGAAGTTGTGACAGCTCTAACTTCGTGTGTCCTTACCTTCAGCCAAGCTTGGTCTTCCTCATTCAGAAGGGAATGAGCTTCTCGTATTAACAGTCTGATAAAAAAGGGTAAAGAATTCTCTGACATAGGCAAAGATGGATTCTTAACTGAACACCATAAAGCTTCAGACGGGCCTCGTAAAGGTTTTTAAAATAGAACTTAAGAGCTCTTACAGGACATAAAACTCTTTCTAGTTCATTTCCAACCATACGATAAGTTTGGAATATCGAACGATATTGGTCAAGGCCGAGAAGGCAGCTCGTGTTTGGCTAGAAAACCAAGTTGTAGAACATGTAGCCGTTTCGGATGAGAATCCGATGTTCCTGCTGAAGGCATGAATCTCACTGACTCTTTTAGCTGTGGTTAAGCATATCAGGAAAAGAGTCTTAAAGGTGAGATCTTTCAGGGAGGCTGATTGAAGTGATTCGAACCTGTCTGACATAAGGAATCTTAGAACCACGTCTAAATTCCAACCAGGTGTAACCAAACGACGCTCCTTCTTGGTCTCAAAAGACTTAAGGAGGTCCTGTAGATCTTTATTACTGGAAAGATCTAAGCCTCTGTGACGGAAGACTGATGCCAACATGCTTCTGTAACCCTTGATAGTGGGAGCTGAAAGAGATCGTTCTTTCCTCAGATATAAGAGGAAGTCAGCTATTTGAGTTACAGAGGTACTGGTCGAGGATACGGATACTGACTTGCACCAGTTTCGGAAGATTTCCCACTTCGATTGGTAGACTCTAAGGGTGGATGTTCTCCTTGCTCTAGCAATCGCTCTGGTTGCCTCCTTCGAAAAACCTCTAGTTCTCGAGAGTCTTTCGATAGTCTGAAGGCAGTCAGACGAAGAGCGTGGAGGCCTTGGAGTACCTTCTTTACGCGTGGCAGACGTAGCAGGTCCACCCTTAGGGGAAGTGTTCTGGGAACGTCTACTAGCCATCGAAGTACCTCGGTGAGTTATTCTCTCGCGGGCCAGAGGGAAGCAACTAGCGTCAACTTTGTCCCTTCTTGAGAGGCGAACTTCTGCAGTACCTTGTTGACAATCTAGAACGGAGGGAATGCATATAGATCTAGATGTGACCAATCTAGAAGAAAGGCATCTATATGAACTACTGCTGGGTCCGGGATAGGTGAGCAAAGTATTGGGAGCCTCTTGGTCATCGAGGTTGCGAAGAGATCTATGGTTGGCTGGCCCCAGGTGGCCCAAAGTCTCTTGCATACATCCTTGTGGAGGGTCCAATATGTTGGAATTATTAGTCCCTTCCTACTGAGACAATCTGCTATGACATGCAAGTTGCCTTGGATGAACCTCGTTACTAGTGAAAAGTCTAGACCTGTTGAACAGGAGAGGAGGTCTCTTGCGAACTCGTACCATATCACAGAGTAGGTCCCTCCTTGCTTGGAGATGTACGTCAAAGCAGGGTGTTGTCCGTGTTCACCTCCACCACTTTGCCTTGAAGGAGAGACCTGAAGCTTTCCCAGGTCAGACGTACTGCCAGTAGCTTCTTGCAGTTGAAATGCATTGTCCTTTGACTCGAGTTCCATAATCCCGAGCATTCCCTACCGCCTAATGTCGCACCCCAGCCTACGTCCGATGCGTCCGAGAAGAGAACGTGGTTGGGAGTCTGAACAGTCAGGGGAAGACCCTTTCAAAGGTTGATAAAGTCCTTTCACCAAGTCAGACCAGACTTTATCTTTCCGGAAACCGGGATCGAGACCGCTTCTAGCGTCTTGTCCTTTTCCAGTGAAAAGCTAGATGATACAGAAGAGGACGGAGGTGTAGTCTTCCAAGTGACACAAATTGAACCACGGATGACAGTGTCCTAACCAGACTCATCCACAGCCTGACAGGGCAGTGTTCCTTCTTCAGCATCTTCTGGATGGATAACAGGGCTGGGGGTTGATCGTCTTGTTCAGCAATGTCCTCATCAGAGGGTTCCTCATCTGAAACTGATGAGGAAACGGCAACGGAGTGGGCAACGTCTGACTCGCTGAATCCGGTCGCCCTGGTGGATGCGTGACGGAGCCGGACACAAGATCATGGTACTGCTGCACAGTCTGTGAACTGTCAACCATGGGGACGCGAGGAAGAACAGTGTCAACCCGAAACTGTCTAGACTGTCTGGGTTGTGCAGTCAACCCCCTACCGGGTTGCTGAGGTTGCCGCACTGCGTCACAACAAGTCACCTCTGCTGGTTGTTGAACGTCTTCCTAGTGACACACTGAACGTCCACAACCACCTCCGAGAGTCGCTTAACGTCAACGTGCGACTGGCAACCCACACTGGGTCGCACCGGTGGAGGAACCACCTCAACTGGCGGACGTGAGTAGGATACCTCAGCGTCAACAGGGCGTACAACCAACCGGTAGGAAGGTTGTTGGCTAGGAGGTTCTTCTCCGTAAAAAATCCTCTATCAAGGACACAAGCTTGGACTGCATGTCTTGCAACAAAGCCCATTAGGGTCTATGGGAGCAGGTGTGGCAACAGACGGGGTTAGCGACCGAAGCGGAACCATTTACCATCCCTGGAAGCCTTGTTATGCTTTAATTAAAGTTCATAGGAGGCTAAGCAGCTTAAGGCTCCTCTCCAAATGACAGAGTCCTCAAAGGAATATCAGAAGGAGGGAGAACAGCACTTTCTCATCTACAGGAACCATGTCCGAGAAAAGCTAGGTATCTCAGTGAGGGTCTCACTGGTGCCTAAGCAGCAGACCAGAAGGCAACGTTATGTAACTGCTTGACAGTCTGTGAGCTGGCAACAACCAAAGCTGTGTGGGGAAGCCTCAACTCCTGACTGACTAGTCTTCTGCGGGCGAGTGGCGGTAACCACAGTGTGTTGCGGAGGCTGACACACCGTGTCAAAACACGGCAGCTTGTGGTAGCTCACGCACGGCAACGGAGTGCTCCGTGTGTCTGTGGGAGTAAGCATGCGTCTGGCAGGGTAGACTGCGCATGGGTGGAGGAGCTCTCACAACAAGAGTGTGGGAGCAGGCAGCCATGCTGGGCGCACAACCGTGGCAGGTTGTAGGCAAACGGGTGCATCGTCAACCTTCTCCGCAGTCGGAGTGTGGGAGCAGGCAACAACCAAAGCGGAGTGGTGGTGCGTGGTGGGGACTGCCGTGGGTTGCGGAAACTAACGCATCGCGTCAAAACACGGCAGCTTGACTCCACCTTCCCACTGCTGATGCGGTAGCTCACGCATGTTAACGGAGGGAGCCGCATGTCGGCTAACGTTAACATGCGTCTGGCAGGGTCGATTGCTCATCGGAGGTGGAGCTCTCCGCAGCCGGAGTGTGGGAGCAGGCAGCCTCAGCGTGAGCTGGGCGCACAACCGTGGTAGGTTGTAGGCTAACGAGAGCAGTGTAAACCTTCTCCGCACGAAACTCCTGCATAACCGCAGCTAACTGAGTCTGCATAGACTGCAGTAAAGACCACTTAGGGTCTACAAAAAAAAAAACGGCAACAAACGGAGCTACTGTCCGTTGTGACTGAGGGTCTAAAACAGCTGGTGCGGCAACAGACTGAGTTACTGCCTGTTGCGGTACCACCTTGCCTCTCTTGGGAGGTGTGCAGTCGTCGGATGACTGCAGCGAGTCCGAACTGACCCAGTGGCTACACCTAGGCCGTTGGACTTGCACGGAAGGGACCGACTTGCACTTAAAAGCTGCAAGATTTGGTCCATGGTTTCTACGAGAAACCTCTTCCGCAGACGAGGAATAAATGGGCTCTCTCATCTTTGTGTGGGTGGGGCGATCTCACGTCGGCAACGTGTGTAGATACGCCCGAAACCACGGAGGGAAAAACGTCTGTTCGTCGATCAAGGCCTGTGGAACCCATAAGTCGTACGACATTACTTCTCCCCTGGGCTTGGGAGCTTGTAAGAGGTATCAGACTAGGTGAACAACTGGCACGAACAGACGAACCCTCGGACGCAACACTGTAACACTTTGCGCATATCACTTTATCACTTTTGATTTTCTGTTTGCACTTATTTCACTGAAATCGAAACTTTAACTGATTTCTACCTGAAACACGCAATCCTATCCTTCATTAAAAGGTAGTAATTGCGAAAACAGTTTTATAATGCAACAGAAAAACATAAATAAAGATAAAGAATTCAGTGGCTGGAAAAGAGACTAAACACTAGATCAAATAAACTACGTTTACAATCTCTCACCGCATAAAGCCTGGGAACAAGAATAAAACTCTAGAAACGTTTTTACCCTTCTTCCCCTACAGCGACTAGGGAGAAGAGTAAAAAAACGAATTCAGTGGCTGGAAAAGAGACTAAACACTAGATCAAAATAAACTACGTTTACAATCTCTCACCGCCTAAAGCCTGGGGAACAAGAATAAAACTCTAGAAACGTTTTTACCTTCTTCCTCTACAGCGACTAGGGAGAAGAGTAAAAAAACGAGAACAACGTTACCCGCTTGAACGAAACGTTTATTCTCCTCTCTCTCCCTCCGTCTCTATCTCTCTCTCTCTTCTCTCTTGACTTAGCGCCTGAGAGAAGAGCCCAATTATATATCGTTAAAACATGTTATTTGCTAAAAGGAACTGAAAGGTTTCCCAAATAAAAAGTTCCTTTATTTAGAATTTAAACCATTTAAGCTAAGAAAGAATGAACGAAACGCTAGAATCGGTTTACTCTTACTGCAACGTGAAACCGTGAAACACTCTCTCTCTATCGTAACGATAGAGCGCATGTTGAACGTTCTGAACGTCAACAACTGCGGAGACTAAAAAACTAAACGTTAGTTCATCTTTGAAAACAGTACGAGACTATCAAAGAAATTCTTTCATAAAACATTAAAATTAAAAAGTATTAAATTCTTAAAAGGTTAAATACGATATGACGGGCTCAATGTTAATTAACCTTCGGTTCCAAGTATGGACCGCCTACTATAGGAAAGGTCGCATATAAACAAACATAAAAATTACTTTTTATAAGTTTATAATAAATGGAAAGTTAATCGAAGAGGCCTATCAAGGCGGAGAGATATAAAATAAATAGATCTATTACTTGGTAAGCAAAATTACCAAAAACCTAAACACACTTCCGTCTAAGGGAAGGGTCGGCCATTTAAAAGTGAAAGAGAGTCCATACTCTCTTCGTCACCATAATTAAATCTATCGAAAACAAATTCAAGTTTTGAAATGAAGATAAAACCCCTGCATAGCGAAAGCTCAAAACTGGAATAGTGTACTTCACCAAATCGTTGTGAAAACAAATCCAGTTAGGGACGGGCGTATTTAGTAGGTCCTGCCATTGGCACGACAGAGGAAAAATTGGTTCTTGTTGACAAGAAGTACCTGAGTACCTACTCGACAGATGGCGCTGTTGTTGTACACCCCCACCTGTATAGCGATCGCTGGCGTATCCCGACCGTAGGTTTTTTTCTGTCGAGCAACAGAGTTGCAGCTACATGATCATCGGGTAAGATTAATATTGAAAATTGTGATTTGTTCCTACCCCAATACAAATCATCATCCTTTAATAAGAGACTCATCATTGGGGAGAAGAAGTACCTATGAACCAAAATCTGACTGGTTTAACCCTCACAAGAAATGCCAGAGCAACTATACTTAATTTGTTTTATCGAGGCAGATTTGCACCGACTCGCAGGGGTGCCCTTTTAGCTCAGAAAAAGTTTCCTGATTGCTGACTGGTCAGAATGATCTGGTCCAACCAATCAGCGATCAGGAAACTTATCCGAGCTAAAAGGGCCCCCCTGCGAGTCGGTGTAAATCTGCCTCGCTAAAAAGAATTGACTATAGTCCTGTATAAGAGCAAAGGTGATGACTCCTGCAAACCTAACAATCTGAGCATAAAGATGACACAGGAGTTAGGTTAGTCTCATACCAAGAGAAATGGCAATCTGTCATGGGAAAATCTATATCTTTGTACAGTGGAACCTCAACAAACGATTGTCTTTACATACGATTGTTCCAACATCCGAAGTAAAATTCGATCAAATTTTTGTCTCGACACCCGAAGTCATGCTCCAACATCCGATGTAAATCTTGTTTACGCCGGTAGATGACAGCACATCGGACGCCATTAAGCGTCGATTTGGTCTGTTCTCTGTTCTTGTGTGTATCATGTGGTTGTCCTCTGTTCGGTCTGTTATTAACAGTGTTTATTATCTTTCTTTTCTCACGTTTCCTTTTCTATTTTACCTATAATCATGGTGCCTAAGAAGCTAAGTTTCAGTACAGGTATTAGTAGTGGTGAGAAAAGGAAAAAGGCAATTCTTTCATTAGAATTGAAGCAAGAAATTACAGAAAACCATAAGAGCAGTGTGCATGTGAGTGATCTGGCTAAACCATATGGCTGGAATATGTCTACGATCTCTACGATCATCAAGCAGAAGGCAGCCATTAAAGCAGTCAAACCATCGAAGGGGGATAACCATTATTTCAAAATGTCGTAGCAATACCCTGGAAGAGATGGAATGCCTTTTGTTGACAGGGATAAAGGACAAAGATTGTTGGCGATACGATCACTGAAACGATCATTTGTGAGAAGGCCCAGCATGATGAACAGAAAGAAAGAAATAAAGTGAAGCAAAGAAAACTTAGACAGCATTAACAAGCTATTTTAAAAAAATTCCTCTCTATTTCCGTTTCTCTATAATCATAGCGTTAACATGCTCTTTAAATAAACTAACACACACACACACCACACACACACACTCTCTCTCTCTCTCTCTCTCTCTCCTCTCTCTCTCTCTCCTCTCTCTCTCTCTCTCTCTCTCCATTACTAGGACATAGGCCAAGAAGGCAGTGCCATTGAGAATGCTAAATGTAATGATTTTTTAAAAATTGTACACATAAATGCCCAATCAATACTTGGTCATATACTTGAAATTCAGTTAATGCTAGAAGAACAAAAAATCGATATTTTATGTATTAGTGAGACATGGTTGTATCCTTATATAAGTGATACCTTTATTCATATACCTGAGTATAATATATATCGTGAGGATCATGGTCGAGGTGGAGGTGTATGTTTGTATATAAGGAATTATTTGAAAGTCACCGAGCTGAAATTTGGGATCGAAAAACAGGAGGGAGTGGAAGATAAGTGGGTCTCCGTCCAACATCGAAAATTTCCCCTCTATTATTGTCGGGTGCGTGTACCGCCATCCTAAAGCTGCTGTTATCTCTTTTAACTATATTTCAGACGTCCTTTAAGGAAGTAATTTTACGCAATAAACCTATTTTCATTTACGGGGATTTTAATGATGATATGTTAAAAAAGGAGAACAAACTGGGTAAGCTAATTAAAAACTTAAGATTTGACCAGATTGTAGATAAACCCACACGAATCACTTCTACCTCAGCATCCCTTATCGATCTAGTCATTACAAATTCTAAATATATGATAAGAAAATCAGAGGTAACCCCTAGCTCAATAGCAGATCACGAGAATATTTTAACTTTGCTGAACGTTCGTAAACCGAAAAGGCAAACTATTTTTAAAACTTTTAGGTGCTTGAAAAATTACTCTCAAGAAACTCTTTGCTCTCTACTTATGAATAATGTTCACATATTGAATGAAATTTTAAGTACCGATAACGTAAGTAAGCAAGTAGAAATTTTAACCAATGTTTTCACATCCTGTGTAGATATGTGCGCACCTGTAGTTACTAGAGAAGTAACTCGTCCCCCTGCCCCTTGGATTTCTGATACTATAAAAGAGACGATAATGGTAAGAGATAACGTAAAGAAAAAGCTAAAAAATCAAAGAGAAAATACTCAGCTTAGAGAAACTCATAAGGAACTGAAGAAAAAGGTAAACTCGATGTTAACTGATAGTAGAAGGCAGTACTATAAACAAGAATTTAAAAATGCTAAAGGTGACATGGCTGCTACGTGGAAGATTACTAATAATGTTATTTTCATTAGTAAAATAAATTTTTGAATATACTTACCCGGATAATCATGTAGCTGTCAACTCCGTTGCCCGACAGAATTCTACGGAAGGGATACGCCAGCGATCGCTATACAAGAGGAGGGGTGTACTCACAAGCGCCACCTGTGGCCAGGTACTGCAGTACTTCTTGTTGACACCACCTCAATTTTTCCTCGGTCCACTGGGTTCTATGGGGAGGAAGGGTGGGTCAATTAAATCATGATTATCGGGTAAGTATATTCAAAAATTTATTTTACTAATGAAAATAACATTTTTCAATATTAAACTTACCCGATAATCATGTAGCTGATTCACACCCAGGGAGGTGGGTGAAAACCAGTGTACATGTATATCAAGAAGCTAAGTATCCCGTATTTCATATTATCAGTTATTCAAAATAACAATGAAATTACAAGTACCTGGTAAGGAAGTCGACTTGAGGCCATTACTCCTGCCTTAAATAAGTTCGTCTTCCTTACTGAGCGCAGCGTTCCTCTTAGGAGGCTGAACAACTCTAAGGTGCTGAAGTATCAAGGGCTGCAACCCATAC
>NC_090725.1:10331776-10356776 GCF_036898095.1 Palaemon carinicauda | reverse complement strand
AAAAATTAAAAAATCTAATATTACAGGGTATCCTAATGGGCTTATTGCTTTCTACTTATAAGTTCTTTAATTATTGATAACATAATTCAATACGTACTGTGACAGATGCTAATACATGAAGTATATTAGCAGTCCTAATGGGCGATGGTTCCTTTCCTAACATGGTTAGAACAAAATGATGGCGTAATTCAGACCATTTCATGGAAATTTCTGAAAGTTGTAAAGCTTCCAGTTCAGCCTCTTCAAAGGGGTCTTCCAAAGGATCACTCTGAAAAGGAAGATAATTTCCACATCCATGTACAGTATTACAACTATAAATAAAAACTACTGCATAAAACTTATAAAGAAATATATGCATATATACTCCTATTTCACTCAAACTTACAAAACAATTCATAACCTTTGTCTTGGAGAGAACAATAAAACCATAAAACCCATCTGACCTGCATATTCTTGGCATGATGATACATTGTTAAGATGCGAGCTATGCCCAGCCAATTTAGCAAAAGCCACGTCAATGGTAAGCCCAAAGGAATCAGAGGAAGTGCAACAGAAACTGGGCTTATAAGCAGGACTTCAGTCCAATCACCTACCCAGCTACTATAATGGAAACGAAGCGTGTTGATAACAAGAATTAGAACCTGTAAAAATAAAAAAACAGACTAAAATTAATCATTATGTTAGAAATACAAACCTGTTATTCTACTTACACTATACTGTCCCATATGGTATACAGTGCTGTATATGTAAATCTTTATCACAGATTTCTCCTTAAATCACGGGTGTCTGAGGGCAAATAAGTTTTACATTTTTTCAGATTTTGATTATTTTTTATTGAAAATAGTCATTTGCAGGCCTTAAACTAAAGGAAATTACAGTAACAAAAAAAAATAAAGAATTTGGCTCGACAGCAAGAATGCAATGTTTATAGTTTGTTTAGTATTTCAGGAATAAGAAAATGCATACAGTACTGTGCCGTAGGTGATAAAGAATTACGCATCTGTATGGAACAAATGAATGATATAAAGTTTTTTAGCATCCTGACATCGAAGGTCATTGTCGCCAATATCGTTTATTACAAATAAAGAATAAAAGAATATTCAATTAAAACTATAGGGTGAATATTATAAAAGTTAAACAGCATTCAAAAGACCTGCTACTGAAATAAATTTAAACATGCCACTAGATAGATTCTTACATACCACAGATATAGGCAGGATTATAGTTTCCATTGCAAAAGAAAAAAGTTTGACTCGCTGCTTGTTGAACACAGTTACAGGTCGATTGAGACCTTCCATTAGAGCTATTCTCAAGTTTGTGATATAAGGTGTTTCCAAAAGTAAATACGGGCTAGGTTTAAGAGGTGTGCGTGCTTTTGGTGAACTAAAGCCTTCACCAACATCATCTAGACTTGGTGAATATATATCCCCCATCTGAAGTTCACCTAAGTTACTGCACACCGTATTCTGAAAAAACAATAGATACATTAAAAAAAATCTGGTTACTCTTATTAACTCTTATTTGTCATATAAATAAAAAATACCTTTAAAATGGAAGAGTATGTAATGGAACATATAATGGAAGGCATTTATTTTTTACCTGCAGCCTGCAGTACAGTAATTTACACAATTTTCCATTACATTTTGGATCCTTCTATTTATGTATCCATCATTAAATAAAGATAACAACATCAAATTCATTTAAAGAGTTATAAATTGTTGCAGTGAAAGAAACCTAAGGAATGGCCTAATTATTTATTTTTTTACATTACCTCACATGAAAAATTTCTTGATTTCTATTACTACATCTACATTTCTTTTAAATAAGTCTTGATAACAACAAGAAAAGATAATTTGAGGTAGTAAGAGTATTACCCCAGAACCCATGTCAATAAAATTACGGTACAACTACAAAATACTGTAAAGTGTATAAGACACTTATCCCATCACCCATATGTAGAAAAGAGTAATCAATTAGCAAAATAAATTTCATAATTCAACAGCACAAAATTCATTTTAAATCAATTCTTAACCATTAAATTGCTTTATCTGCAAGCTGTGGCCTCAGTGAAGAGACTAGGTGCCTAAATGTATGAAGTGAAAAATAACAAGGCCCCTGATTCTACTGTAAGGACACCGCTCCCTTCGTCGTCCAGAAAATCAACAAACTGTTTATTTATTTGAATTCTCCTTTCGCCACACCGTGGTTTCCCATGTATATGTATTCCGCTCTATCAGAGCTACATTTTGACATATGTATCATTTCATTACATGTTTCTGTTAACTCATAATTCGTATATTTGTAAGTGTAAGAAAACACATATATTTTGGCGGGCAATTCAATCTGATTTGGCGCCAGCGCCATCCTACCTTTCCGTCCACACCTTGTAATATACTCCCACGCACATTTGAATAAAGTATCAGTTGATCTTGGTGACGCTTGTCTCACTGTCCTTACACTACAAATAAGCAAATCTGCAATCATCATTGAACCAGGGTATTTCTTCGTAAGATCAGTATCATTGTCACGATGGGCCTAAATGAGGTTAGCTGTTAAGTGCTGGCTTTCAGCATAAAATCCATAATTGTAATTGAATCCTGTTTGTTATTTTCCTGCTATTTTCTTGTTTATACTGTCTTGGGGTAGAGTTCTCTTGCTTGAAGGTACAATCGAGCACACTATTCAATGTTATTTTTCTTTCTCTTGTTTTTTTTTAAAGTTTTTAGAGCTTATATATGAAAGATCTATTTTAATGTTACTCATTTTAAAATATTTTATTTAGCTTATTCATTACTTCTCTTGTAGTTTATATACTTCTTTATTTCTTTCCCTCATTGGGCTATTTTTCCCTGTTGGAGCCCTTTGGCTTATAGCATCTTGCTTTTCCAGCTAAGGTTGTAGCTTAACTAATAATAATAATAATAATAATAATAATAATAACAATAACAACAAGAGAACATTAGAATTGCTGAAGCAATTCTTAAAAAGAACTCCACACAGAATTTGCCAATTATATACAGTACTCTTTAAAGGTTTTAAAGGTCGCTCATGAATGGCAGAGGCAAGGGACAGTGACATTGCCTTACCAATCAGGACAATGCCCTAGAGACTGACCATATATTATATGATCAGCGCCCAAGCCTCCTCTCCACCCAAGCTAGGACCAGGGAGGGCCAGGCAGTGGCTGCCGATGACTCAGCAGATAGACCTATAGGCTCCCCCAAACCCCCCAACCTTAGCTCACAAGGATGGTAAGGTTGCAGACACCAATGGCACTAACGAGTCTGAGCGGGACTCGAACCCCCGACCGGCAAACACCAGGCAGAGACGCTACCAATCAGGCCACAGCAACCTTAGGCATATTGAAACAATAGAAAGATTGGAAACCGCATATTATTGATTATAGACCTACAAAGGGACCTAAACTACATTTCTTAACAAAGTAACCATTCTTTTACTATCTAGGTTGCCTTGGAAGGCCGCCTAACACCTACTTTTCAGGCTCGGATGAAATCTTGCATGAAATCGGGCTAGATAGCAACCGTAGATTTGTTAATTTTTCTCAAAAATCTATCTTTTCACCAAAATCATCCAGTGACCTTGAGGTCAAGGTCCTTCATATTGCACAGTGTATTTTTGCTTTGTGCACAGGGGGCACTGCATGCACCTGCACAATTTTCTTGATTTATACTTCCCCCATATTGGTCATACTGCTGCTCAAGCTTAAAAGCCATTGCTTTAAAATTGGCTGATTTATCAGCGACCAAAGACCGGAGAATAATAATAATAAATAATAATAATAATAATAATAATAATAATAATAATAATAATAATAATGTGAGTAATAACAATAGAACTGTACTTGTGTAAAGTTCTAATAATAATAATAATAACAATAATAGAGAAAGACTCAAGCCTTCTGTATCAATGCCCACACTACAGACACCATCTGCAAATTGCTAACCCTCTTGGCTGATGCAAAGGCTCTAAGAACTCAAACTGAGGACCCAGCAAAAGACTATGTATGTTTGAATTCCAAGAAGATAGAATTCAACTTCAGTGGATCCTCAATACAGAAGGATCCAATATCATCCTTAATGGCTATTAGGTTGGCAAGATCTAAATTTGTGCTGTAATATTAAACCCATCATAGATTTATAACCGTCAATAGATGCAAATGAAGACTCTTTGGCAGATCTGTTGGATATAAAAAGAAATACTGGAAATTATATTGTCCAGAGTAGAGTTTATAGCTGGAAAATCTCTGTACTTATACCAATTAAAGTACAGAGTCCATTGTTATTGGTACAGAGAAAGGATGGACCTTCTCTTGGAAGCAATTATGGAAAGTCCAGAGGGTTCAGAAAACCCTTCTGATCCAACCACACTGTAAGGAGTCTCCAAATAGTTAGCTGCAGCAAGAATGGATTCTGGTGTATTAAGTGATCATGAGGTTGTTTGAGAAGATCCCACCTTACAGGCAGGCTCTGTGGAATATCTGCTAGTTGAGGCTAGATTTTTGCAAAGTCCTCCCTTTCAGGCTAGAATGGTGCCACAGAGTCATCCTTCCATTTCTTACTGTCTGAAGTTGTTAACCCTGTTTCTCATCATGACAAAAGATGGAAATGCATAAAGATCTATGTTTGACCAGGCTTGTAGCCTGACATCTATTAGCCAACCCTGAGGGTCTCATAATGGGAAGCAAAATATATTGATCTTTCCACTGACATATGTGATGAAAAAGTCCACCTGAGGCTTTCCCTACTTTTTCCACAACAGTTGATATATTTATGGGTGAAGAGACAATTCCATGGAAATGACCTGACTTCTCCTGCTCTACTGATCTATAAATATGTGCATCTTTCTGGAAACAAACTGTGGCATCGAAGAAATACTTCTGGTTTCCGTTCAGCACAGAATTTCCTGAACTAGATGAAATGGGACCTTGACTTGGTGGTTCCCTGTTTTCTCACCTAAGACAATGAGGTTAAGCTGTTCAAGTACAGGTAGTCATCGACTTACGACCTATGACTGTTCGACTTTAAGACCAATATTTTCACTATGATGACGTCACAAATAGTACACTGATAAAAAAAATTTTCTTGGAAATAATCTATTTTCTTGTACAAAAATTAAATTATCTTGATAAGCTAATATTTTCTTTTATTGATAATATGCAGTATCCATTTTCAGTAGAAAATACATTAAGAAAAGTTTTAATATCTGTTGAGTTCATAGCATATGTCTGGTGACGTCCTATTTCCTTCCAATAGGCTAACAATTAGTATTAGTATTCACATTGTCAAAATATCAAGTAACGATACAGTGGACCATCACAGGTAACCAAACATCTCCAATGCAATCCCTCACAAAAATCTTTCTCTCAGAAGAGACACTGGATAGTCTTTAACCATAATGTGAAAGCGACTAAATTAATTGCTGGCACTTTGAAGGATGCGGCTGACAGAGACGAGCATTCCATCGGTGTAATTTTTCCAGTGCCTTAACTAGAAGTACAAAAAAATTGTGATACCACTCAGCTTGTGGCCATCTCAGTGCCACCAGGGTCTTCCTGAAACCTGGCAAGATCAATATTAGGTTGATCAGCTTATGAATCAGGCTGAACAGAGGAAAGGCGTAGGTGTCTGAGTGATCCAATGGGTATTGGAAAACATCCTCAAACACTTCCCATCACTTAGGAACAAGGAAACAAAACACTGGAAGCTTCCTGTTTAGCTGAGTAGTTTACTGGTCAATTGAAGGTGATCCTCTAAAAGCAAGAGGCCATTCCAGTACACAAGAAAGTAAAGAGCACTATGATCTTACAACCTGCCTCTGGCAACTGAGCTTGTTTGCTTGTACATTCCTCTTGACTAGACTGTATGTGGCTGACAGCTCTACAGGATGGTAAGTCACCCAGATGTGTATCATTTTTGTCAAATTACATGTAGGGTACAACGTTGTAACCAGCTGCTTTAGGACATCAGCTACTATGGTGGTTGGTGTCACTCATTATCATTACTGAGGACCTACTCTAACAATTTTGGAATGCTTGTAGTGCTAGAAAAGTTGCTTGCATTTCCAACACGTTGATATATACAGTAATACCACGACATACGAGTGTCCCAACATACGAGAAATTTGAGATACAAGGAAAATTTCGAGCAAATTTTTTCCCCGAGAAAGGAGACAAATTTGAGATACGAGGATACGAGACAGTTCCCAATGCGGCCGCTAGGTGGCCGAGTGTGCGAGAGGCTGCTCACGAGGACAGCATCGCTCGCTCTTTCCTGTTGGATCTCCGTCGCATAAAGTTACTTCCGAGCATCGGCGTAGTGTTTGCCATCTTTACAAGTTTTTTGCGTTAATCAGTACAGAATTAAGTGAATAAGCAATGGGTCCAAAGCAAGCGAGTGCAAACAAGGGTAGTGAAAAGAAAAAGCGTATGATAACAATCGAGATAAAGCATGAAATAATCGAAAAACATGAGTGATGGAAGAGTGACTGAGCTGGCTCGCCAATATGAGAGGAGTACATCAACAATATCTACCATCCTCAAGCAGAAGGATGCTATAAAGAAGGAAATCACAGACATGTTAGCGAAATGGCAGGAGTTTTCTAATTTTATGGAAAAGAGGCACCCGGACAAGTTGGCGTGTGGTCGTGCGTTAGCCTTTTGTGACGACACTTGTGTACGTCATTTTTGTAACATTATGATGGGGAGACAACAGCAAACATCCCTAGATAGGTTCCTATTAAAAAGGCCGGCAAAAAGTGAAGGTAAAAGCGAGTTAAAAAGCGAGGCAAAAAGAGTCAAACCGGAAGAAAAAAAGTAAAAAAATGAAAATGAAAACAAAATTAGAATTAAGTTTAGTGTAACGTAAGATTAACATTTATTTTTAAGTGTGTGTAAAGTAAGCTAATTTCATTTAAGTTATGTTACTTAGTGTTACAAAAGTGTAGCGTACTGAACGTGTTACTGTCAAGTCTCTCTCCTCCCCTTCTCTCTCCCTCCTCCTCCGCACACACCGCTGTTAGCCACTACCGTCTGTCTCGAAGGTAAGAACTCCATAATAATGTCATATTTAATTGCAGATCATAACCAGTATCTAGGTATTTGTTATTTTGTGTACGTAGGTTGTGAATTAGAACAAATAAAAACATTTTTCCACTGTAATATATTTTCATTATAAAATAAATTTTTGAATATACTTACCCGGTGAATATATAGATAGCTGACGTCTCCGACGGCCCGACAGATTCCAAAAAAACTCACGAGCGATCGCCATGAAGGTTGCGGGTGTGCCCACCAGCGCCGACTATCGGCCAGATACCGCATATACTTCTCAACCACTCCAGTTCTTCTCAGTCCGCTGGGTCTCTATCGGGGAGGAAGGGAGGGCCTTTAATATTATATATTCACCGCGTAAGTATATTCAAAAATTTATTTTATAATCAAAATATCATTTTTAAATATCAAACTTAGCCGGTGAATATATAAATAGCTGATTCACACCCATGGTGGTGGGTAGAGACCAGTACTAATACAATAAAGGCGTATATGCTCAAGAGTTTTTGACAAATATTTCATAAAAAACCAACTTAAGTATAGGTACCTGATAAGGAAGCTGACTCTGATGATTACTCTGCCTCATTAGTCCGCTTTCCTCACGAAGCCCAGCCATCCTCTTAGGATGCTGAAAGACTCCCAGGAGCTGTTATATCCAGGGCGAACACTCCTATAACAGGACCTCATCAAAACCCTTAATCTGGGCGCTCTCAAGAAACATTTGACCACCCGCCAAACCAAAAAGATTGCGAAAGACTTCCTAGTCTTCCGTACAACCCAAGACAAGATTAAAAACATTTCAAGAGAAGATTAAAAGGATATTGGGATTAAGGGAATGTACTGTAGTGGTAGAACCCTCACCCACTACTGCACTGCACTCGCTGCAACGAATGGACCCAGTAGGTAGCAGTCCTCATAAAGAGTCTGGACGTCTTTTAAGTAAAATGAAGCGAACACTGACTTGCTCCTCCAAAAGGTCGCGTCCATAATACTTCGAAGGGATCTATTTTGCTTAAAAGCCACCGAAGTCGCTATTGCTCTCACTTCGTGAGTCTTGACCTTAAGCAAACTACGATCCTTCTCACTTAAATGAGAATGTGCCTCCCGGATTAAAAGTCTAACAAAGTAAGATAACGCATTCTTAGACATGGGCAATGAGGGCTTCTTAACGGAGCACCATAAAGCCTCAGAACAACCTCGTATTGGTTTAGTTCTAGACAAGTAAAACTTAAGAGCTCTAACGGGGCACAGCACTCTTTCAACTTCATTACCTACGATCTCTGAAAGACTAGGTATTTCAAAAGATTTAGGCCAAGGACGAGACGGAAGTTCGTTCTTGGCCAAAAAACCAAGTTGAAGAGAACATATAGCTTTATTCGTCGAGAAGCCGATGTTCTTACTAAAAGCATGGATCTCACTGACCCTTTTAGCTGAAGCCAAGCTCACCAAAAAAAGTGTCTTGAGGGTAAGATCCTTCAGGGAAGCTGAATTTAAAGGCTCAAACCTGTCTGACATTAGGAACTGTAGGACCACGTCTAAGTTCAAAGCAGGAGTTGAAATACGACGCTCCTTAGAGGTCTCGAAAGACTTAAGGAGGTCTTGGAGATCTTTGTTATTTGAAAGATCCAAGCCTCTATGCCTGAAAACAGAAGCCAACATGCTTCTGTAGCCTTTAATGGTGGAAGCAGAGAGGGAGCGACCGTTTCTCAGATACAGGAGAAAATCCGCAATTTGCGCTACAGAGGTACTGGAGGAGGAAATAGAGGAGGACTTGCACCAATCTCTAAATACCTCCCACTTCGACTGGTAGATCTTGATTGTAAAGGATCTCCTAGCCCTCGCGATCGCTCTGGCTGCCTCCTTCGAAAATCCTCAAGCTCTTGAGAGTCTTTCGATAGTCTGAAGGCAGTCAGACGAAGCGCGGGGAGGCTTTGATGAAGTCTCTTTACGTGAGGCTGCCGTAAGAGATCCATCCGTAAAGGCAGACTCCTTGGAACGTCTACCAGCCATAGAAGTACCTCTGTGAACCACTCTCTCGCGGGCCAGAGGGGAGCAACCAACGTCAACCTTGTCCCTTCGTGAGAGGCGAACTTCTGCAACACCTTGTTGAGGATCTTGAACGGTGGAAATGCGTAAGCGTCCAGGTGAGACCAGTCCAACAGAAAGGCATCTATGTGGGTCGCCTCTGGATCTGGGACTGGAGAGCAATAAGTCAGGAGCCTTTTGGTCAGCGAGGTCGCAAAGAGATCTATGGTGGGTTGACCCCAAGTCATCCAAAGACTCTTGCACACATCCTTGTGGAGGGTCCACTCTGTAGGGATCACCTGACCTCTCCGAGTGAGACAGTCCGCCAAGACGGTCAACTTCCCTTGGACGAACCTCATCAAAAGTGAGATGTTTCGATCTTTTGACCAGATGAGGAGGTCCCTTGCGATGACGAAAAGAGCGTGGGAGTGAGTGCCTCCTTGCTTGGAGATGTAAGCCAAGGCCGTGGTATTGTCCGCATTCACTTCTACCACCTTGTTTCGAAGCAGACTCTCGAAACTCGTCAGTGCTAAATGGACTGCCAATAGCTCCTTGCAGTTGATGTGAAGGCTCCTCTGGTCTGCCGTCCAAAGACCCGAGCATTCCAGACTGTCCAGAGTCGCCCCCCAACCCAAATCCGACGCGTCTGAAAATAACACATGGTTTGGGTTCTTGACTGCCAGAGACAGACCTTCTTGAAGTCTTATATTGCTGTCCCACAAGGCCAGGCAAGACTTGACTGGTTCGGAGATCGGGATCGAAACCGCCTCCAAAGTTTTCTCCTTGTTCCAATGGGAGTCTATATGGAACTGGAGAGGGCGTAGGTGAAGTCTCCCTAGAGAGATAAACTGTTCCAGGGATGAAAGCATCCCTAGGAGGCTCATCCAGCTTCTCACAGAGCAATGGTCTTTCTCTAGCATGAGACGGACTTTGAGCAAAGCTTGCTCTATCCTGTTGGCAGACGGAAAAGCCCAAAAAGCTAGACTCTGAATCTCCATCCCAAAATAGAGAATCGTTTGGGAGGGAGTCAGCTGAGACTTCTCTATGTTCACCAATAGGCTCAACTCCTTCGCAAGATCCAACGTCCACTGTAGGTCCTGCAGACAGCGATGACGGGACGACGCTCTGAGTAACCAGTCGTCCAGGTACAGGGAGGCTCTGATCCCCGACAAATGTAGGAATTTTGCTACATTTCTCATGAGCCTCGTAAAAACAAGAGGAGCAGGGCTGAGGCCGAAGCACAGTGCTCGGAACTGGTACACCACATTCCTGTATACAAACCTTAGATACGGCTGAGAATCTGGGTGTATAGGAATGTGGAAGTACGCGTCCTGCAAGTCGAGAGAGACCATCCAGTCTCCCTCTCTGACTGCTGCTAGAACGGATTTGGTGGTCTCCATCGTAAACTTTGTTTTGACAACAAACACATTGAGAGCACTGACATCCAGCACCGGCCTCCAACCTCCTGTATGCTTTGGAACTAGGAAGAGACGGTTGTAAAACCCTGGGGATTGAAGGTCCGAGACTTTCACCACCGCCCCCTTCTCTAACAACTGAGACACCTGCAGATGTAATGCCTGTCTCTTCGACTCCTCTCGATACCTGGGAGAGAGGTCTATCGGATCTTTTACTAGAGGAGGTCTCCGTACAAAAGGGATTTTGTAACCCTCCTTTAGCAACAAAACAGACTCCCAGTCTGCACCCCTCTTCTCCCAGGCCTGCCAGAAGTTGGTCAATCTGGCCCCTACTGCTGTCTGAGGATCTGGGCAGTCAGACTCTGCCACGGGAGGACTTAGATCCTCTCCTCTTACCTCTCTTACTATCGGCACGAGAGCCTCCCTTACTGGGAGCTCTGCCACGAAAGGGCGGGATAAACCTTGTCGCTGGAGTATCGAACTTAGGTCTGTTGACATAAGAGGACGAAGGTACAGCCTTACGCGCAGACATGGCCATCAAATCATGAGTATCCTTCTGCACAAGAGACGCTGCGATATCCTTAATCAGCTGCTGCGGGAACAGGGCAGAAGACAATGGCGCAAAGAGTAGTTCTGACCTTTGACAAGGAGTGACACCTGCAGACAGGAAAGAACAAAGAGTCTCTCTCTTCTTAAGAACTCCTGCTGTAAAAGTAGCAGCGAGTTCATTAGAGCCATCTCGGATAGCCTTGTCCATGCAGGACATAATTTGCACAGAGACATCACGGTCTGCTGCGGAGATCTTCCTACTCAAGGCTCCCAGCGACCAATCCAAAAAGTTGAAAACTTCAAAGGCCCAATAAACTCCTTTGAGGAGATGATCTAGGTCTGAAGAGGACCAGCAAACCTTCGAGCGTCTCATGGCCAGACGACGAGGAGAGTCTACGAGGCTTGAGAAGTCTCCCTGGGCAGAGGCAAGTACTCCCAAGCCGAGAACTTCTCCCGTGTCATACCAGACGCTCGCACGAGAAGCCAGTTTAAAAGGGGGAAAAGCAAAAGCTGACTTCCCCAAACTCCTCCTGGTCATTAACCAGTCGCCTGATAAACGCAAAGCTCTCTTAGAAGAGCGAGAGAGCACTAACTTTGTGAACGACGGAGTCGAAGCAGCTAGGCCCAGCGTGAACTCTGATGGGGGCGAACGAGGAGCAGCAGACACAAAATGATTAGGAAAAAGTTCCTTAAAAATAATCATGATCTTCTTAAAATCAAGAGAGGGCTGAGCAACTTTAGGCTCCTCTCCGTCCGAAAAAGTCCCCAAAGGAATATCAGTTGGAAGGGGATCAACGACTTCCTCATCCGACGGAACTTCGTCCGACAACTGCCGAGTCTCGCGATACGGAGAGACATGCCGAGGAGGCAACGCTTGACAGGCTATGTCAACATGCGACGGAGCAGCAGCAACAGCTGAGGAAACGACGTCACTCCGCGGCTGTAAAGACTAAAAGTCTTGTGACTGACAAACAACAACAGCCTGAGTTGATTGCCGTTCGACATCACGTCGAGACTGCATTGACTGCAGGGTCTGAGCAGGAAAAACAACATCTGACTGCGGTGACAGATGTTCAACGTCACGTCGGGGCAACGGAGTCGGTCGACGAACGTCAGTGTGGGGCTGCGGTGACAGCTGCTGAACGTCAGTTTGAGACTGCGGCAAAGGGGGTTCCACGTCACGTGACTGACGTGAATGACGAGGAACACGATCAGAATCGCGTTTACAAGCACTAGAAACGTTAGCGCTAACATCATAAGGACGAGAAAACACTCGTTTAGGCGGCTGAAGGCCAGAGTCACGCTTATCGTACTGGCGAACCGCAAGCAAAGGATCTTCGCGAACCTGTTCATGCTCGTAATCCTGGTTCCTGTCCGAGGCTAAGGATTCAACCTTCTCCCCTAATGCTTGAATAGCTAAAAACATATCGCGCATTGAAGGTTCATGAGTGCTATTAGGGGGTTCAGGAACTACCACTACAGGGGAAGGATTAGGTTTAGGGGCATGGGAGGAGGAAAATTCTAAAGATCTAGATGAGCTTCTCCTCACCCTATCTCTTTCGAGCTTACGAGTATACTTTTCATACTCTAACCACTCAAATTCCGACAAAACCACGCACTCCTCACACCGATCTCCTAATTGGCAGGATTTACCCCGGCAATTAGAACAAACAGTATGAGGGTCGATAGAGGCTTTCGGAATACGTTTGTTACAATCTCTCGCACATTTGCGATATACAGGAGAAGGGTCAGCCATTATGAACAACCAGAGAAAATCCAAAGTAAAGCTAAGTTCATCAACAAAAAACAAAAAGTAAAAAAGGTTTCAAGAGTTTTATTGAAGGAACACACCAACACAGCGAAAGCCAATAAAACCCAAAACAAAGTACTTCACCAATTCGGTAGAAAACTCGAGGTCTAGAGCGAGCGGAACCAATGTTGTCGGTGACACCGACAGAGAAGAACTGGAGTGGTTGAGAAGTATATGCGGTATCTGGCCGATAGTCGGCGCTGGTGGGCACACCCGCAACCTTCATGGCGATCGCTCGCGAGTTTTTTTGGAATCTGTCGGGCCGTCGGAGACGTCAGCTATTTACATATTCACCGGCTAAGTTTAATATTTAAAAATACTGTTTTTAGGTGTTTTTCAGAGGGTAGGAACGGATTAATTTTCTTTTAGTAATTTTATATGGGAAAAATTGATCCGAGATACGAGAGAATTGACAAACGAGCTCATGTCCCGGAATGCATTAAGCTCGTATCTCAAGGTATTACTGTATAGATACTTTTTTCTGCTGACCAGACACCTGATGTGATCGGGCCATTCAGGTGTGAGCCCTACCCCTCCTATGACACATCTGAGAACAGTTATAAGTCTTGAGGTAAGGAGTCAAGTGGGACTCCCTAGTGATGTTTTCCTTGTAAAGCCACTAGGTTAGATCAGCCTATACCTCTCATCTCACAGGGTCTGGATGGCTCCGAGGATCCCTGGAGGCCAACTAATGACCCTTCAAATGACGCTAAAGAAATCTCTGGGGCATATATCTGTGAGTAGCAAGTTTCTCCAACAAAAAAAGGTAGCCTAGGAAACTCTGCAAACATTGACTTGGAAGTATTGTCTTGGATAGAAATAGTTGTTATTTCTCTGTGCATGGTAATGCAATTGTATGATGGAAAGACTTGCTGCTACTCTCTCTTTCAAGATGCCCAAATACCACAACCTCTGCTTGGATGTACAATTTGAGTTCCCCCGCAGAAATGTGAGAAGACAATCTTGATCATGTAGTAACTACCTAATTGAGGTGGAAAGGATCAACCAATCATAGAGATATATCAAAAGACATATTCCATATTACTGGGACCAAACTACCATTAGTGTGCACACCTAAATAAACCCCTAGGAAGCAGAGCACAGACTGAAACACAGGAACTTGAACTGGTACAAATCATCATCATTATTATTACAAGCTAAGCTATAACCCTAGTTGGAAAAGGGCTCCAACAGGGAAAAATACCTGTGAGGAAAGGAAACAAGGAAATAAATTAACTACGAGAAGCAATGAACAATCAAAATAAAATATCTTAAAAACAGTTACAACATTAAACTAGACCTTTCATATATAAACTATAAAAACTTAAAAAAACAAGAGGACGATAAACAAGATAGAAGTGTGTGCCCGAATGTACCCTCAAGCAAGAGAACTCTAATCCAAGACAGTGGAAGACCATGGTACAGAGGCTATGGCACTGCCTAAGACTAGAACACAATAGTTTGATTTTTGTGTCCTTCTCATAGAAGAACTACTTACCATGGCTATAGAGTCTCTTCTACTCTTACCAAGAGGATAGTAGCCACTGAACAATTACAGTGCAGTGGTTAACCCCTTGAGCAAAGATGAATTGTTTGATAATCTCAGTGTTGTCAGGTGTATGAGGGCAGATGAGAATGTGTAAAGAATAACCCAGACTATTCGAGGTATGTGTAGGCAAAAAAAAAAGCCGTAACCAGTGAGATGGATCCACTATAGTAGTGTCTAGCCAGTCAAAGGATCCAATAACTCTCCAGTGGTAGTATCTCAATTGGTGGCTGGTGCCCTGGCCAACCTACTACCTATTGAAGAAGAAGCAGAGTTACATCCACAAGGCCTGATAGATGAGTAATTGGAATTAAGCATGAAGTCCTTTTCTCTGAAATAACTCAGTACAGTTCATACCATTTTCATCTTGTAACAGTAGGAGACAGAGAACGCCAGTATAAGTGTCTTCCTCTACCTCCCCTTTTTCCTTTTGCCTCCCTTCCTGAACTGGTCAGGTTGGGGGACCTCAAAAGGGATGCACATACACAAAAGTCCTCTCGAGTAGAAGAGGCTGCAGGTGGTCCTGATCGGGGTATAGAGAAGGTTAAGGTATCATTCTTCTCCCTCAATCTAACTGGCACCACATCCTTACCAGCAAAGTAATATTGGATAAAGTAGCACAGTGCTTATATCTGACATTACAGTAGATAAATTTGTTATACCACCTGTTGGCATAAAGAAGTTAGGAGAATCAGGGATTTAATGAGCTCTAAACATCTTACATTCATCATAAAAAAGAACTTTATATAGAAATCTTTTCTTTGTTCAAACTGAGAACATGCCCTTAGGGGGTAATGTGATAACATTAAACTGTTCTTCAGTCACTTTGCTATTAATCAAGAGCTTAATATCAGGAGCAGCCTATTGGTATACAGTTTAGCACTACAATTTCATTAACTGAATAAATTTCCTTGTACTTTTTACTTTCTTCAAAGGAAAATTTCCAAAATCCTCTTCCTATGAGGAATAAGGAGCTTAATTTCTTTTAAAAGGGTTAAAATGAACTAACTTTCCAAATCAGGAACATGCAGTATTCTAAATAGGTAACACGCATGACCTGTCCTTAAGAGCATTACAGTAGCAGAATCAGGCACATGCTATGCATAGGACATTGCCACAGCCTGAGCCACTTGAGGAGAAATAGCTCATATGAAACATTGAAAACCTTAATTAATCTATAATTAGGTAATTGAAGAAGTTTTGTTTTATGCAACTGAAGATATTCCAAAAAATACATTCCCAAGCCTATTGTCTAATATATCATTAAGTCAGATCAGAAATCTCCTTTTGAATCATTTAGACTAAACATTTCTACATTCTAAATCTCAAAACCACTAACCTGACCTACATGGAGAACTATTGCCTGAGGGGTAAGGGGCATCTGCGAAAGGGAAAGCCTAGGAAATTGATTTCAAACTAATATTTCTTTCTCTTTTCTGATGTTTAGCATCTCTATCTCTTACCCTGGTTTCAGCTAAAAGTACATAATTAGAAAAGCTCATCTGATAGGAATCAATACACAATGCATTTTAGGAGTTGGGAATATTAGCATTTTTGATCTTCGGGAAAGATTTATTAAAATAATCTATGAGTTCAGGCTCCATGGTTCGCTCCCACGATCTTTCGAAGGAGTTGACCAGGAAGACTTTGGAGTCCTTCCAGTTGTCAGGTACTCGGACTCTTGAGTTCCTATCGCTCCATGTTATATGATACAAGGTGACCTAGTTCACTTCTTTGATAGGAATAATAGTTATATCTCCCATTTTTTAACTCACCATCCATATCCATATACCAAAGGCACTTCCCCCAATTTTGGGGGGTAGCCGACAACAACAAGAAACAAAACAAAAAAGGGGACCTCTACTCTCTACGTTCCTCCAGCCTAACCAGGGACTCAGCCGAGTTCAGCTGGTACTGCTAGGGTGCCACAGCCCAACCTCCCACATTTCCACCACAGATGAAGCTTCATACTGCTGAGTCCCCTACTGCTGCTACCTACGCGGTCATCTAAGGCACCGGAGGAAGCAGCAGGGCCTACCGGAACTGCGTCACAATCGCTCGCCATTCATTCCTATTTCTAGCACGCTCTCTTGCCTCTCTCACATCTATCCTCCTATCACCCAGAGCTTTCTTCACACCATCCATCCACCCAAACCTTGGCCTTCCTCTTGTACTTCTCCCATCAACTCTTGCATTCATCACCTTCTTTAGCAGACAGCCATTCTCCATTCTCTCAACATGGCCAAACCACCTCAACACATTCATATCCACTCTAGCCGCTAACTCATTTCTTACACCCGTTCTCACCCTCACCACCTCGTTCCTGACCCTATCTACTCGAGATACACCAGCCATACTCCTCAGACACTTCATCTCAAACACATTCAATTTCTGTCTCTCCATCACTTTCATTCCCCACAACTCCGATCCATACATCACAGTTGGTACAATCACTTTCTCATATAGAACTCTCTTTACATTCATGCCCAACCCTCTATTTTTTACTACTCCCTTAACTGCCCCCAACACTTTGCAACCTTCATTCACTCTCTGACGTACATCTGCTTCCACTCCACCATTTGCTGCAACAACAGACCCCAAGTACTTAAACTGATCCACCTTCTCAAGTAACTCTCCATTCAACATGACATTCAACCTTGCACCACCTTCCCTTCTCGTACATCTCATAACCTTACTCTTACCCACATTAACTCTCAACTTCCTTCTCTCACACACCCTTCCAAATTCTGTCACTAGTCGGTCAAGCTTCTCTTTTGTGTCTGCTACCAGTACAGTATCATCCGCAAACAACAACTGATTTACCTCCCATTCATGATCATTCTCGTCTACCAGTTTTAATCCTCGTCCAAGCACTCGAGCATTCACCTCTCTCACCACTCCATCAACATACAAGTTAAACAACCACGGCGACATCACACATCCCTGTCTCAGCCCCACTCTCACCGGAAACCAATCGCTCACTTCATTTCCTATTCTAACACATGCTTTACTACCTTTGTAGAAACTTTTCACTGCTTGCAACAACCTTCCACCAACTCCATATAACCTCATCACATTCCACATTGCTTCCCTATCAACTCTATCATATGCTTTCTCCAGATCCATAAACGCAACATACACCTCCTTACCTTTTGCTAAATATTTCTCGCATATCTGCCTAACTGTAAAAATCTGATTCATACAACCCCTACCTCTTCTAAAACCACCCTGTACTTCCCAGATTGCATTCTCTGTTTTATCCTTAATCCTATTAATCAGTACTCTACCATACACTTTTCCAACTACACTCAACAAACTAATACCTCTTGAATTACAACACTCATGCACATCTCCCTTACCCTTATATAGTGGTACAATACATGCACAGACCCAATCTACTGGTACCATTGACAACACAAAACACACATTAAACAATCTCACCAACCATTCAATTACAGTCACACCCCCTTCCTTCAACATCTCAGCTTTCACACCATCCATACCAGATGCTTTTCCTACTCTCGTTTCATCTAGTGCTCTCCTCACTTCCTCTATTGTAATCTCTCTCTCATTCTCATCTCCCATCACTGGCACCTCAACACCTGGAACAGCAATTATCTCTGCCTCTCTATCATCCTCAACATTCAGCAAACTTTCAAAATATTCCGCCCACCTTTTCCTTGCCTCCTCTCCTTTTAACAACCTTCCATTTCCATCTTTCACTGTCTCTTCAATTCTTGTGCCCGGCCTTTCTTACTCTCTTCACTTCTTTCCAAAACTTCTTCTTATTCTCTTCATATGACTGACCCAGTCCCTGACCCCACCTCAGGTCAGCTGCCCTCTTTGCCTCACGTACCTTGCGCTTTACTTCCACCTTTTTCTCTCTATATTTTTCATACTTCTCTATACTATTACTCTGCAGCCATTCTTCAAAAGCCCTCTTTTTCTCTTCCACTTTTACCTTCACTCCACCATTCACTGCCCTTCCTCATGCTGCCTCCAACAACCTTCTTGCCACATACATCACTTGCAATCCCAACAAAATTTTCTTTTGCTAACTTCCACTCCTCCTCTAAATTACCAGTTTCTCTTACTCTCACCTCGTCATATGCCATTTTCAACCTTTCCTGATATTTACTTTTTACCCCATGTTTCATTAGCTCTTCAACCCTCACTAGCTCCCTTTTACATCCACCTACTCTATTCCCCCACTCTTTTGCTACCACCAATTTTCCTTCCACCAAAAAATGATCAGACATACCGTTAGCCATACCCCTAAACACGTGCACGTCTTTCAATCTTCCAAACATTCTTTTAGTTATCAACACATAATCCATTAATGCCCTTTCTACTACTCTTCCATTTGCCACTCTTACCCATGTATACTTATTTTTATCTTTCTTCTTAAAAAAGCTAGCACTTATTACCATCTCTTGTTCAACACACATATCTACCAGTCTCTCACCACTCTCATTTTCACCTGGTACGCCATACTTCCCAATGACACCTTCTACCTCTCCAGCACCCACTCTAGCATTTAACTCACAGATTATTGAAATAATCTATGTGTTCAAAAAGGGGAGATTTAACTATTATTCGTATCAAGGAAGTGAACTAGGTCACCTTGTATCATACTTATATCAAATTAAACAAAAAGAGCACAACCGTTTCCGTTCAAGGCTGCGGCCATAAGAAAAATGATAGAGAAGAATGGAAGCAGCTGGGAAGGGAGGCTTTTTACTTGTTTGTTCTATTCAGCAACAACTCTTTCAAGCAGGAACCAAGGGTTTTATATATGACAGGGGAAAAATTTTTCCTTTTTATCAATTTTGCCAAAGTTCTTCATTTGAGAATGAAGAGCAAAATAATTACAAGAAAAATTAAAGGTAATGCATAAAATATCATATGATTTCTTCTATATAATAACACTCAATCACAAGCCCACAAAGGTCATTAATCAAAATAACAAAGATTAAATTGGAGACTAAAATTTTCAAAGGGAAATCAGTAAACAATTTCAATTCTGTTTTCAGCTAACCTGTAAGGCTTTACACCTAGCAGGTACCCTCTGACCAGGCTTGAGGAAAATGATGTCCCCTCGGACTAGCAAAGACCATGGAAGATTAACAACTGACCCATCTCGCTTAGTCCACTGTAAAGTTATGCAAGGAGACAGAGGACTGTGCATATGTGGATAGTTTTCTTCACACCATGCTGCACTAGCTTGAACTTCTGAAAATTAATAACATTTGTTTCATTATCATGTATAATCCTGGATTTGACATTACTGTACTTTTTCTATATAATTTTGATTAAAAACAGCATTCATATATTTGTATGATTTAACTAGACAGTACCATAATACCAATAGTGTATCATATTTACTTGCCTTATTAAAATCTAAGCTTAAAGAGCACAACTAATTTATGGCATCTATAACAAAGAATTCTTCCCCAATTAGGTAAATGATGGTCATGGAAAATGGGCAGATGTGACACATAAAGAATGTTCCAAAGACAACAGATGAATCCAACAAATGAAATGGCTCTCAGCCACAAACAAGAGGTGTTCTGAATCTCCAAATGAAATAAAAAATCAAAGATAAATGCATATACCAAGGCACTTGGTATATGGTAAAATTTGTAAATATAGGAATGACTGTTAAAAGGGTTTATGAAATGATGGATATGAAGGCAAAATGTAGAGTAAATATTATGTATGGTTTATAAAAAAACAAAAAAAAAACAAAAAAAAATTTTGGTTTATAAAAGAGGTTGAATGTAAAGATACATTTACAAAATAAACATGTAGCAACACAAATATAAAAATGAGACAGGACAGGATATAGTCAGCAAACTACCAAGTTAAAATAGTAAAAGATAAAAGAAAAACTCCCTTGAGCATATTATTATTATTAAAGGATAAAAGGTAACCAGCTCAATGAGTCAAACTTCAACTTAAAGAACTTGCCATAATAAATTTGGAAAGAAATGAAAGACATAATCTTAACAATACAATTTATCTTCTTTATGCTCACCTGATGTTCATATTTTGATCAAAATTTCCACTTCTCTCTCCTAGCAAAAAGCCTCTCCTACTGGGATCTATCACACCATCTGGCAGTTGATGGCAACTAGCTAGTCGATAATACAACATACAGTACTACCTGTTTTGGAAGGGCCAGTGGATAGAGTCCCTCCTTTACCAGTATCAAACCACACAAACAGACAAAATGCTAAAAGTTGGTTGGATGTCAAACATTAGTATAACTTCAGCTGCTCTAGATTGTAATAGCATAAAGAAGCTACAAGAATCAGGGACATATGGAGCCCTAAACATCCAGCCTGGCTCGTCAAAAACAATGATTTGATACACTAACCCCTTCTTACATGTAGATATCTCATGTTTTAGAATGATTATGCAGCTACTAAATTGTTCTTTGTGAACTACCTTATAACTAAGAGATATAACATCAGAAGGAAACTACTGTAATGGGGTAAAAACACGGGCACAAAATATTTTAATACACGTTCTTTTCGAAAGTGAAGTGCCAAACCCTTCCTTCAAAAAGGAGACAAACATTCCTCTTCCTGAAGTAGTTATCATTTAGCAACTTTGCTTACAGGTATACTGTATGCTTTACCTAGTGAACTGGCATGACATTTTCCAAAGAGATAACATTAACAGAAACTTGCATATGCTCTATAATACCTGGTCTGCTAAACGAGACATGAGTTCAAACAAAGCACTTGAAACATCAATTGAACTATGGTGAGGAATCAAAATAGGTTCTACAACACGTGAAGAGATTTCTAAAATTCTATAATATTCTCAAGACTTTTATCTAACAAAAAAGTAAACTCAGTTCTAAGTGCCCTTTTAAATCTTTTAAGACTAAAAAGCTCCTCCACTCTGAATCCTCCAACAACAGTACAAACTTATCTTATGGAGAAAGACATAGTTTAAAGAACAGGGGATCAGTATGCGGAATGGGGAAGTCCAAGAAACAGAAACTAATCCTAAACTACGACTTCTTTCCCTTTTTTATCTATGCTTAGCTGTTCTATCTTTAGCCCTAGTCTCAGCCTTATGTAACTAACCAGTTGTAAGCTCCTCTGATAAGTGACTAAGGTCAGCACAACAAAAAAGTAAGGAGTACATGTGTCCTGCATTTCAAATGAGGATCCATTTTTGCCCAAGCACTGATAATGTTTCTTTATCTGTGTATGACTCCTTTAGAATTTTAGGTGTGATTCTTGACAGCAAATTTACTTTTGAGAAACACATTAGGTCTGTGTCTTCTTCAATTGTACAAAAAATTGGCTCACTGAGAAAGCCCAATATTTTTGGTGATCAATCTATTCTGAAGATGTGCTTTAATTCTTTCATTCTATCTTGTTTTGAGTATTGTTCTCCTGTCTTGTCTTCAGATGCTGATTCTCATCTTAATTTGTTAGATAGGGACTTATGGTCTATCAAATTTCTTATTCCTAATCTAGTTATTAATCTACGGCACCATCGTTCAATTAGTTTGTTATACATATTGCAGAAGATATTTCCTAATTCTCACCATCCTTAACTTTCAGATCATCCTGGTCAGTTCCATCCTGTTCGTAATACTAGGCATGCAGTTAATTCTAATAGTCAGGCCTTCATCCTGACGCTCAATACTACACCGTATTCATTAGTTTTATTCCAGCCATGACCAAGTTGTGGAATGATCTTCCTAATCGGTAGTTGAATCAGTAGAACTTCAAAAGTTTAAATTTACAGAAAATGTTTGTATGTTGAGCAGGCTGACATAAGTCTTTTTATAGTTTATATATGAAATATCTGTTTTAATGTTGTTACTGTTTTTAAAATATTTTATTATAATTGTTCATTATTTCCCCTATAGTTTATTTATTTCCTTACTTCCTTTCCTCATTGACTATTTTTCCCTGTTGGAGCCTTTGGGCTTAAAAGCATCTTGATAGCACACTAATAATAATAAAAGTGTAACTAGTTCATATAATGTACAGTATAGTGCATTACTCAAAAGTACTAGCTTGTACAAATATGGGAGACAGAGCTCTATCATTCGTATGAAAAGGTAGAGTACTGTACCATCCAAATGATGGAAAGGGTAAGAATTATATGTGAAAGGTACATTTGTTCAATGCCTCAACTTCTTACAAGGATAAATAAAAATGGTGATGCATTACAGAGGACACTACTGGCTTGCCTTAATTGTTCCACCATCTCTTTCCTAGAATAAACAATCTTGCAAACATCATGTAGAACATCTTTATTTCACTTTAGATATTAGTTAAATTCTTCCTTCTCTGAGTGAATAGCACATGAATCTCAGGTGTTTTCGACATAATAATCTATACAACAACTTACACTCTAATGAAAGAATTGCCTATTCAATGTTTAAAATCTACTTAAAGAATTGGTAAGAGTATAGTTAACCATTTTTATTTTTTACAAAACAGGGACTTTACCCTCAATAAAAAATAAAATCCAAAGCTGAAAACCCTGCCCTAATCCTCATTCAGATTCTAAAAGACTACAAAAAACTGAAATCTCAGTCTCTCAAATACTGTATTCACAAACAAAATCATATTTAGTCAAACTATTCACTTACCCTTGAGATCCCTCAGAAGGTTCAGTGTCTGTTTTGAAAGCTCCTTGTGTCTGAGTCTGGTGTCCCACCATACCAAATAAATGTTCAAAATCACCATCACAAATATAAAGAAGCACTCTGCTGGGAGATACTGATACCTAGAAGTAAATTTAAAAGTTAAAATAAAATTACACATTTTTAAAGTAATTTTTCCTAACTATACAAACCCTTGTCCTTTAATAACTATGACTTTAATGAAACTGGAACAGCCATTAAAAATTCAACAAGGTAGTTACAACTACCAACAGATGGTGGAGAAACTTCACCTGCATGTCAGTTAACCCTTTCGCCCCCAAAGGACGTACCAGTACATTCTTGCAAAACGTTATTTACATGTTTTTGCATGTTTCTGATAACTTTATGAGAAACTTCAGGCATTTTCCAAAATAATAAGACCAACCTGACCTCTCTACGACAAAAATTAAGGCTGTTAGAGCAATTTGAAAAAAATATATAGCAAAATGTGCTCGAAATTTAACCTTATGGCGGGGGTAAAACGGTTAAATTAACTACACACTCACTTTTGACCTGAGGCTTGGGACATGCATGATGCGTAAATTAAAAGACTCAGTTTTGTATACTGTGGTTAGGAAAAATACAAATTACTTTAAGAATTTGTGATTTGTTCCTGCCCCATCACAAATCATCATCCTTTAATAAGAGACTCATCCTTGGGGGGAAGAAGTACCTATGAACCAAAATCTGACTGGTTTAACCCTCACAATAAATGCCAGAGTAACTATACTTAATTTTTTTCATCGAGAAAGATTTGCACCAACTCGCAGGGGTGCCCTTTTAGCTCAGAAAAAGTTTCCTGATTGCTGACTGGTCAGAATGATCTCATCCAACCAATCAGCGATCAGGAAACTTATCAGAGCTAAAAGGACACCCCAGCGAGTCGGTGTAAATCTGCCTCGCTAAAAAGAATTGACTATAGTCCTGTATAAGAGCAAAGGTGATGACTCCTGCAAACCTAACAATCTGAGCATAAAGATGACACAGGAGTTAGGTTAGTCCCATACCAAGAGAAATGGCAATCTGTCATGGGAAAATCTATATCTTTGTACAGTGGAACCTCAACAAACGATTGTCTTTACATACGATTGTTCCAACATCCGAAGTAAAATTCGATCAAATTTTTGTCTCGACACCCGAAGTCCTGCTCCAACATCCGATGTAGATCTTGGTTACGCCGGTAGATGGCAGTACGTCGGACGTCATTGAGCGTCGAGTTGGTCTGTTCTCTGTTCTTGTGTGTATCATGTGGTTGTCCTCTGTTCGGTCTGTTATTAACAGTGTTTATTATCTTTCTTTTCTCACGTTTCCTTTTTTATTTTACCTATAATCATGGTGCCTAAGAAGCTAAGTTTCAGTACAGGTAGTGGTGAGAAAAGGAAGAAGGCAATTCTTTCATTAGAATTGAAGCAAGAAATTATAGAAAAACATAAGAGCAGTGTGCAAGTGAGTGATCTGGCTAAACAATATACCCGGAATATGTCTACGATCTCAACGATCATCAAGCAGAAGGCAGCCATTAACGTAGTCAAACCATCGAAGGGGATAACCATTATTTCAAAACGTCGTAGCAATACCCTGGAAGAGATGGAATGCCTTTTGTTGACAGGGATAAAGGAAAGAGAGATTGTTGGCGATACGATCACTGAAATGATCATTTGTGAGAAGGGCCTGCATGATGAACAGAAATAAAAAAACAAACTGAAGCAAAGAAAACTTAGATAGCATTAACAAGCTATTTTAAAAAAGTCCTCTCTCTATTTCCGTTTCTCTATAATCCTAGCATTAACATGCTCTTTAAATAAATTCTCTCTCTCTCTCTCTCTTTCTCTCCCTTGTTCTTCTTCGTTGTTAGAGTGTTAGAGATGTTTATTAATTTTTTCTGAGAGAGAGAGAGAGAGAG
>NC_090725.1:10323530-10331276 GCF_036898095.1 Palaemon carinicauda | reverse complement strand
AAGAGATGGAATGCCTTTTGTTGACAGGGATAAAGGACAAAGATTGTTGGCGATACGATCACTGAAACGATCATTTGTGAGAAGGCCCAGCATGATGAACAGAAAGAAAGAAATAAAGTGAAGCAAAGAAAACTTAGACAGCATTAACAAGCTATTTTAAAAAAATTCCTCTCTATTTCCGTTCTCTATAATCATAGCGTTAACATGCTCTTTAAATAAACTAACACACACACACACACCACACTCTCTCTCTCTCTCTCCTCCTCTCCTCTCTCTCCTCTCTCTCTCTCTCTCTCTCTCCTCTCTCTCTCTCTCTCCATTACTAGGACATAGGCCAAGAAGGCAGTGCCATTGAGAATGCTAAATGTAATGATTTTTTAAAAATTGTACACATAAATGCCCAATCAATACTTGGTCATATACTTGAAATTCAGTTAATGCTAGAAGAACAAAAAATCGATATTTTATGTATTAGTGAGACATGGTTGTATCCTTATATAAGTGATACCTTATTCATATACCTGAGTATAATATATATCGTGAGGATCATGGTCGAGGTGGAGGTGTATGTTTGTATATAAGGAATTATTTGAAAGTCACCGAGCTGAAATTTGGGATCGAAAAACAGGAGGGAGTGGAAGATAAGTGGGTCTCCGTCCAACATCGAAAATTTCCCTCTATTATTGTCGGGTGCGTGTACCGCCATCCTAAAGCTGCTGTTATCTCTTTTAACTATATTTCAGACGTCTTTAAGGAAGTAATTTTACGCAATAAACCTATTTTCATTTACGGGGATTTTAATGATGATATGTTAAAAAAGGAGAACAAACTGGGTAAGCTAATTAAAAACTTAAGATTTGACCAGATTGTAGATAAACCCACACGAATCACTTCTACCTCAGCATCCCTTATCGATCTAGTCATTACAAATTCTAAATATATGATAAGAAAATCAGAGGTAACCCCTAGCTCAATAGCAGATCACGAGAATATTTTAACTTTGCTGAACGTTCGTAAACCGAAAAGGCAAACTATTTTTAAAACTTTTAGGTGCTTGAAAAATTACTCTCAAGAAACTCTTTGCTCTCTACTTATGAATAATGTTCACATATTGAATGAAATTTTAAGTACCGATAACGTAAGTAAGCAAGTAGAAATTTTAACCAATGTTTTCACATCCTGTGTAGATATGTGCGCACCTGTAGTTACTAGAGAAGTAAACTCGTCCCCCTGCCCCTTGGATTTCTGATACTATAAAAGAGACGATAATGGTAAGAGATAACGTAAAGAAAAAGCTAAAAAAATCAAAGAGAAAATACTCAGCTTAGAGAAACTCATAAGGAACTGAAGAAAAAGGTAAACTCGATGTTAACTGATAGTAGAAGGCAGTACTATAAACAAGAATTTAAAATGCTAAAGGTGACATGGCTGCTACGTGGAAGATTACTAATAATGTTATTTTCATTAGTAAAATAAATTTTTGAATATACTTACCCGATAATCATGTAGCTGTCAACTCCGTTGCCCGACGAATTCTACGGAAGGGATACGCCAGCGATCGCTATACAAGAGGAGGGTGTACTCACAAGCGCCACCTGTGGCCAGGTACTGCAGTACTTCTTGTTGACACCACCTCAATTTTTCCTCGGTCCACTGGTTCTATGGGGAGGAAGGGTGGGTCAATTAAATCATGATTATCGGGTAAGTATATTCAAAATTTATTTTACTAATGAAAATAACATTTTTCAATATTAAACTTACCCGATAATCATGTAGCTGATTCACACCCAGGGAGGTGGGTGAAAACCAGTGTACATGTATATCAAGAAGCTAAGTATCCCGTATTTCATATTATCAGTTATTCAAAATAACAATGAAATTACAAGTACCTGGTAAGGAAGTCGACTTGAGCCATTACTCTGCCTTAAATAAGTTCGTCTTCCTTACTGAGCGCAGCGTTCCTCTTAGGAGGCTGAACAACTCTAAGGTGCTGAAGTATCAAGGGCTGCAACCCATACTAAAGGACCTCATCACAACCTTTAACCTCGGCGCTTCTCAAGAAAGAATTGACCACCCGCCAAATCAACAAGGATGTGGAAGGCTTCTTAGCCGACCGTACAACCCATAAAAAGTATTCAAGAGAAAGGTTAAAAGGTTATGGGATTATGGGAATGTAGTGGCTGAGCCCTCGCCTACTACTGCATTCGTTGCTACGAATGGTCCCAGGGTGTAGCAGTACTCGTAAAGAGACTGGACATCTTTGAGATAGAATGATGCGAACACTGACTTGCTTCTCCAATAGGTTGCATCCATAACACTCTGCAGAGAATGGTTCTGTTTGAAGGCCACTGAAGTAGCCACAGCTCCCACTTCATGTGTCCTTACCTTCAGCAAAGCAAGGTCTTCTTCCTTCAGATGAGAATGTGCTTCCCTAATCAGAAGCCTGAATAGTAAGAAACTGAGTTCTTAGACTTGGGAAAGAAGGTTTCTTGATAGCACACCATAAGGCTTCTGATTGTCCTCGTAAAGGTTAAGACCTTTTTAGATAGTACCTAAGAGCTCTAACTGGGCAAAGTACTCTCTCCAGTTCATTCCCACCAAGTTGGACAGGCTTGGGATCTCGAACGACTTAGGCCAAGGACGTGAAGGAAGCTCGTTTAGCAAAAACCGAGCTGCAAGGAACATGTAGCCGTTTCAGATGTGAAAACAATGATCCTGCTGAAGGCGTGGATCTCACTTACTCTTTTAGCTGTTGTCAAGCACACGAGGAAAAGAGTTTTTAATGTGAGGTCCTAAAAAGAGGCTGATTGGAGAGGTTCAAATCTTGATGACATAAGGAACCTTAGGACCACGTCTAGATTCCAGCCTGGAGTGGACAACCGACGTTCCTTTGAGGTCTCAAAGACCTAGGGAGGTCCTGTAGAACTTTGATGGTGGAAAGATCCAAGCCTCTGTGGCGGAAAACCGCTGCCAACATACTTCTGTAACCCTTGATCGTAGGAGCTGAAAGGGATCTTACTTTCCTTAGATGTAACAGGAAGTCAGCAATCTGGGTTACAGTGGTACTGGTTGAGGAAACTGCATTGGTCTTGTACCAGCTACGGAAGACTTCCCCTTGAGACTGATAGATTCTGAGAGTGGATGTTCTCCTTGCTCTGGCAAACGCTCTGGCTGCCTCCTTCGAAAAGCCCCTAGCTCTTGAGAGTCTTTCGAAAGTCTGAAGGCAGTCAGACGAAGAGCGTGGAGGTTTGGGTGTACCTTCTTTACGTGAGGTTGACGTAGAAGGTTCACTCCTAGAGGAAGAGTCCTGGGAATGTCGACCAGCCATTGCAGTACCTCTATGAACCATTCTCTCGCGGGCCAGAGCGGAGCCAATCCACGTCAGCCGTGTCCCTTTGCGAGAGGAGAACTTCTGAAGTACCCTGTTGACAATCTTGAACGGCGGGAATGCATACAGGTCGAGATGGGACCAATCCAGCAGAAAAGCATCCACGTGAACTGCTGCTGGGTCTGGAATCGGAGAACAATACAACGGGAGCCTCTAGGTTATCGAGGTAGCGAACAGATCTATGGTTGGCTGACCCCACAGGGCCCAAAGTCTGCTGCAAACACTCTTGTGAAGGGTCCACTCTGTGGGGATGACCTGACCCTTCCGGCTGAGGCGATCTGCCATGACATTCATACCGCCCTGAATGAACTTCGTTACCAGCGTGAGCTTTCGATCTTTTGACCAGATGAGGAGGTCCCTTGCGATCTAGAACAACTTCCACGAAAGAGTCCCTCCCTGCTTGAAGATGTAAGCCAGGGCTGTGGTGTTGTCAGAGTCCACCTCCACCACCTTGTTAAGCTGGAGGGACTTGAAGTTTAACAAGGCCAGAAGAACCGCCAACAACTCCTTGCAATTGATGTGAAGTGTCCTTTGCTCCTGATTCCATGTTCCCGAGCATTCCTGTCCGTCCAAAGTCGCACCCCAGCCCGTGTCTGATGCGTCCGAGAGGAGACGGCGGTCGGGTTCTGAACAGCCAAATGTAGACTTCCTTGAGAAGAAAGCTGTTCTTACACCACGCGAGAGAAGACCTCCTCTTTTCGGAAACAGGAACTGAGACCGTCTCTAGCGTCATGTCCTTTATCCAGTGAGCAGCTAGATGATACTGAAGGGGGGGGAGGTGGAGTCTCCCTAACACGATGAACAGGGCCAGCGATGAAAGTGTCCCTGTTAGACTCATCCACTACCTGACTGAGCATCGGTTCCTTCTCAGCATGCTCTGGATGCATTCTAGGGCTTGGAAGATCCTTGGGGCCGACGGAAAAGCCCGAAAGCTCGACTCTGAAGATCCATACCCAGGTAGACAATGGTCTGGGATGGGACGAGCTGAGACTCCTCAAAATTGACCAGGAGGCCCAGTTCCTTGGTCAGATCCATAGTCCATCTGAGAATCTCCAGACAGCGACGACTTGTGGGAGCTCTTAAAAGCCAGTCGTCTGACGGAGCCGGACACAAGATCATGGTACTGCTGCACAGTCTGTGAACTGTCAACCATGGGGAAGCGAGGAAGTACAGTGACAACCCGAAGCTGTCTAGACTGTCTGGGTCGTATAGACAACTCCTTATCGGGTTGCTGAGGTTGCCGCACTGCGTCACAACAAGTCACTTCTGCTGGTTGTTGAACGTCTTCCCAGTGACACACTGACTCCGTAAACAAAAAATCCTCTAACAAGGACTAAGCTTGGACTGCATGTCTTGCAACACAGCTCAAGGTCTATGGGAGCAGGTGTGGTAACAGACGGGGTTAGCGACTGAAGTGGAACCATTACCTTCCCTGGAAGCATGTTATGCTTAAATAAAAGTCCATAGGAGGCTACGCAGCTAAAGGCTCCTCTCCAAATGACAGAGTCCTCAAGGGAATATCAGAAGGAGGGAGAAAAGCACTTTCTCATCTACAGGGACCATATCCGAGAAAAGCTAAGTTCTCTCAGTGAGGGTTTCACTGGTGCAAAAGCAGCAGACTAGAAGGCAACATTATGAAACTGCTTGACAGTCTAGTGAGTTGGCAACAACCAAAGATGTGTGACTGAGAAGCATGCGGTAAGGTATGCAGAGCATGCTGTATGCAGAGCATGCTGTATGTAGAGCATGCTGTAAGAGAAGCAGAGCATGTTGCATGGCGTGTAACATTTCTCAGAAATTCCATGACCAGTGCTAGATTGAGTAATATCGCATTACTGTCCATTGAAAGTGCACGTGCCGAGGGAATTGATTTAGACTGTTTTGTTGATGAATTTGATAGCCGGCATGATAATCGTAGAATTAAGCTGCACTAAATATACGATCTATAATCTACTTCACCTCAGGACAGGGAAACTCGCCCTGTTGGCAACACTGCATTACTTCATGCATGCTTGCATGGGGGTTTTAATATCAACATAATATTTACATTACATTCATAACTCATGATTCATTTTTGTTTTGAAGATATTTTGCCATATTTGCGATTTGTTAAAAATATATTGCAAGGAATACATATATATTTTTTTATTTAAGTAATACGAATAACCTCCATTATCATAATGTTTGTGTAGGCATACATGTATATGAATACAAATGCAAGTTATGAAAGTAATGAGGTGTTATTATTGTCATTTGTTATTTCAAAGTTGAATGGGAAGAGGCTCAAGTTGAGGAGAAAGTGGCAGATGCATGCGTTGAGGTGGCTGACTCATAGCATGAGGTTCCTGCCTCAAGAGTTGCGCTTGCCTCAAGGGTTGAGGTGGCTGCGCAGAGAGAGGCTCTTGACTCACGAGTTGAGGTTCTTGAGGTGTGAGCTGCGAGAGTTGAGGTAGCGGCTGCGCAGAACGCAGTTCCTGTCTCACGAGTTGAGGTTCCTGAGGAGCTAGCCTCAAGAGTTGAGGCTCTCGCCTTGAGGAAAGTTGAGGTAGCAGCTGCGAGAGCTGAGGTGGCTGCCTCAAGGATGGTAGAGGTTGTCGTACCTCAAAAGGTTGTAGCCTCAAAGATGGTCTAACTGCAAGAAAATCTTGCCTCAAGGCATAAGACTCCTGCTCCCATTGTTGAGGTTGCCTTAAGGAAGGTTAAGGTTGCTGCACAACGCTGGTAACTGGCAACTCCGAACGCGGTAAGGTAGCTTGAGGAACCTCAACTTCGTACGCCTGGCAGAGTGGACTGCGGTGAGGCGGAGCGCTCGCAGGAGGAGGTGTAACCTTCTCAGCCTGAAAACTCACGCATTAAGACCGCAAGCTGCGACTGCATGGACTGCAGCAAAGTCATATTGGGATCAACAGACGATAAGGTCTGTTGAGGCAAAGCCTTAACAGAAGATGAGGTCTGTTGAGGCATCGCCTTACCTCTCTTAGGAGGTGTGCAGTCACCTGATGACTGCGGAGAGTCAGAGCTAACCCAATGACTGCATCCGGGTTGTTGAACTCTAGAGGTCTGGACTTTACGTTTAAGAGGTCTTGAGACCTGAGTCCAGCGTTTTCTCCCCGAAATTTCTTCTGCAGACGAGCAAAATAAGGGCTCAATCGTCTGCGGGTGGGAGTGACGGTCTCTGTAAGACACGCCCGCAACCACCGAGGATACTTCTGTGCGCCGATCAAGGCCTGCCGAACCCTTTTGCCCTTCGACATTGCTTCTCCCCTGGGCTTGGGAGCTTGCAAGAGGTCCCGGACTGGGAGGACGACTGGCACGCACAGAAGTACCCTCACGCACAACACTGACACACTTTGCGCTAATCACTTATCACTTTTGATTTTCTGTTTGCACTTATTTCACTGAACTCGAAACTTTAAGTGGTTTGTACCTGAAACACGCAATTCTATCCTTCCTTAAAAGATAGTAATTGCGAAAACAGAATTACAATGTAACAGAAAAATCTAATGAAAGATAAATAATTCAGTGGCTGGAAAGAGACTAAACACTAGATCAAATAAACTACGTTTAAAATCTCGCACCGCATAAAGCTTGAGAACAAGAATAAAACTCTAGAAACGTTTACCTTCTTCCCCTAAAGAGACTAGGGAGAAGAGCAAAACGATAACAACGTTACTCGCTTGAACGAAACGTTTATCCAGCTCTCTCTCCCTCCGTCTCTATCTCTCTCTCTCTCTCTCTCTTGACTTAGAACCTGAGAGAAGAGCCCAATCATATATATCGTTAAAACATATTATTGTTAAAGGAAAAAAACTATTTCCCAAATAAAAAGTTCCTTTATTAGAATTAAAACCATTAAGCTAAGAAAGAATGAACAAAACGTTAGAAACGGTTACTCTTACTGCAACGTGACACCGTGAAAATTCTCTTTCTATCGTAACGATAGAGCGCAAGTTGAACGTTCTGAACGTCAACAACTGCAGAGACAAAACAAAACGTTAGTTCAACTTTGAAAACAGTACGAGACTATCAAAGAAATTCTTTCAAAAACATTAAAATAGCATAATATGTTAACAGGTAAAACCGAAATGACGGGCTCAATGTTAATTAACTTCGGTACCAAGAAAAGACCGCCTACTATTAGGAAAGGTCGAATATAAACAAATATAAAAATTAATTTTAATAAGTTTATAATAAAAGGAAGTTAATCGAAGAGGCCTATAAAAGGCGGAGAGATAAAAAAATAAATCTATAACTTTTGTTAAGCAAAATTAAGAAAGAGAGTCTATACTCTCTTAGACACCAACACTTCCGTCTAAGGGAAGGGTCGGCCATTAAAAGGTGAAAGAGAGTTCATACTC
>NC_090725.1:10243530-10318530 GCF_036898095.1 Palaemon carinicauda | reverse complement strand
AAGGGACTTCAGTGGTCATACCCCATTCTGGGCCTGAAGTCACATGGTGGGCTTAGGTGTTTGAAGCTTCTCACGGGCATAGGCAACTCTCAGTTGGAAGAAATTGCTCAAAGCTCAGCAATAGTCTTTACCCACTGAGAGGCCCATCTCTTGCTGATGACAGGGACAAGGAAGTCCACAACCTGCGTTAAAATAGCTACGATCGGAAAAATATTCCTTATATGACACCAATTGCAAAAAAGGTCTACTTCATTGGAAGACAGCTACAAAGGCCCATCATAGGTCCCCAGACATTTCCTAAGCATTCCCTTGTGAAAATACTTTTGCTTGGAAGAGATGTTGTAAAGCATGAAGTGCAAACAATTTCATGGATTGGAGGTACGGTACCTCAAAGTGCAGCTAACAAAAAATGTTCCAAGGGGTAATCATCTCGGGAGCCCGACCAAATTTGCAGACAGATCAGGATCCAATTTGTCTTGTGGCAATCTGGGAGCCATCAGGATCATCCTGACACCTTACATGATCAACTCTTGGTTGATCTGCTAGAAAATCAGGTTCAAAGGTGGGACAAGTGTAGGAGTACAAGTGATCCCACGGATTTTGGACACCATCTTGACACCCTTCCCATAGTTCTGAAACAGGGAAACAGAACACCAGGAAATTGATGTTTATCCATGTTATGATTCTAGCTGGAAGCTCTACAGCATTATCCACTGCCAACCTGTTTTATCAACTTACAAAGACTACTTGATATATGCTATGACTACAGTGCTGTCTCTCATCACCACTATGAGTGGCCTATCAAACTCTACTGGGAAGCTGTAGTGCATAGAACACTGCACAGATTTCACAGTGATATGCCAGTGCTTTACCTCTGGGATCCACACCCCTCAAGTGCTTGACGCCTCAGGTCTGTGCCCTACTCCATGGATATGTCCGCAATCAGAAGCATCTCAGAAGGTGGGGAATTGAGTGGAACTCCTCTGGCAAGGTTTTCATCATTCAATAAACAAGAAATATTGTCCCAAACCTCTTGCTCCACTGGAACAAGCTGGGAAGGGAGATCGCAAGCTACCAACTTATGAAGCCCTAGACACAATTTTACCAATTACTTGTGGAGACGACACCCACGTGCAATGAGGTTCTCCAAAGAGAAAAATAACCCATAAGACATTACCTCCACAGAGCCAGGAGTTCTTACTTGAATGGGATCAGGAGAACCTCCTCCGTGAGCCTACTGATGCAATTCTCTGGTGAAAAGACTTTCTGCTGCTTTACCCAAACAGCATGCATAAACACTTCATGCACTGCTTGAGCATGAGACTCGACCTTAACTCTTTCACTGTGAAGCAGCGGATCCACCCTCAACAGCTATATACGAGATTTGTCACAACCTGATATACATGCACACCTAATTTATAATAACACACATTTTCATGTCTATTTGTTTTACTACTGATTACAGAATAAATTTTTCATAAGTTTGCTTTATTTTCTATTGTGTTTCACTTTAAACAACCAAAATATCTTTCCATTCATTGTGAAGTGATTATAGAATATTTTTTTCAGAATTTTGTTTTATATAATTTTCTCTAAATAATTGTAAAGCACTATGGTCTCTAATACAGGATCTTTAAAATCTGAATTTAATGCAAGATTGAAAAAAGCAAATCAGACAATGGCTAGGTTAAGTAAAATTTGGAAATCAAATCGCCTGAAATTACATATAAAAATCAGGTTATATATAAGTTTAGTGAGATCTGTGTTACTGCATGGACATTGAGTCGTGGTATGACAATGAAACAATAGCCAATAGGTATTGTACATTTGAGAACAAAGCCCTTAGAAGAATATTGGGAGTTAAATGGCAGGACAGGAATAGAAATGAAATGATAAGAGAGATTTCCCGAGTGCCTTTGGTTGATGAGATCATGGTGAGGGGTAGATGGAGATGGTTTAGTCATGTTCTTCGCACTCCCCAAGAGTTTAGTTCACCAAACTTTCAACTGGGCTCCACAAGAAACTAGAAGAGTTGGAAGACCCAGGCCTACATGGCTGAGGATTATGAAGCGTGAAGTAGGAGATGATGAATGGAGAAGTATTGAATTAAAAGCTCAAGATAGAGATGACTGGCAAAATACAACGGAAGCCTTTTGCATAAATAGGCATAGGAGGAGATGATGAAGATGGTAGTTGAGAAAATAAGGGATAAAAAAAGAAAAAAACAATTCATCGTGTGTCAACAACTTGCATTACTGGTAAAACGTTTTGGTGACGTTGTGGGTGGAAGTCTGAGACGAACAACCAATGATGGTTGAGGAATGCTACATAGTACTTTCTGTGTGACTTGAACACATGACAACATAGAAATACACTAAAACAGACCATGCATAATCATGAATAAGGACTAGAATCGCAAGTATTTTGGTTAATAATGGGGTGAGATGTGAGGATCCCGACATCTCTAAGCTGGGAGTAAAGGGGGTTTGAGTAATTCCTAAGGTAGGGAATATTGCCATTGGCTAGAGAGAGTGGTGTGACTATACATGGTAGCATAAAAAGACTAAATTAGCTCTTACACAATCAGGAATAAAGGCTAGAAGCCCAAAGACTTTGTTGGTTGGATGAAGAAAGAAGGAGGGGCTAATATCAGGGAGGAGAGGAGATTTTTAGGTGAAATATCCTGAGTGTGAACTTATGTGATATATGACCATGTACTGTATTCATTTTTAGGATATATGAGTGATTTTAACTTCCATAAGGTTTACATTTGTAAATGACGTATCCATGACGTTATCGTGTGTACTATCACCAGGCATATTTTGACGTCAAACGACATCATCATAGCAAAGGGGCTAACCAATTCATCATGAAACTCAAATCGTGACAATAGAGAGTATGGTTTGTCTCGATCCTGAAGCAACTACTGCTCGAAAAAGGCCAGGATCAGCCAGTCATTGAGATTCCTCAAAAGACATATCCTGTTAAAAAGGGCCTAAGATGAGGCCAGTAACACTCGTGTGAATTCTTGGGAAGCAGTTGGCAATTCAAAGCACAAGGCTTTCAACTGGTAAGATACTTCCTCAAGGATGAAGCAGAAGTACTTTCTGTTTTGACCCATGAACGGGTAACTGAAAATACGCTTCCTTCAAGACCACTGAAAACAAGCATTCTTACTCTCTGATGGCACACTAGAGTGAACCCTCGTTTATCGCGGTAGATAGGTTCCAGACGCGGGCGCGATAGGTGAAAATCCGCGAAGTAGTGACATCATATTTACCTATTTATTTAACATGTATATTCGGACTTTTAAAACCTTCCCTTGTACGTAGTACTGTTAACAAACCACCCTTTAATGTACAGAACACTTAATGCATGTACTACAGCACCCTAAACTAAAACAGGCACAAATATTAAAGGCGATTTTATATCATGCGTTTCCTAAACACCTAAAAAGCACGATAAAAAATGGCAACCAATGTTTTGTTTACGTTCATCTCTGATCATAATGAAGAAACAAACTCATTTAGTGTACAGTACACATATATGTATAGGTTAGTTTTTGCATCGATTATATTGATTATACAGTACTGTATGTTGATTTTTTTATTACCAATGTTTTAGTTTACATATTTTTCTTAGGACTTCCAAATGAAATCTTTTTCTTTATGACGCCGCCTGAAACGACGGCGTGTACGCTCAGTAAACAACCACGCTCAGAACAAACAAGGCATTTAACGCGCATGATGATAGTGATAAATAATGATACAGTACATACAGTATTTACAGTAAAAGCATTTACAAAATATGTTACCTTACAAATATAAATTATACAGTATTGTACGTAGCAAAGCAGGAAAACAATTTACGAGAGAGAGAGAGAGAGAGAGAGAGAGAGAGAGAGAGAGAGAGAGAGAGAGAGAGAGAGAGAGAGAGAGAGAGAGAGAGAGAGAGAGATTGTTTTACGTATGTAAATGTAAATTTTAAACAAAAAAAATATGATAGGTTACAACATGTAGACTTTTAAAACCTTCCCTTTAACTTAATGCATACAGTACGTACAGTACTAAACTATAAAACAGGCACAAATACAGTTTTAGAATGTACAGTAAGAATATTAAAGTAAAAAATAAAGATTGTTACTGTACTCACCACGAAAGAAGTTGAAGAAAAACTTGAATGGTGATGGCGATGAATTTGCTGCACAGTAGAAATGATGATGATGAAGCTGATGATGTGTTCTACTGTGCAGCCAATGATAGTATTTTACGTCTCTTCAGACGGAGGTGTCTTTTCCTGGGACACCTCTTCAACTTCTTCCTGGGAAACTTCTTCAATTTCTTCCGAAGGCGTACTAGCAGGAGGAACTGGCTCTTTTTTGCGAGGCTGGAAGAACATTGTGATCGGAAGTTGTTGCCGCTGCTTCTTTTTTCGATCCAAGAGCATTTTGTAGGGAGTCATGTCTTCATCGATCTTGTTGCAGAATTGCATCGAGCGAACCATATCCTCGTCCCACTCTTGCAACATTTCTTTCAACTCCTTCGCATGGTTGCAGGCCTTGGCAAGCCGTTCTAATGTTAAGCCCGTTTCTTCGACATTTTCTTGGGTCTCTTCCTGGGTTTCATTCTCTTCTTCGCTTGCCGATTTCGTCAGGTCTTCGAGGTCTGCGTCAGTTAGGGGCTGGGAATGGCAGTCCAACAACTCGTCGACGTCTTCAGTCGTCATGTCGCCAAACCCGTCACCTCCAATTATGGCAGTCAACTGCACAGATTTGCGTATTGCTGAGTGTTGGATTTCCGACGGAGTAAATCCCTTGTCGTCGTAAACAATATCGGGCCACAACTTCTTCCAGCTCGCATTCACGGTTGCAGGTTTCATCTCTTGAAGTGCCTTCTGAATATTCTGCAGGCACGTGGCTATGGTGTACTGCCGCCAGTACGCCTTCAAGTTAAAATCTTCATCCTCGTCATCTTGGGCAGCATCCACACACGCAACGAGGTCCGCCAAGGTGTTCTTCGTGTAGAGGGCCTTGAACGCCCTGATAACCCCCTGGTCCATCGGTTGAATTAATGACGTGGTGTTGGGTGGCAGGAACTCAACCTGAATGCCCTCATGCTACAGGTCAGTTGCGTGTCCACCAGCGTTATCCATAAGGAGAAGGATCTTGAATGGCAAGCCCTTCTCTAAGAGATATTTGCTGACTTGCGGGATAAAACACTGATGGAACCAGTTGGAGGTCAGCATCTTCGTAATCCATGCTTTTTGATTATGCATCCAGTACACGGGAAGGAGATTCTTATTTTTATTTTTCAAAGCGCGAGGATTTTTCGACTTATAAATAAGCCCCGGCTTTAACAAAAATCCAGCAGCATTGCCACACATCACGAGGGTAACGCGATCCTTGAATGCTTTAAAGCCAGAGGCTTTGGCTTCCTCTTTGAACAGGAAAGTTCGCGACGGCATTCTCTTCCAAAACAAGCCAGTCTCATCCATATTAAAGACTTGTTCCGGCTTGTATCCACCTTCGGCGATAATATTCTTGAACGTCTGGTTCACGTAAGTTTCAGCAGCGGCAGTGTCAGCGGAAGCAGACTCCCCATGCAGGGAAACGCTTTTCAGGGCGAAGCGTTTCTGAAACTTCGCGAACCATCCTTTGCTTGCGGAAAAACGTTTCTGAGGCTGGGAATCAGTGGATGTCCCTGGTTGAGGATCATCTGCATCATCATCATCTTCAGCATGGTTGCCGTCGTCGTCTTTAGGTTCCTTTGCAGCAAAATTCTCATATAAGCTCAAAGCCTTTGTTTGGATGGTGTTCGTATCCAACGCTATGTTCTTCTTCCGGCAGTCGGCAATCCACACAGCTAAAGCACCTTCCATGCGTACGATCGTTTTATTACGCGTTGTAACGACTCGCTTCGCTGATCTGCTAAAGGTGATTGCAGCCGTCTTTCTAATGTTCGCCTCGTCCTTCTTGATATAGCGAACAGTAGATTCGTTGATGCCGCGTAACTTCTACCATCTTTTAACATGTCGAGAAGCGTAACCTTCTCAGCTATCGTCATCATCCTTCGGTGGGGTTTAGGCTCACTACCAGCCTTAAGAGAAGCAGAATGCTTGGGAGCCATTACAGTAGGATTTACAGTAACAAAAAGTTCAACTTAAAAAAGTCGCACACAGCACAGATTCACACACTTAAGAACGTCTACTCAGCGATACGCGGTAACAGAGAGTGGACGATCCAGCCTCGCGAGAACTTTGATGCTGCGGGTAGGAGATGCGGGCAAAACACCAATCACAGGCTAGATAACAAAACTTGAGTTCTGATTCGTCATCTATCAGCGCTTGAACCAATCACAACCCGTCTTACAGTACTATGATGCGTTGGTTACCTACTCATAGAAGATGCCCCGCGCATACCGAACGTGCGTAGATTAAGTAAATACCGTAATAATAATAAATAATGATAATAATACTGTACAGTAATAATAATAATAATAATGATAATAATAATAACAATAATAATTTTATTAACAACAACAACAATAATAATAATAATAACAATAATAATAATACAGCTTTACGTACGCTATTTTACGTCTCTCTCTCTCTCTCTCTCTCTCTCTCTCTCTCTCTCTCTCTCTCTCTCTCTCTCTCTCTCTCTACGCTTATTCGAAATGTGATTTTTGCAACAAAGAATATTATTGGATGCAGTACTACGTACGTATACATACAAAAGATTCATGGAAAAGAAGCACATCCATTACAGTACACACCATTCTAATATGGTATGACTGCATCTGATTTGCATTTCATGTTCGATTTAATTTTACTACATACTGTATACAGTACTGAATTATCGTATGATCACATTCTCTTTTCGTGTTTTATTTCTTTCTGTGCTGAATTATATATCATATGTAATGCAATGAACAATCAGTAAGAACAGATATTACTAATTACAGTATTAATGGAATTACAGGTAACAAAATATCGTATTTGGTTGTCTTCAGATTTCGCGGTATTTTCGAATTTTCCGGAAAATCCGCGATATGTATATATATATGGGTTATGGGAAAACCCCACGAAGTGGTGAATCCGCGATTGTCGAACCGCGAAGTAGCGAGGGTTCACTGTATATGGTAATTGCAGCCTCCATGCTGAACGACTTTAAAAAACCAACTTGTTCAGTGGGGAAAGGTCAATGACTAATCGACTTCACCACAAGGAAAAGTTGACTATAGAAACCAGGAGAACTGTCCCAATTGACTTCAGGCCCATTCTTCTAGAACTGGAGAGTTCCTAAATGTTAACATTACCTCTTGTCCAAATTGCTTGGAGAATAGGAAAGGAACCGTATCCCTTCCCTTCAGGACCCATTTGGGCAATGGACTTTCTGACTAGTGTTCCAACAAGGTCCCTGCACCATATGGAACCAACTTTCTGTATTTCACCAACATCTCCAGCAGTAGCAAAGTGGACGATTGCACCAGACCACTGGCAGATACAGGAAGCAGCCTGAGGGCTGACCATAGAAGGATTCCATGGCAGCAGTCAAGAGCCAAGAAGATGAGAAGATTGCATGGTTAATCTCTAGTCTCTCAATTAGCAAAAGTCATCAATGCCGAAATTGCAGGATTAATGGGAAGAGGAGATAAGTATGCAATATTGGGTAATTTGGCACATAGAATCTCCTCTTTGGAGAGCACGGGAGGCAAGATCTTGCTTAACCAGCTAGACTGCAGTGAATTCTCATGCCCTGAGATCTAATAATTAATTTTGTCCAAGACCAACCAAGCAAGTTCCAATCATGGCAACTTTAGTAAGGGCTTTAATACTTGAGGGGCACAGAAACACTGACTAATAACCATCAAACCTACTTTCAAATGAGCCATGGCAGCCCCTCCAAGGTCACTGCACTCATTAATGAGTGCAAGAGCATTGACAACCAGCATTCAGTCTCAGGATTCTCTGATTCTACCTCAGCTGGACCAGAGTCAGGCACCGTTGGGGTATTGTAAACAGGCCCCCAGGAGACAAGTTTCTTAGTATCTTTTTTTTCTTTTTTTTAAAGCATACCCAATCTGGACTGAGAATGGGACTGGGAATGTACTCTAAAGAAGATGAGAGGGGCCTGATCAATGATCAACCTGCCTATTCTAAAGCAAGGCTGCCTTTGGCCCTTATGCCCACAGTGACTGACAAAGTACAGAATACTGGAGCTTCTGAAGAGCATGGAAGTCCACAAACAGTACTGCATATGCTCGGTTCAGTACAAGACCGAGTACAGGTAGCAGGCGCCTGAGTACCAGTACCATGTATTGAGACACCTTATCAGTCTAGGCCTGTTCTCGGTACTGTATCATCTCTCTCATGCATAAATGAGACGAAATTGGTCAGAATTTCACGTGACTCCTGCAGATTGGTGTTCTTGGACTTCTTTGATGATATCTTCTTTGAAGCAGCATTGTCTAAAGTATCTAACAAAGACAAGACAAAGGACAGGGAAGAACTGGAAGAGGACGAGAAGCACACACGCTTCTTGCCAGCCTTCTTCGAGGCCGAGGTCTTGGAAATCAATGAGGGCACTTTCACAGAGACCGCAGGATACTCTTCAAAAGTTGCCACACCCTTCAGCACCTCTACAGGAGAAGCAGGAGTTGGGAAGACAATTCAGGCTTATCCTTAAAAGTCCTGGCGGTGGCAAAAAACTTTTTCCCGCCGATGGAGAATCAGCGATGCCCAAAGAGGAAAAACTTTTTTAGGTTTGGGTTACTGTCGTCGTTGTACAGCTACTCATAACAAGGGAATGACTGCAAATAGTCATGTATCCTGCAAAAGGCAGAAAAATAATGATACAGTATTAATGGCAGGTTTGCATATAAACCTGTCAAACATTGACAACTTTCCCTTAAGACTACTGCATATCCTTGTACTTTATCCAAGTTTACCCAAACATAACAGTCTGTATGCATGCTAATCTATTTATCTAGAAAGAGAAAGCAAAAAGATAAAAACAGTCAAAACTTGAGAGGCTGCAAGAGTATGTGAGTAATGCTTACCGCTGAAGTAAAAAGTGAGTGTCTAGCTGAATGACAGGGGCTAATGCTGTAGAAATAATCATGTTAATTTAGGGAAGATACACATTGTTAGAAACTTCTTTTATTATATAATTCTGTTAATTCAGTACTGTAAATATATTAGCTCAACCTTCATTTTTCTAATGCTTAGTAATCTTTTTTCAGACTGGCATGATGCCCTAATCTCCGTAGGGCTCGTCGCTTTTCATAAATGTCAAGAATGTTCCGTAGCCAAGAAGATATTCCATAGATTTTTTAGATCATTAGAACTTTAACCTTGGATGTACTGTATAGAACCTGTATCTTCAGATGTGATAGGTAGTGTGTTAAAGGTAAGAACATGTTATGGTTTCGAAATCAGGAGAAACCAAAGACTGCGAACAGGTGACTGTAGTAATCTCTGTGTTTCTCAGAAAAAAAAAACAATTAATTCCTGTGGACAAGGAGCACTCTAGAGACTTCTAAGTGTTCAAATGTGGAAGAAAAAGACGATGGTGAGAGTACCAACTGAGAATTATGCCATAATCCAAGCAACTTTGACTTTGTGCTCTGATGTGAAACTAGAAATTCAGACATATTCCTTATATTTACAATTACGCAAGCTTCTTCTTGCCTGTTATCTCTTGCTAGACCACAAAGATTTATTACATTCATTACCATAGCAATTCCTGTTTCTTATTCATATTCAAACTATAAACGGCATAAATTTTTAGGTAAATGTGTTTCATATATATCTGGTGGTTACTTATGACTTTATATTGATATAGGAATGCCAAATGTGTAGGAAACTTATATTTTTTTCAAATCATAGGAAGATATTTTTTTTTTTTTCAAATCATAGCAAGATATTTTTTTCTTATCTTTTTTTATTTTGGAATAAATATTGTTTTTCTTTACAACAGTGTTTTGATTGCAGATCTCCTTAAACATAAGGTGACATGCTCCCTAGCCTATCATTGTCTATTTCTTTTTATTAGTAAAGTAATCTGATTTTACCTGAAATTCGAGCTATACAGGTATAGTCATTTTTTAAGAAATTATCCACAGCATTTTTATGTAGTGAGGCTAGAGCATGGTCGTTATTCTGACAATAGGCGGTCTGTGTGCTACGTCCAGCCACAGTCAGAAAGCCTTACCAGAATTGTAACAGATTGCTTGAACCTCTTATTTTGTAATAGGGTTCCCTTTGCCCAGAATTGAAAATTTGTGGTGCCTAGCCTCCATTTCATTTGTATCTATTTTCCCTGATGAATTCGTCTGTGGCATTGCATATAGTTGTATGGTGGTCGATTGAGGTCGGTATCCCGATAGAAAGCCCACAAGTTTTGCCGGTAGAAGCCAGCAAAACCACTACACCGCCACCTTTTGGTAATCATAACTGCCTCATTAAATTCTTAACTGCTATTCCAGCTTCACTGAGGTCAACTCCTTTTAAAGGATGAGGGTTTGTATTCTTGTAAGAACAAATCTACCCAAGTACCTGATCACAAAACTTTTTAAGTAATTTGTATTTTTCCTAACTATACAAAACTAAGTCCTTTAATAAGCATATGACTTCAGCGAAGGCGAAATGGCCGTTTAATTTTTGACAAGGTACTTATAGTTGCTGACAGGTATAGGATAGGCCCTGCCCACTCACCAGGAACTGCAACCCTGCCTTTGACCTTAACCTAAGACCTGCAAGGTGGTTAAAGCAGACATGTAACTCACAGGAAAAATATAAATTATGGTACTTTTAAAAGCTTATTTGTTCCTACACAAATACAAACCTTCGTCCTTTAATAGGAGACTTATCCTTAGGAAGGCAGAAATCCCTATAACCAGACTGGCTAACCCAGGAAATATCAAAGCACTTTGGTCCTGTGATGGAGCAAAAGTGATCACTCTTATTAAAGTCTAACTGCCTAAGCATGATGTTGCAGGTGCTAGGCTAGGTTCCTAACTGGGAACTGGTATGCAGTAATGTAAGAACTTATATTCCAGAGAATATAGTCTTAATGTATGGTCACTTATAAGAAATATGTTTGCATACATTCCATCCACCCTCCTCCTTGTCTGGAAGGATGACAAAGATATTTCAATACAAAACTTGTCTGTAAAGTAAAGTTACTCGGTCATGAGAGTTGCATGCATCTAGCGTCCAGTCCAGCACATAACGGAATGACTGCTGCACCACAATAGAGTGGAAGAGGGAAGAGGAGAAAGGGCAGACATTTTTACCTGTTATTCTAGACTTACATCACATCTGCTAACTTAGAATACATGCTTCTTGTCCTGTGAGGGAGTTATGATTACAATACATGTTGAGTAGCTACTGCAGGACCAAGGATAAGGTTATTAAGGGACCTATGGGTAAACTCCCATAGGTAGTGGGAAGCAAAGGTTGTCTGTTGTTTTAGAATCCTGCCTTCAGGACTTCCACCATTGAAAAGTTCTTCCTGAAGGTTAGGGCAGATCCGATATTCCTGACTTTGTGATCTTGAACCGGGGTGGTCCTTCCATCCTCTCGGATCAGCATATCTGATCGTGCAAAAAACAGATGAAACGGAGTTCTTGGATATCTTTTTCTTTATCTTTTTGGTGCTGGGAAAGTCTCTCTGGGGCTCTAAATGGACCCTCGAATGCTCTAGGTAACATTGTTGTGTCTACAGAAGATAGAGGAGAGAGTCATCCTGATCGTGGTTGATGCTTCTTGTAAAGAAGAAGACAAGGACTTGAGTCTGGGAAAGTGGATGGCCAGATTCTGGATCTAGGGCACAAACTCCAGATCAAAGGAAAGAAAGATCTTCCTCCGTATGAGAATAACTTGCAATACATAAAATATCATCCAGAACGCCCATTAGCAAAGCTGAGGTTAAGGCTAGAGCAGTCTTAAGAATTAGATCCCTATCTGACACTTATCTCCGGACTCATGCAAGGCCCAATTGATAGACCTGAGCCCTCGAGTGACATCACACTGGAACTTGAGTTCTTGGAAGGGAAAGATTGTTCAAAGTTCCTCCTTCATCTAGACAATTCTAGAGTATTCCTCCAAAGTGGAAAGGTCTGATCTCTTCAATCTGAGACCTGGCTAAAAGCCGAGTGAAAGCCCTCTACATCGAAGATAAGCGGATCTTTCCTCAACAAAGTTAGATGAGAAGAGCCCCAATCCATTGTAGTAAAGCTCCAACCGGAGAAATATCCCTTCTACGATGTCAATCACAGAAGGTGCGCAGTTCTCCCTGTACTATACCTCAAAGAAGAGTATCAGCATATCTGGATGCCACCCACAGTATGGCACTTGGGAACCACCAGGGTTATCCTGAAGACTGACCTCATCAACAGTCTGTTGAGTACAGTAATCAGTATATCAGGCAAAAGGGTAGAAAAGCTCATGTGTCCAGAATGTACCAAGGATGTTGGTAGGTGTCCTGAAAACTGTCAACATTCCTTGAACTGGAGAACAGTATACAGTACTGAAAGATGCTCTGGAACTGGAGAACGGCATACTGAAAAATGTTCTGTAACTAGGAGCAGTACACTCTTAGTTCTAAAAGAACCAGGAAGTAAACGGGTCCTTTGATAGTAATATCATCGTCACGTACGCTGCAGATTGATCGGAGACACAACTCCGCCTAATGTGGTAGTTTGACGATCTGTTGGATGGGGGTTTGAGACCTGCTCCAGCTCGATAGTTTCTTCTAAGGTCTGGAACATCACCGTCCTTGTGAGGTAGGGATGGGGGGTTTAAATGAGCCTTTATGTTTACATGCCAAGTCATCAGCAGCCATTTCCTAGCACTCCCTGGTCCTATCGTATGGAGAGTGGGCTTGGTGCTAATCATATGTATATATGATCATTCTCTAAGGAATTGACACTGTTCCTTGCCTCTGCCATTTATGAATAACCTTTAAACCTTTAATTTATCATCCTTCAATGAGAAGTTCTTCTTCTGGAGATAAGTAACAGCTTTCACAAGTGATGCTGAGGCCACTGGATTTGGTATGTGACCGAGAGTTGTGCATGCCGACATTTTTTACCGCTATGGGATCATTTTGAGCAAGCATAAGACTAAGCACAGACAGCTTCTCTATCCTTCCTGTAGAGAGAGAGAGAGAGAAATCTGTCGAGAGAGAGAAATCTGCCCACTGTGCATTGCTTGGTCCAAGCAGCAGCGTGTTCTGACACTTCTTCCGGTTAGATAGTTTTCAGCACAAACCACTCCTGGTATGGGAGGGTACAAGATGCAGAAAAATAGCGTGCCAATAGTTCTCTCGGTGGGGAGGGTTTTTGGTATGCATCCCTTCCTTCTGTCTATTGAAAGAGAAACAGTGATTGTCCAGTAAAGGGGCAAGAAGGGTAGCTCCCCTCCCCTTCACACTCGATGGCAGCAGAACTCTTCCTCCGATGGAGCACCAGCAATGTCTGAGCAAAATCAACTCTTTTAGGTTTATGCTGTTGTTATAGTTTGTAAGGCCACACTCACGTGGGATAGAACAGAAATAGACAATGGGAAACAAAGAATACTTTCTCACATTTACAGTTACTGTATTAGGAATCATTGCATATCCTTGGTTTCTTTCATTAATACCCCTTGAACACGACAATATGCCACCATATTTATTCAATCTAAAAGAAAATCAAAGAATTAAAATTGCTAGATTACGAGGGCGCAGAGAAGTATGTGTTTATTGAACTATGGCTGAAGTCAATATGAAGGTTGCTCTACCTTGTGAGTGGTTGGGGCCTACCCTCCAACCACATAGTAGCTATTTCTACCTTGTTAAAAGTTAGAAGGCTAAGCCAGCTTCACTGAAGTCATACTCCTATTAAAGAACAATGGTTTCAACTTCCAACTTTAATCAAAATGCAATATTTCACCTCCATCATTATGTAACTGCAAATTGCAATAAACTTTGAGATTAATCACCTAAAACTGACAATTCTGCACTCAATAATTGGAAAACATACCTGGGATCGTTGCATGTAATGTAAGCCACCAAAAGAAGCACAACTTCTACAATAAGGGCAACAGCAGAGGTCCATCGGAAAACTGAGAGGTAGCTTCTGTGATGAAATGCTTCATAAAGTATACTCTTTTCCCCTGTACCCTTATCCCTAAAATAATAGAAAATAACAATAGTGCGATCATGATATACAGTAGATTACAAAAAATTACATGCTTAAAACACACTAAAACAATAAAATAAATCGCTTTGTAAAAATCAGTACAGTATTAAGAAAAGTGGTGTACAGTTATCAACAAAACAGTGAACAATTTTTAGAGTTCATGTGCAATGTGGTTTACAAAAACTTTCATATAAAAGGTTAGAACAGGGAATCCAGTATGAAAAATACAAAAGAAATATTGTCTCCCTTGTTTTAGGGCTAGTGTATCAACGGGCAAAGCACAGACTCAATGTTTATAAGAGAGCCTCGAGTTCAGGCACTACTAAACTCGACACAGCAACTACAATGCTTAAATCGTCCAGCTATTCATCACTATAGCTGGAGACTATTCTACCTGGGCATCAACCTACGCCCAGCAGTCATCTTCATTCCTGTCGTTAAAACATCAACATGGTCCCAGTTTTCATCTTCGGGGAAAAGAGCAATTTTCAAATACAGTACTGTACGCTTAAATTAAGTAAAAGGAACATGTTATGATTAGGTATCCACTATCTTTAATAATAGTGTTAACATATTAGGGTTATATTTATGGTTAATTTCACCATCAATAGTTTATTTTGCTTGTTTTTGCTTTCGATTTATATGGCATGATTAATCTTTACTCCATGCATTTCTTGACAATATGGAGCTGTTTAGTTTGTTTTATTTGACCTTTTCCATTGTTAAAATTTTATATCCCTTTTGAAATATTTTCATAATAAATTAAATTTTTGAACATACAGTACTTACCCGGTAGTTATATATATAGCTATACGTCCCTGATGTCCGGCAGAAATTTCAAAACTCGTGGCAATCACACAATGGGTAGCCAGGTGTACCACCTGCGCACCCCTAGCGAGGTACCTGGAACCATTCCATGATTCCTCAGATCTTCCATGCCCCTAGTCTCTAAAGGGGAAGAGGGTGGGAATTAAATTATATATAACTACCGGGTAAGTATGTTCAAGAATTTATTTTATTATGAAAATATAATTTTTAAACATCTGACTTAGCCGGTAGTTATATATATACAGTATACCTGATTGACACCTTTGGTGGAGGATCAGAGACAGCCAACATTGTTGGAATTTTACTTAAAAGTTAATAAACAAGCTTAAGGGTTCATATCTGATAAGGAAGCTGACTTCAATGAATTCTTTCATTATGTCCGCTTTTCTTATGATATCCAGCGATCCACCCAGGGGGCTGAAGACCTCTAGGAGCTGTCAAACCGGTCTAAAAACCTCTATGTGACAGGACCTCCTCCAATACCCTTGTTACGGGACGCTCTCAAGGAACAAATTGACCACTTGACTAAAGTCAATGATTGTGGAAGACTGTCGCAATCTCCACGAACAACCATGAAAATAGAAAAGTTCAAGAGAAGAAAAGGGTATTAGGATTATGGGAATGTAGTGGTGGATCCTTCCCCCACTACTGCACTCGTTGCAACGAATGGTCCCAGAGTGAAGCAGTCCTAATAAAGAGTCTGGACACGTTTTAAATAATGTGAAGCGAACACAGATTTACTCCTCCAAAAGGTTGTGTCCATAATGCTCTGCAATGATCTATTCTGCCTGAAGGCCACCGAAGTTACTACAGTTCTAACTTCATGCGCCTGATTTTAAAACCCTTGCGGTCTGCCTTACTGTAATGTGCATGAGTTTCTCTTATTAAGAGCCTGATGAAGAATAAAAATGCATTCTTCGACCTCTGTAACGAGGGCTTCTAGACCGAGCAGCAAAGAGCTTCTGCCTTGCCTCGCAACTTTTCCGTTCAGTCCAGGAAGAACTTCAGGGCTCTTACTTGACACAGGACCCTTCTCCAACTCCTCGCGAACCCCATCTGAAAGCTTCGGAAACTCAAAAGCCATGGGCCAAGGTTGAGAAGAGCATTCATTCTTGGCGAGAAAGCCTAACTGCAATGAGCCGATAGCTTTGTATCTCGAGAAAAGCAACGTTTTCACTAAAAGCATGAATCCCACTCTAATGAACTTCAGGACTATATCCAGATTCCAAGCTGGTGAATCCTGGAACTATTACTTTGATGTTTCAAACGATTTGAGAAGTTCCTGTAGGTCTTTAACATTAGAAAGGTCCAAGTGTTGGCCTGAATACAGTTGCTAACATACTCTTGTATCCCTTGATGGTACAGGATGAAAAATTTACGTTTCCTTCGAAGATATAACAGGAAGTCAACATTCTGAATTATAGAGGTACTGGATGAGGAAACAGAGTTGACTCTGCAGCACTCTCTAAATACTTTCCACTTGGATTGGTAAACCTAGAAGGTAGACATCCTTCTTGCTCTTGCAATAGCCCTAGCTGCCTCCTTCGAATAACCTCTAGCTCTTGTGAGTTTTCCGATAATCTGAAGACAGTTAGATGAAGAGCTTGGAGATTGTTGATGGTAACTTTCCCAGTGGGGTTGTTTGAGTAGAACTACTCTTAATGAAAGCTTCTTGGAGTGTTTACCATCCATTCCAGAACCTCTGTGAACCACTCTCTTGAGGGCCAAAAGTGGGCCACTAGAGTCAATTTGGTCCCTTCGTGTGACCCAAACTATTTGCATCGCTTTGTAATGAATTTTGAACGGTGGAAAGCCTACACGTCCATTTCACAAGCTGTTTGACGCTCGACGTCGCATTTTGCTTGATGCTCGACGTCGCATTTTGCTTGATGCTCGACGTCACGTCTTGCAAGACGCTCGACGTCACGTCCTGCAGGATGCTCGATGTCACGTCCTGCTGGACGTTTGATGTCACGTTTAAGCTGGACGCTCGACGTCACGTCCTGCTGGACGCTCGACGTCACGTCCTGCTGGACACTTGACGTCACGTCCTGCTGGACGCTCAACATCACGTCCTGCTGGACGCTCGACGTCACGTCCTGCTGGATGCTCGACGTCACGTTAGCTGGACGCTCGACGTCACATCCTGCTGGATGCTCGACGTCACGTTAGCTGGACGCTCGACATCACATCTGGCTGCTTGACTCCTTTTGGTTAAAGCGGCTGAAACACCCCATTTATTGATGGAGTTGTAAAGACGTTCGTCGTCAAGAACCTCTCGACTAGAAGCCTTACGACGCTTGGCGTCCAGGTGTGAAGCTTCCTGACGCTTAGGGTCCAGGCCTGCTATTCTCTTGGTGTCCGCAGGCTGATAAACTTGCATGAGCGAAGAGAGTTTCAGTTGTATATCTTGCAGCATATTAAAATTAGGGTCCACTTGTTGTGGTACAGGAGATGTCACGTCTCCACAAGCTCGCTTTCTACGCCGTTTAAAGAGCGCGCAGAGCATCCAGAGGACGATAACCAGACTGATGGTGGAGGAGGAGCATGAACCGAGGTCATGCCAGGCTCAGACAACTGTCCTGCAACTGGGTGAGTTGGACATTTCTTGACAGTTGCCGACGTTTTTAAAGGACACTTGGCAGGAGAGCTTTCTTTAGTAGAATGAAAACATTCAGGACTGCTCCAAAGCCTACAACCAGTAGCTTGCGGTGTCATGATAGAACGCTGATTGACCGTGTCCATCTTCCTCTTCAGAGGTCTGGAAGCTTGACACCAGCCTCGTCTGGGCGCTGCGTCATCCGAAGATGACAAAAACACTTTAACCTCACCTTCCCTATGAGAAGGCGAGCGTCTTGGGAGGCGTCAATAGGTATGCTCGAGGTGACAACTGCTCAAGAGCTAAAGCATCTCGTTTCCTTTTGTCGTTCGACATTCCTTCTCCCTGGGGTTGGGGAGCTTGGAAGAGGTCTATGGTCGACATTCCTTCTCCCAGGGGTTGGGGAGCTTGGAAAAGGTCTATAGTTAGAACATTCAACATTCCTTCTCCCAGGAGTTGGGGAGCTTGTAAGCTTGGAAGAGGTCTATGGTTAGAAGAACAACAGGTCCTGGCAGACGCACCATCTATTAAGGGGTGGTGCTTAGGCCGAAACAAAGAGCCCAAAACTGGACAACTTCCTCCTATACATGAACCTTCATGTATTGCTTGAAGTTCAGATGGATGAGGATGTGGAAGAAAGCATCCTGGAGGTCTAAAGAGACCATCCAGTCATCCTTCCTTACTGCTGCTAGGACTGACTTCGATGTCTCCATGGAGAACTTTGTCTTCTGAACGAAGGCGTTGAGAGCACTAAAATCCAGGACTGGTCAATAATCTCCTTCTCCAAGAAGAGAGACATTTGATGTTGCATAGCCTGTCTCTTTGGCTCCTCTCTGTATCTGGCACAGAGGTCTATCGCAGTTACTATTAAAGGAGGTTTCACTAGCAAAAAGAATTCGCATCCCTCAAACTCTTACAGCATCATTAGTAGTGCTGGACACTCAATGTCCTACTGGACGCTCGACGTCCTGCTGGAAGCTCGATGACGTCACGCTTGCCGTCCAATGCTCTGACGCTCGGTGTTACGTGTCATGACTTCCAGCTACTCGACGCTTGGCGAGATGTAGTCCATTCCTTAACACTAGCTTATTTGTCTAGAAGGAAGTTAAATACGTAAGACTTTTACCTCGCATTCCCTATGGCGAGGGCGAGCGTCCTGGGAAGCGACAACAGGAACGCTCAAGGGGACGTCTGCTCGAGCGCTAACGTCTCTCGTTTCCTTTCGCCGATCGACATTCCTTCTCCCAGGGGTTGGGGAGCTTGGAAGAGGTCTAAGGCTAGGATAACGACAGGTTCAAGCAGACGCACCCTCCACTGACTGATTAAATTCACTGCACTAATTTAACACTGAAAATTGGACTTTTTATATTCTTTCACACAAGACCATAAATAGACCTGCCCACTGCGAGAGATATTACTCATCCGCCAAGGGCTTGAATGTGGATTCAATAGGTTATTTGATTAATATTAGAAATCCCAATATCGAAAAAAAAAATAAATAATGATACAAAGTAATTTGTAAGACTGTATCAATTGTCTGAGAACTACATAGCGTAACTTTAACTGTACGCTAGTTTTATTCAAACTCTGAAAATAGATCAATGATTATCTAAATAAAGTATACTAATAGGACAAATATATTCTTAAAAATAATATATTCCTTTTATATTATAAGATCTTAAAAAACTTTTGGTTTGTGGGTAGAATTTTTACTTTTCATAAATAACGATACAAAGTAATTTGTGAGACTGTATCGATTGACTGAGAACAACGTAGCGTAACTTTAACTGTACGCTAGTTTTATTTAAACTCTGAAAATAGATCGATGATTATCTAAATATAGTATACTAATAGGACAAATATAGTCTTAAAAATAATATATTCCTTTTATATTATAAAAACTTAAATACCGGGTACTTTTGATTTGTAAGTAGAATTTTACTTTCCAATCTCTGCATAGAAAAAGAAATGAATATGGAAGTCATACTACGTAGTAACTACATAGTTTACGTCATATAATTGTGACATCATAGTGTTGGCAGAGTGTTTACCTACCGCCATCATGTTTTTAAGAGTAGGTTCGTTATTTTTTACAGTAGGCAGAAAAAACTCCTAAACCTATCCCTTTCAAGTTATGAACATATCGATCATAATCCAACCAGAAATGAAACTAAACTAGCGAGAGCCAACATTAAATTGTACATCACCAAGATGACTGCAATTACTGTATACAGGTTACAGCGAGTGAAAAATCCAACGATGTTGCCGGCGTGAGCGGCAGGGAAGATCTGGGGAATCATGGAATGGTTCCAGGTACCTCGCTAGGGGCGCGCAGGTGGTACACCTGGCTACCCAATCTGCGATTGCCGCGAGTTTTGAAATTTCTGCCGGACGTCAGGGATGTATAGCTATATATATAACTACCGACTAAGTCAGATGTTTAAAACTGGATAATACAGTACTTTTATTATTCCTTGTTATGATAGTCTTATCTTGCATAGCCTAGTAAAATCCCTTTTTCGTGAATCTAGTCAAACTTACAAAACGGATCTATTCTTGGGTGAGATAGCCATGTCGTCCTGATCAAAGGTTCCTATAAGTAGCTTCCAAGGGATATTTGAACTACAGTGATATTCCCAGAGAATTAACCTTTAGGTCTCCAGAATTCTAACTCCTGGCGCGAATATCCTTAAAATTTCTCTTAAGGATATCGCATAATCGGGCGACGTATGCTCGATACAACACATAGCGATCTTCACCCGGAATAGCGTTTTCGCCGCGAGGGGGAAGTGGCAAAAATAGAAGGGGAGCCGTTATCAAGGTTACCCTATTTCCCACACTACTATTGAGTATTAAGATGGCAGTTATTCCTTGTAGCATTGAGCATGGTGCTACAGATATAGTAGTTGCGGGAGGGATCCTGCCCAGGCCTTTTCTATAGAAAAGGAGACCGGGTCCATCAGGACGACATGGCTATCTCACCCAAAAATAGATTTTTCACTTCGCTCAAAATCCGTTTTTTGGGCTCAAGCCATGTCGTCCTGATGGAAGTTTACCAGAGAATTACTAGAAAGTACTGTATCTGGATTTTCATAGGTGCCTTAACCTTGGGACAATTTTTCTATGGTCATCTGGACCATTGAGACAAATGACGTTACCGTTATCCGTCATTACCACTAATCATAAACAATGTTAGTGCTTCCTGCCCCCTGCAGGGAAGAGTCATACTAGACAGTAGAAAAGGGGCCTCAAGGTTAGCATATATTGTATGTACAAACATAAGCATCCACAAGATATACAAATGATCTCGCAGTTTGTATATATTATCGGAACAATATAAGTGTCAACTATAACCATTGTTTGTAAGCATACAATAATATGAGGTTTACTTAAATAAATAAGTAAGAGAACTCTGGCATATTTAAAGTGCAAATTGCAATGCGAAATAGGACGCAATTACATTCTAATAGACATTTATTTCGAATAAATGACTAAATGGAAAACGAGTGTGACGAATGTAACGTGTTAAAGGAATTATACTTGCAACGTAAAGAGAAAATATTTTTTGCTTCCTGAAAGGGAAGAAATAATGAGTGCCACTCTAAAACTGAAAATTTTGATAAATTTTCCCAATATAAATTCTGTAAGTGTTGTCTACTATCAACACTGTGTACTATGTACACACGGCACAGGCGTTATCTGTATAATTCCACACCTGAGATTTTGAACAGTCTTAGTGTCACCATGGAGACACTCACTTAAAAGGTACCGCACTGGAAGTATCAACACCTTTTCACCCTAATTGACAGTCCCAATTAATTAACTGTTCATCGCAGCACTAGACAACAGGTTTTAATACACTACCTGCCGCCACCACATAATGCTTCAGTTCGTGGACTTGCTTAGCGTAGCGTTTGTAGAACACTCTGGATGATGTCCATCCAGTATATGAACGAAGACGCTCAAAGTCCATATACTGAAAAAAGTTCACTGACGAAGAAATTTTCCTTGGATCATGACATGCGGGTGTACTGTCAGGATCCGCTCTGCGAATGAAGTAGGTGAGCTTCGCCCTCAGTTGTTTTAAGGATAAGTTTGATCCTGAGGTTTCTCCTTTGAAGAGCTGTCCTCCCCTGAAGTCTGAAGTTCTACAAAGATAGACCTTTAGACACTCTACTGGACATAGAGAGACATCTTCCTTCAGAGGGCAGATTCTCCACGAAACCCATCTCTTAGTGGCTAGCTTGTTCTTAGTGAGAAAAGCTGGATCAGGAAAGAGATTCATTCTCCCACTTCTGTGAACTGAATGTGGCCTTCATCTCTTGACAGGGCTACTATTTCACTAACTCTAGCCCCTGAGGCTATAGCGAACAGGAAAATAACCTTCTTGGTTAGATCCTTGAGAGAACAATCTTCATTGTTCAAGGTTGAGGCATAGTGTAGGACCTTGTCCAAAGACCATGAAATGGGCTTCAGAGGAGCTGCAGGCCTAAGTCCAGCGCATGGCTTCGGGATCTTGTTAAAGATTTCGTTTGTCAGATCCACTTGAAAGGCATATAGAAGAGGTCTAGTCAAGGCTGACTTACACGTATATATCGTGTTAGCTGCCAGACCTTGATTATGAGGGTGGACAAAGAAGGACAGACAGAAGTCTATTGAAATTTCTTTCGGTCCTTTTGCTTTAAAAAAAGCAACCCAGCCTCAGTTCCCTCACTAGAGGGAACCCTTTGCTCTTTGGCTATTGGGGAGCCACTAGAGCTGTCGTTCCTTGTAAGGATCTCAGCCTGTTGAGGACCTTCAGCAGGAGATTGGATGGAAGAAACAGGAAATTCCAGGTCCATCCATTCCAAACTAGGGACATGGCGTCCGTTATCTCCTCTGGAGTGTCTTCGTATGGGGCTACATATCGAGGTAGTTTCTTGATGACGCTCATCACGAAGAGGTCGTTCTACAGTTCCGGGACTTGTTCCAAGATGGAAGAGAATAGGCCTGCGCCCGTGGACTATTCTGACTCTATCGGCTTGAGCCTGAGTAGAGCATCCGCTGTCACATTGCTGATCACTTATAAGTGAACTGCTGATAGGTGGATTTTATGGGACGTTCTCGAGCCTTGTCGGTTTAGACATCTCACTATCACTTCACTGTCCAAGATCAGCCTGATGAGGGCTGATCTGCATGGGGAGAGTTTTCCCAACATCAAAAGGACTGCCATGGCTTCCAAATTGTTGATGAGAAGGGCCTTGAACAGAGATAACCGAGTCCCTTAGACTTTTCTTTGCATGGAGTGAAATCCCCATTCTTCCGTCGAGGCATCCATGTGGATGATCATCGATAGTAGAGGTGGTTGCAAGGGCAAGGTCCTCATTAGGCTCTTGGCCTTCAACCATGGGTTGAGAAGTGATCAAAGTAAGGCCGATATCTGTCATTTTAGATCTCTTCGAGCGTTTGAAGCGTATCTTCTCCAGACTCCTGACGCATCTTTCAGCTCTGCTCTTAGCACTGGGTCTGTCATTGCAGCAAACTGGATAAGAGTTCAGTACTCTTTCCTGATAGCGTCTTGAAATCCTGTTGGATTACAGTAGTCTCTTGACCGACCCTGCGATCTCCTTCTTCCTTAAGAGAAAGGAAAGACAATGTGACCTCAGGCTCCAATGGTTTTCAATCCATTGAAACCTTTGAGCTGGAGAGAGTCGAGACTTCTTGAAGTTGATTTTGTATCCAAGATGTTCCGGGAACTGGGTTAGTTCTTTGGATGCTTGTAGACCAGCCGCTTCGGTGCTACCCGCACCAGCCAGTCGTTCAGGTACTTTGTTACCTGAACAGCTTCTAGGCGTGGTTGTTGCAGTCGTTGTCTAGATGGATGTCCTTCATCGCATCCGAGACATCCGTATCTACGGAAATCTGGACACAAGGGATCTCAGGGTGAGGCTGTGGAATAACAGCACCCGCAGATGCTTTAGGGAATATAGGCTCTCATTCTCTCATTCGGAAGGTAAGGCCCCGGGGCTTTTTTCTGGAAGCCATGAACCCATCTGCGCGCCTTACTCCAAGCTGCATCCCTTGACTCCGTTGTCTTGGGGTCTTCAAAGGACTCAGTAACCAAGGCTTTGCACACATTACATACCTGGGGGTCCCAATATTTGAGAGGTCCCTTAATGATGGAACAGTGAGAGTGCATCCTGCACACCTCGTGGCCGCAGAAGTCCTTGCTACGGACGTTGTAGAAGACACTACAGCACTTCACATGGTCCTCCTGTAAAGAGAGGAAAATAAAATGGGTATAAGGTAGTTCATCTCACTAGATAAACTAATAAATATTATTAATATTTTCCATTTTATTTTATTGCATATAGCTTAGGATAGGTAAGCTAGAAACGAATTAGGAAAGACACATACGTGTGTTTCCTGCCAAGCCAATTGCTGTGACCTCCCTCAAGATTAAAGCCTAGGGTTATCCTCCTCAGGAGGCCTATTGGAAGAGATCTAACCTATAAGGATAGATACGTGTACCTTAACACCAACTTCCAGAAGGATTAATAATGAGGGTCATTCATAACTGATCATCTATCATTATATGGAAAGAGAATTCTTTTCCTTATCTTATATGGTCTCAACAATAGACTGCGCCTGGACACACAGAGTATGTTGGAAATTTAACTACAGTACTGTATACTTTTATACCATAGTTTTCTGTTTGCAGTATGATCTATACTGCAAATATACTGGCTACTGTATAGACATATACTGTAGTTCTAGCCGGCATATTGCCGGCAAGGCTAGTACCTAGGGCACAGTTCAGCCGGCACAACATCGACTGGAATGGTGGTCAGCGGCCCGCCAGTTTTCCGGCGGCTTACCGGTCGCCGGCGGGTCACCGGCTGTCGGCGCACTAGTCCAGTCAGCATCCCATCTGACAGGGTAGTGGCCGGTAATCAGAACTCGGAAGTCAGTTGTGCCGGCGGCTCATTGGCTGTCGGCGTACAAACCCAGCCAGCATCTTGACGGCTAGGGTAGTGGCCGGCAACCGCCGGTTAGGTTAGTACCTGGCGGCACTAGCCGATAGAGAGAGAGAAAAAGCAAGGAGTGAAGGATGATGTAAGACCACTGTCTCACTTCCTTCCTCCGGATTGATTGATTGATTGATTTAAAGTTTTCAGGCATCCTTCCTCCGGAATGAGGGTTCAAATGGAAAGGGAGAATATAAGCTATTCAGGCTTCCACCCATCCACCACCATTGTCGGTCTCTGCCGGACACAGGTTGTGAATGGCAGTCCAAGAGAGGACTGAAGAACACTATAGCAAAGGGATTTTTTGCCGGCAGCTGGTCCCGCCGACACAGCTATCCCGGAGCCTTTTGTCCAAAAGGGAAAGCTGAGCGATTAGGCCATACAAGCAGAAGCCCGAGCCAGCCCTACAACCTGCCGGCAAGCGGTGAGATTGCAGGACGATGGCCAAAGGGTTGTGATGGCTAGGCCATCACTAAAGGACAGAGGGGGGGAGGGAAAAGGGTCCTGTATAAGGTGTGAAAGGAGCCGGCTGGATGCCAATCCTATCACACCCTAAGGAAGCTCTGTTTCAGTATCGGCGCCATCCTAGGCAGAAGGAGAATCTATTCTCCAGCCTAGGGTCTGCCAATACAGTTAAGGGGCCGGCAGCCATCTAGCCGCCACCCTTAAACAAGAGAGAAACAGAGTTCCAGTGCCGGCGCCATCCTAGGTGGCAGAAGAATATCTATTCTTCAGCCTAGGGTCTGCAAGCACAGGAATAGTCTACTAGACCACAGGGAGAAGGGGGTAAAATCATATGACCCCTTTAAGTACAGTCTAGGGAGGTCTAACCTCCTATGCTGACAGCGTAAACCGACAGGGGAATAACTATTCACCCTACCGATCAGCTGCAGGCACACGACTATGTAATCTGAGGTTCTGACCTAAACCCAAGCTTACCATCTGCAGCTAAGGGAAGGGGCAGAAAAAACCTAGCCTAGTCCTGCCTGAATGACAACAAGGCACGACCGACTAGGGTTGTAGCCTAAGGCTCCACTCAGAGGGAAGGAGGGATTACCCTATACACGAGGGTAACCAGGGAGTATGTATGAAAGTATACTAAAGCCACTAGGCTACTAGCTCAGTGACCGTGAGAATCGACTACCTAAATCATCGAAACTCTCTCGTATACTATCTTAGAAGAGGAAATATTCATATGCAATCGATATACCTTACATGTCTAAATTCCCTTTATTTAATTCTAATAACACCAGGAATGCTTATTATATCACGCATGAAAGTAAACTAGAACGCCTAGGCTAGGAAGCCTAGCGTAAACAAGGTCAGCTACCTAAATCGCCGAAACTAAAACGGATACTATCGGCATAATATAATTAATTCCTAGCAATGAAGACTAAATAGCTAATTTCATTTATGCTAATATACCGGGAAAGTCGTTCCGGCTAACTAAATAACTCATGCGTTACGAATGACAGCGCCGAAGACGCCTCCGGTTCAGGCAATAGCTCTGCCAAAAATTAACTTAATTTTGACTTAATTCTTCACTGTAAGGCAAGAGCTAAATTTATACAACGTAAAGATCAAATACTCAACTTTCCAGAGGCAGAAGAAGCTGGAGATTGCATGATAAATCCAAAATATCGAGAGAGCTAACAGGAAAATCACCGAGCGAGTTCGCTACAGATAAAGGAATATAGATGGCGGCGATGATGGCGCCATCTAGGTACTCAAACAGTAACAGAGGAAGGGAACCTTAATAACGGCTCCTCTTTTATTTTGCCACTTTCCCCCTCGAAGCGTAAACGCTATGCTGAGTGAAGATTGCTATGTGGCGGGTCAAGAATACGTCCTCTGATATCATGCGATATCGTTAAAGGAAACTTTAAGGATATTCACGCCAAGAGTTAGAATTCTGGAGACCTTAAGTTAAATTCTCTGGGAATATCACTGTACTCAAATATACCCTAGGAAGCTACTTGAAGGAACCTTCCATCAGGACGACATGGCCTGAGCCCAAAAATAAAGATTACCACCAGAATGGTGAAACAATTTGTTTATGATTATTAAATAACTTACTTTTCAGCTTCAGCTTTCAAGTGATCATCTAAGGCATAGGCAATGTCATCATACAAACGACCAATGGCTTCATATGTTGATAACCCCTGCACATTGCTGGCCATTTCCTGAAAATGCAAAAAAAAAGTAAAAAATGAAATCCTAATAAAATTTACTCCTATACTCATCTGATGTTCATATTGCTTTGTCCCTGTAGCCAACTCAGCAGCAACATTACCCGCAAAAAATCGTAAATATTTTATTTAAGTAGTAATTTTCCAAACCATTCAAACCTGATACCTTTAATAGGAGTATGACTTCAGCATACAATACAGTAGCCTATTGTAGCTGAAAAATTTTAAATTTGGAAATAATTTATATTTTTCCTAATAATACAAACATGACAAATTCGGAGGTAATTTGTATTTCTGAAGCTGAAAGGAGGAGCCATTAAAATTTAGCGAGAGTTAATTACCCATCCCGCTAGTGAGCGAGGATAGGGAGGGTAGCTAGCTACCCCTCTCACTCACACCCGTTTCACTTTGTTTGGAGGTAGGACTTCTGGGGGGACAGGGTTGGTGGGTAAGTTTGTATGAATAGCTAAAGGTTTATATCGTTAGGAAAAATACAAATTATTTCCAATCTTATAATTTTTCCCGTAACTATAGTGGTGACTCACCCATTAGGATGGTGGTTTCCTACCAATCTGGCTTTTTGGCTTTACACGGGGGTTTTCTTTATTATGTAGGTTAGTACAAAAATAAGGAGACCTTAACACCTCTACAAACCTTGCTATGCAAGGTCTGCGGCCTATGCAAGGTCTGCGGCCTATGCAAGGTCTGCGGCCTACGCAAGCTGTGCGTCAAGTTACTAGCAATGTGACTGTCAAAGTATAAGCTATTCCGAGTCTGTAGGAAATAACAGAGTTGACCAAGACGTTCCCAATACCACCTCGCTAGGTATGGGAACTTAACAGCACTGACCCAATACTAGATCCACAAGGGAGCTATGGTTTACCTGCAGTGGTTGAGGCCAGCTTGTACAGAGAACTCAGGATGCTGCTTTCCCCCAAGAAAGGGGAGAATGAAGAAAAAAAAAACAAGTCATTCCTTTTCATTCACACAGACTAAAACTGGGTAACAGTGCCTTCAACCTTCTGCTACTTGTCCAATAAGGAGATTGAGGTACTACACCAGCTGTTGTGTAGCCACCACAAAACCAATATACAATGTATCGAGTCTCCTGTGGGTCACGTCTTGTAGGTAATGGACTGTGAAGGTTGTCTGATGCTTCACACCCTGCTTGTAAAACCTGCGTCACAGAGTAGTATGTTTTTTTCTAAGGCCAGGGACGTAGCTATGGCCCTGACATCGTGAACTCTGGGTCAACATGTTGGAGGAGGATCTGGATTCAGAGCATGATCAATGACTCTGCGAATCCATGCTGAGATGGTGTTCTTGGTGATCCTCCTCTTGTTTCTCCCAGTGCTGACGAAAAGCAAAGGTACTTGGGGGCGAGCTGCTGCTGTTCTTTTGAGGTAGAGCCTCAAACTCCTTATTGGGCATAGTAACAAATGATCTGGATCGTCAGTTACGGAGCGGAGACTCGTTATGCGGAAGGAATCGTATCTAGGATCCGAAACCCCTGGATTCTGAGTCTTGGCAACAAACTCAGGGACGAAGCTGAACGTTATCTCTCTCCATTCCCTTGGATGGGCGATGTCATAAGAGAGACTATGAAGTTCACCGACTCGTTTGGCTGAAGCCAACGCGAGTAGGAACACCGTCTTCCAAGTAAGGTGGCGATCTGTTGCCTAGCGTAATGGTTTGTAGGGAGGCCTCTTTAGAGACTGAACAACTTAAACCACGTTCCAAGGGGGAGGTTTCACTTCCGACTGAGGACAGGTAAGTTCGTAACTCTGTATGGCTAAGGAAAGTTCTAGCGATGAGATGATGTCCATTCCTTTCAATTTAAATGCGAGGCTCAAGGTTGAGCGATAGCCTCTCACTGCTGAAACTGAGAGGCGCATTTCTTCCCGCAAATACACGAGGAACTTCACTATTGCTGGAATAGTGGCATCAAGTGGATTGATACCCCTTCCACGACACCAACCACAGAAGATGTTCCACTTTGCCTGGTAGACTGCTGCTGAAGATTTTTGCAGATATCCAGGCATCCTCTTCGCGACTTGTTGTGAAAATCCTCTCTGAGTAAGAAGCTGGATAGTCTCTAGGCATGAAGTCATAGTGAAGCTACGGCTTTGTGGTAGATGTTGACATGTGGTTGTCTGAGTAGATTGTGTCGAGGAGGAAGTTCCCTTGGAGGCTCAGTCATGAGCTGCAGAAGGTCCGGAAACCATTCCGCATGATGCCATAGCAGAGCTATGAGGGTCACTGAGAGGTTGACCGATGTTCTGACCTTGTTGCGTGGTCTTCTCATCAGACAGAATGGGGGAAAAGCGTAAACATTGATATTGTCCCACTGTTGTAGGAATGCATCTTCCCAGAGAGCCTAGGAGTCTGAAGTTCAGGGCCATTGCAAACAGACCCACTGTCGGAGAACCCCACAAAGTCAGGACTGTGTTGGCTAATAGATGGTCCAAAGACCATTCAGTACCCACTGTCTGAGTTTCTCTGCTCAGATTGTCGGCGAGCACATTCCTCTTGCCAGGAATGAAGCGGCTGATACCGTGACTGAGTGGACTTCGGCCCATCTCAGTATTTCTACTGCTAGATGGAATAGGGGCTGCAAAAAGTACCTCCTTGCTTGCTCATCAACGGCTGAAATCAAAATGGTTTGTCAGTGCACAAGAGGGAGAGGTGACTCCCCCAAATGGATCAGTAATTAACAGTTGGGTATTGAAACCTTGTTAAAACTTGACTTTCATATTCCAGTTTTGCCGTTATAATATTCCTATGTAAAGAACAATGGTTTGTATAATGTGTGATAACAATGAATGATTATGGAGATATCTACCAAAGAATGTTATCCCTACAACTATTTCCTAAGTCCTGAGGATGTATTAACCATGGCACACATGTTTTGCTCCTGTTGAGAACTTGGGATTTTGTTTTTTGGCAATGCTTTGTAGATAAAAATGCCTAATCATCTTTTCTTTTCATTCTGCATTTAGGAAATGGTAAAAATGCTGAAACCAGATTGGTTCCTTTGTTTAATACTTCAAATGATGTACACTAAACCCCCGCCATACGACATTAATCCGTTCCGCAGTTGGTATCGTATGGTGAAAATGTCATATGGCAGGCAATAGAATAGCTAATGCATGCAAAACCCCAGGTAAAAACATCAAAATTTTATATACTTATTGAAAATTAGTGACAAAATAATATAGTAAGCACAGTACAACAGTATACTTATATATAATATACATGTACTGTACAGTACATAATTAAATAAGTTCATAACTTCGTATGAGTAGGGAAAGTTCCAGCGAAAAAGAAAGGTCCATTCCTTTTAGCCTGAAGGCTAGACTTAAGGCTGAGCGATAGCCTTTCACTGCCGAGACTGAAAGGCGCATTTCTTCCCGCAAATGCACGAGGAACTCCGCTATTGTTGGAATAGTGGCATCGAGTGGAGAGATACCCCTTCCACGACACCAACCATAGAAGACTTTCCACTTTGCCTGGTAGACAGCTGTGGATGACTTTCGCAGATGTCCAGACATCCTGACCGCAACTTGCTGCGAAAATCCTCTCTCAGCGAGGAGATGCTGGATAGTCTCCAGGCGTGAAGTCGTAGCTAAGCTACGGCTTTGTGGAAGATGTTGGCATGTGGTTGTCTGAGTAGATTGTGTCGTGGAGGGAGCTCTCTCGGTAACTCTGTTAGAAGTTGCAGAAGGTCCGGAAACCATACCGCGTGATGCCATAGCGGAGCTATGAGGGTCATCAAAAGATTGACCGATGTTCTGGTCTTGTTGAGCACCCTCCTCATCAGACAGAACGAGGGAAAGGCGTAAACGTCGATGTTGTCCCACCGTTGTTGGAAGGCATCTTGCCAGAAAGCCTTGGGATCCGGGACTGGGGAGCAGTACAGCGGAAGCTTGAAGTTCAGAGCTGTCAGAGAACCCCACAAAGTCAGGACTTTGTTGGCTACTAGATGATCCAAAGACTAGTCGGTACTCACTATCTGAGACGTTCTGGTCAGATTGTCAGTGAGTACATTCCTCTTGCCTGGAATGAAGCCAGCCGATAGTGGAATCGAGTGGACTTCGGTCCATCTCAGTATCTCTACTGCGAGATGGGATAGCTGCTTTGAAAAGGTACCTCCTTGCTTGTTGATGTAAGCCACTACTGTGGTGTTGTCGCTCATCACCACCACAGAGTGACCCGCCAGGTATTGTTGGAACTGTTGAAGGGTCAGGAAGACGGCCTTCATCTCTAGAAGATTTATATGGAGGCACTTTTCTGATTCTGACCACAGGCCTGAGGTCCTGTGATGCAGAATGTGGATCCCCCACCCTTTCTTTGAGGCGTCCGAAAACAGCATCAAATCCGGGGGGAGGACGAGAAGATCCACTCCTCTTCGTAGGTTCTTGTCTGTCACCCACCACTAGAGGTCCGTCCGTTCTGCAGGTCCCATAGGGATCATGACGTCTGGGGAATCGTAACCTTGATTCCACCGGGACTTGAGCCACCACTGGAGGGATCTCAGCCTGAGGCGACCGTTGGGAACTAGACGAGCCAAAGATGAAAGGTGACCGAGGAGACGTAACCATGATTGGGCTGGAAGTTCTTCTCGTCTGAGAAAAGGGCTTGCGACCTTCCTCAGCCTTGCTATCCTGTCGTCTGATGGGAAGGCTTTGTGGAGATTGGTGCCTATGATCATGCCTAGGTATACCAGTCTTTGGGTGGGAAGCAGAGAGGACTTCTCGAGATTTACCATGATCCCCAGATCCTGGCAAAGTCCCAGAACCTTGTCCCAGTGTTGAAGAAGGGATGACACCGAGTCTGCTAGGATCACCCAGTCGTCCAGATAACGGAGGAGACGGATGCCGATCCTGTGTGCCTACGAAGATATTAGGGTGAACACTCTGGTGAAAACCTGCGGTGCTGTAGAGAGACCGAAACACAGCACTTTGAACTGGTATTCCTTGTTGTCTACGCTGAATCTTAAGTACTTCCTTAAAGACGGATGGACTGGGATCTGGAAGTACGCGTCCTTCAGATCCAGTGTACACATGAAGTCTTGAGGTCTCACTGCTAGTCTGACCGTGTCTGCAGTCTCCATGCTGAATGGAGTTTGCTTGACAAACTTGTTCAGAGCCGAGAGGTCGATGACTGGTCTCCAGCCTCCAGACGACTTCTTTACAAGAAAGAGTCGACTGAAGAAGCCTGGGGAGCCGTCGAGAACCTCTTGGAGAGCGCCCTTCTTCAACAGGGCCTGGACTTCTGCCCGAAGGGCTTGCCCCCTTGCTGATCCCATGGCAAGGGAGCTCAACGACACTGGATTCGTCATCAGGGGAGGTAAAAGATGTTGTGAACGATACGCGATATCCCTGACTGATTACGGAAATCGTCCAGGAATCGGCCCCGAGTTGCTGCCACCTGTCTGCGCAACTTTGTAGGCATCCCCCTAATGGTGGACATGCAGGGGGACTGCCAATCCTAGCGTTTGCGGCCTCGGCTGCTCCCTCTAGGATTTTTACCTCCCCTGGAGAACTTTTTGCCTTCCTGTCCACTGTCTCCGCTGCTACTGTCGGTTTCGTGGTCTTGGTAGGACGGGACTGCTGGGGTGCTGGAGGTCTATAGGGCTTGGATGTCAAAGCCCTATGCAGGAGGGAGTCTTGGTGGGACTTCCTCCACCTCTCAGCAGCCTGTTCCACATCCTTAGGCTTAAACAAGTTTGTTCCTTCTAAGGAAGAATTCCTGAGCCTATTTACCTTGGTGCTAGGGACCTACTAATGGAACCTCTCAGCCACCGCATCCCGACGTTTCAGGATGGTATTCGCCCACAAGTTTGAGACTTGGTGGGCCAGAAACTCGATGGTGCGAGTGCCTGAGAGGAGGAACGTCTCCATAGCTTTCCTGGTACGTTCTTTGGAGAAATCCTCAGAGTGTATCAGGATACCTAAGGTCCCTAACCAGATATCCAGCCACGAAGTGGCTTGCATAGCACACTTCGCAACCTTCTCCTGGTTAAGGATCACGGTTGCCGAGAACGAGACCTGCCGGTTGGAGAGTCTCTCAAGAGGGACTCCCCTGGTAAGCTCTTCCAAAGAATGGTGGAGAGGAAGAGCTAAACAAAGCTCCTCCAAGATCTCGAAGTACCTCCTCTGCTGTACGTGAGGAGGTGGGAGAAGCTTGTTGCCGGCACTGGAACGGTTGGAGGAAGCCAACTCAAGAGAGCTGGACAGAGATCTTGTCCCTGGTACTCTTAACCCCCTAAGACCAGGGCAGAGCAGCACTGGCCTTGGAAGGTTTTTGAGTGCCAAATACGAGGTCCAAGACCGTGTCTTTGCCCTCTCGAGGGGGCATCTCTGGGTCGGCAAACCCAGTGAGAGCCCTCATAAGAGTCAGGACCTGCCAAAATGCATGCTCTGACTCTTGTAGTTCTCCTCTGGATGTCGGACTTGCAGCGAAGTCTCCTGTCCCCAAAGGCTCTTCTTGGGGAGATTCGCGGACGTTCTCCGAGAGACTAGCTGGCTCCGTTCTAAGCCTTGACGAGGATTTTGGCACTGTCTTCGAGTCCTTCGACTCCTTCCTGGGAAGGATGTAGGACTCTAACATGGATGGAGGCAAGTTCTTGAACTCCGCCCCTACCCGGGAAGACTTTTCAACGCGAGGTGGGGTTTCCCTCATTGGTGCGATGAGGGAATGTTCCACCTCACGTGACTCCCGAGGACGGGAAATCCTCGTCCGACAGGGAAGGAGAAACAGTCTGGGGGGGTGAAGGAGCTCGCCTCGAAGGCTTACGAGGAGACAACTTAGCTCTTGGAGAAGTCACCGCGTCTGAAACTCCTCTTTTTCTCTTCAGAGGAGTAGAGACAGCCAAGGATCTGTGCCCCAACTCTGAGAGAACAGGCTTGACAGCCTGTGTAACTGCTCTGATTAGCGCACCGAACCATGGCTGTTGACTGATAGCTGCGCTGTCAGACACTCCCTCTGGAGGGACAGGGATCAACGGATCTCTGGGAGGAGTTTCCATAGGGGGGTTCGCCTGAAAAGAAGAAACAGGGTTCCTGGACCTTTCTGGATGCTTCCCTTCCGCCGCAGGGCGCGCTGTTCTGCACTTGCAGGGAGGGGAATGCGGCGATGGCGACCTTGCCATGCGCTGTCAAGCAGCCTCGCGCGCGGGAGGGTATTGACCCTCGCGCGGGGGTGCATAATGGTGCTCGCGCAATGGAGAATACCCGGGGTCGCACGCGGGAGACTGATGGCACGCTTCCTTGGAGGGCGAACCCTCGAGGCCCAAGGAAGACCAAAGCTGAAATAAATCAGTTAAGGGGACCGTCCGGGTTGGTATTTTGGCATACCAACTTGAAAAATTCAAAAATCGTTTTATTGTCTCTCTGTATAGAGAAACATATCGTACATGCTCTCCAGAAGTTTCAACCCATTATTTTTACAAATAACGAAGATATAGAGGTTTTTAAATGATGACGTCATCCCTACTGTGTCGTCTGCATGACTTAGTTTGACAAAATCGTCTTTGTGTGTAATTTTGCATATATATAGCGATTTTTCACTTATATTTCGATCTATCGTACGTCTGGCAGAAATGGAAGGCATTTGTAGAGTGTAGATGAACGAAGTCTACTACAATAACAGAAGCCAAAGTTGCCAAAGATGTATAGAAGTTATAATGTATGCCTATGTTTACTTGAAGTTCGTATGTACATTGTGTTTCCACAACGCCTTCGGGAACATTATAGCAAGGCCAATGTTACCTAAGGTTGTAGAAAGAACAAATAGTCAATAATTTTTCCAAACAATGAAAATAGCGGTCTTTATATGATGACGTCATCCTTATGGCATCGTCTGCCTGACTGAGTTAGACAGGTGCGCAGTTTCTCTCTCTCTCTCTCCCTCTCTCGAATTATTTACCACTGCCATTTATACAAATACTTTTATTCTCTCTCTCTCTCTCTCTCTCTCTCTCTCTCTCTCTCTCTCTCTCTCTCTCTCTCTCTCTCTCTCGAATTATTTAAAACTCCCATTTATACAAATACTATAATAACAATGTTCAACTCTCTCTCTCTCTCTCTCTCTCTCTCTCTCTCTCTCTCTCTCTCTCTCTCTCTCTCTCATGTTTCGAAATCTCGTACCTCTGGCAGAAATGAAAGACATTGGTAGAGGGTTAGGTGAATGAAAACTACCACCTACGAACACATCACAAAGTCTCCAAAGACATGTAGAAATTATAATGCATGTGTTTATTTACTTGAAGTTTGTATGTTGATTGTGCTTTCACAACGTCCTCTGGAATTTTATAGCAATGCCAATGTTACATAAGGTGATAGAAAGAACAAAAAGTAAGTGGAGAACAAGAAAACAGAAGCCAAAGATGCCAAAGATGTATAGAAGTTATAATGTATGCGTTTGTTTACTTGAAGTTCGTATGTACATTGTGTTTCCACAACGCCCTCGGGAACATTATAGCAAGGCCAATGTTACCTAAGGTTGTAGAAAGAACAAATAGTCAATAATTTTTCCAAACAATGAAAATAGCGGTATTTAAATGATGACGTCATCCTTATGGCGTCGTCTGCAAGACTGAGTGACAGATGCGTAGTTCTCTCTCTCTCTCTCTCTCTCTCTCTCTCTCTCTCTCTCTCTCTCTCTCTCTCGAATTATATACCCCTGCTATTTATACAAATACTTGTATTCTCTCTCTCTCTCTCTCTCTCTCTCTCTCTCTCTCTCTCTCTCTCTCTCGAATTATATACCCCTGCTATTTATACAAATACTTGTATTCTCTCTCTCTCTCTCTCTCTCTCTCTCTCTCTCTCTCTCTCTCTCTCTCTCTCTCTCTCTCTCTGTACATCCTTTTATTAGATAATAGAATGAATCTCTTTTTTCATTTGTTCGTATATCCTTGCAAAAATTCTTATTCTCTCTCTCTCTCTCTCTCTCTCTCTCTCTCTCTCTATCATCTTATTTTATAATAGGATGAATCTTTTTCATTTGTACGTATACCCTTGTAAAAAGTACTTCTCTCTCTCTCTCTCTCTCTCTCTCTCTCTCTCTCTCTCTCTCTCTCTCTCTCTCTCTCTCTCTCTCTGTACATCCTTTTATTAGATAATAGAATGAATCTCTTTTTCATTTGTTCGTATACCCTTGTAAAATATACTTATTCTCTCTCTCTCTCTCTCTCTCTCTCTCTCTCTCTCTCTCTCTCTCTCTCTCTCTCTCTCTCTCTCTCGAATTATATACCCCTGCTATTTATACAAATACTTGTATTCTCTCTCTCTCTCTCTCTCTCTCTCTCTCTCTCTCTCTCTCTCTCTCTCTCTCTCTCTCTCTCCAATTGTTATAAACTCCCATTTATACAAATACTATAATAACAATGTTCAACTCTCTCTCTCTCTCTCTCTCTCTCTCTCTCTCTCTCTCTCTCTCTCTCTCTCTCTCTCTCTCTCTCATGTTTCGAAATCTCGTACCTCTGGCAGAAATGAAAGGCATTGGTAGAGGGTAGGTGAATGAAAACTACCTGCTACGAAAAAATCACAAAGTTTCCAAAGACATATAGAAATTATAATGCATGTGTTTATTTACTTGAAGTTCGTATGTTGATTGTGCTTTCACAACGTCCTCTGGAATTTTATAGCAATGCCAATGTTACATAAGGTGATAGAAAGAACAAAAAGTAAGTGGAGAACAAGAAAAAAGAACCAAGAAAGAGGGAAACATGGATAAGAGTACAATGCTGAAACCTGCTAACTAAAACACTGGCAACAATTAGAGATCACTGGCAACTCATAACATAGGAATAGTAAACTGAGGGTTCAAATACCTCCTTTAGGGTGCATTTATGTAGGAATGAACAATAAAAGTTATCATAATAATATTATCTTGATTTCTTTTAGAAAAGAAGCGAAAGCTTGCTGCAAATCTTTGGGAGCTCATAACTCAAAAACATACTTATTCCCACTTAGGTACATTTTTCTCACTTATTTGTTGTTCGATATTAGAGAAAAAGATATCGTTGAAAAGAAGAATAAAAATTCCACAATTCTGTCAGACAAAATTTTGATTTTCGTTTTACATTTTTTTTCACGATTATTTTCCGTCTAGACGAGGAAAAAAAAATAAAAATTCATTAAAAAAAAACAGAAAGGAAAATCAAAATTCTGACTGACAGAATTGTTCGGTTGTTAGAGTAGTTTTTGTGGTATAAGTTTCAATACAATTGGTATTATAGTAGTGGGGAAAAATGTACCTAAATATTTTTTTAAAATCATGATTTTTGCTCATAAATCCAAAAGTTTTTGATCAAATGACTTGAAATTTTTATATGATGAAGGTATTATATGTGTCTAAAACATATATAGAAATTGTGTAATTTGGATCATTAGGAAAAAAAATGGCGGACATGGCGGACGGTCCCCTTAATGACACATCCTCCCCTGGGGGGGGGGGGGGGGGAGAGGTGGGGCTGCCTCGCAAGTGGAGGCAACGCCATCTCTCGAACCCCGAGTTTGGAAAACAGAACCACGGTCTACACTACCACTCGACCGTCTCTCGAAAGAGACCGATCGAGTGGGAGCTTCGGAGGAGGTTTGGGCAACGGAAGAAGAGTCCTTGGGTTTTTCTCCTTTCAAAGAAACCTTCGAAGGAGAAATATCCCGCCTGGACTTCTTCTTACATCGCCGAGAAAACCTCTCCCACTGGGAGGTAGACCACTCCCTACACTCACCACACTTATTATTACTATCACACCGTTGGCCTCTACAGTAAGGGCAAAGGGTGTGAGGGTCTGTCTCAACCGCCGACATGAATGTTCCGCAGGGGCGGTCGGGTAATCCAGGACAGGTGTGCATAATCGCAGAGGCCAACTTCACACACAAACCTGTCAAAGAAAAAGCAAAAATGCATTAATGGCTGCCAAGAGAGAGACGAGGATGAGAGAGGACACGTCCGTCTACCATCCGAGCCGAGAGCAAAGTGAGCTCAAGCACAGGTGTGTGTGAGGGGGGAGGGGGGGAGGGGTTAGCAAGCTACCCTCCCCTACCCCAGTAACTAGCGGTGTGGGTAGTAAACCCTCGTTAAATTCTAATGGCTCATCATTTCAGCTACACCAAAAGTAATACCCCTATTAAATAGCGTGGTTTGTATGTCAGTTACGGAACAAATACACTTTAATATGATTTATGTAAAATATTTACCAAATATACAATATACATTTCACAAATAGTGATACTTTTGAGTATAATTACAGTACTCCATTTTTAATTTAGTATCTATTTTTAATATACAGTGGAACCTCTACACACGAACGTATCTACATCCGAATTTTCCAACACCCGAAGTAAAATTCGAGCAATTTTTCGACTCTTCACCCGAATTTTATTTCGACACATGAAGTAAGCAATTTTCATCGTACCGGTTGTATCCGAATTTTTCGACACGCGAAGTGCAATTCGAACACGTTCCTACTCTACACCCGATTTTTTTTTCGACACCCGAAGTAAAACATACCCGTACACGTAGATGATACTCATAGCGCCGGATGTATTTTTTATTTTCACCGATAGAAGGCAGAATTTCTACCTCGGAGGGACCCTCAATTAGCGTGGCTTGGGACATTCCTCTGTTCTCGTCGGCTTCGTGTGGTTGTGCCCTGTGCATTCTGCTATTAACTGTGTTTTAATTGTGATTTTTTACGTTCATCCTTTTACGGTATTTTACGTAAATCATGGGTCCTAAAAGGCTTAGTTTCGCAAGTGGTAGTGGTGAGAAAAGGAATAAGGAAATGCTTTCTTTAGAAGTAAAGCAAGGAATTATTGAAAAGTATGAGCGTGGCGTCCGCGTGAGTGAACTTGCAAAAGAACATCATGACGAACTTACTACAGAGGAGCTCAAGGAACTCCGTGCTATGTCTGAGCACATGAGTGATGACAAGGAAGGGATCGAGGAGGTAGAACATGTGTTAGGTTCGGCGCAAATAAAAGAGGTGTTAGGAAAATATCAAGACGTGGTCGACTTCATCGACAAATACCATTCAAAAAAATTGCAGGTTTGTCGTGTAGTTGCGCAGTTCGATAATGTTTCCCTAACTTATTTTTGAAACATTCTGAAAAGCTGTACCAAGCAACTTTCTATCGATAGCTTCTTTAAAAAAACTACGAAGCGAACTCGTGATGAAGAGGAAGGAAGTGGTTCAAAGAAAACGGCAAAGAGTGAAGCGAAAGAAAGTGAAACAAAGAAAACGGCAAAGATTGAAGAGATAAAAATTCAATCAATTTCAAGTGTAGAGTGAAAGTGATTAAAATTAATCATCAAAAAGAAAAAAAGAAAATGTAAAAAAAAAATATAAAATATATAAAAAAAAAAAATAAGCTACGTTAGGTTAAAGTTCACTTAGTGTAAGTTAGAATACAGTGAACCCTCGTTTATCGCGGTAGATAGGTTCCAGTCGCGGCCGCGATAGGTGAAAATCCGCGAAGTAGTGACACCATATTTACCTATTTATTCAACATGTATATTCAGACTTTTAACACCTTCCCTTGTACGTAGTACTGTTAACAAACTACCCTTTAATGTACAGAACACTTAATGCATGTACTACAGTACCCTAAACTAAAACAGGCACAAATATTAAAGGTGATTTTATATCATGCATTTCCTAAACATGCTAAAAAGCACGATAAAAAATGGCAACCAATGTTTTGTTTACATTTATATCTGATCATAATGTAGAAACAAACTGGAGGTAGAGCTTTGCTTATTACCCAGACATATTTCCCATACTTTTCCCTTAGAACTACATCACATCTTCCTACTTTAGATATATATATATATATATATATATATATATATATATATATATATATATATATATATATATATATATATATATATATATATATATGTATATATATATATATATGTGTGTGTGTGTGTGTGTGTATATATATATATATTTATATGTATACACATATACATACCTACATATATACATAAATACATGCATACATATATATATATATTACTGTATATATATGGGTTATGGAAAAAATCCGCGAAGTGGTGAATCCGCGATGGTCGAACCGCGAAGTAGCGAGGGTTCACTGTAAGTTACGGTAGTGTACGTTTATCGTAGTCACCCTCTCTACCTCCTCGCCGCCCGTCCGTCTCCTCTCTGCATAGCAAGACCGACACCTGACGCTGGACTTTCTAAGGTAAAGTGACGCTAAAAACCAGTTTCTTATTTATTATTTCTTTATAATTATTCTTTTTTACATGTCTATTATCTAATTTAGCGTGCATTATTGTCATGTGTAATTATGTGTAGTAATTTATTAAGGAGTTATCATAGGTTTTTGGGCTCAACCACGGATTAATCCTATTTCAATGTATTCTTATGGGAAAATTCGTTTCTACAACCGAACATTTTCTACACCCGAAGTATGTTGTGGAACGGATTAAATTCGTATCTAGAGGTACCACTGTATAACAAATGTACGCTGACGTCACAAACTTTCTTTGGTTGACTATGTTGACGATGTCGGTTCCTGGTCGCTTAGTACCTCATCCACCAACCCCTCCCCCTCCCTCTTGCAACATATCTTGCTACTTTTTTCTTTCCTAGCATTTAAAGAACCTCCCAATTACTGTACAAAAAGAGGAGACCTGCAGGACTGTATAATCTTGGAATAAATGGAAAGCGTGCACTTGTAAACAAATACCGGGGTGACTTACCCATTAGGAGGGTGGATGTCTATGCCAATTGGGCTTTTTGGCTTTTACCCGGGGGCTACTTATACTGAATATGTTGGTACCAAATATAAGGTGTCCCTACACCTCGCTAAACCCTGCTATGCAAGGTCTGCAGCCTACATAAGCTGTGTGTTGAGATATTTTTTACCCTAGTTATTCAAGTATATTACGAGTCTCGACCCCTCTGATAACATTGTTATCTATTCGTTGATCCTATACCCTCTTGTATATTTCTCTTTGTTTCCATACCCCTTTCAACCGTTTTCTCCCTTATTACAGCATTTCAATTTATTACCATTAAATAGTATTTATTATTTATTTCCTTTTAACTTACTATTTTTCCTTCATACCTGTTGTTATTACCTTATCACAACCAGTTTTCACATAAATACTTGCTCTGAACAAGTTTCACATGCAAATTCATTCATGTTTACTTTGTAGACTCCGCTCTGTTTCCGCAGACAAATCACGTACCCGTACGAATGGAGAGTTTCCACAGGGGGGTTAATATTTCCCCACCCCCTTTCCTTATCTCTTCAAAAGCTCGCATCAGTCCCTTCCCAAGCATTTTTCCCTCTAAAGCCTTTATCCGTGTTAAGCCTTTGTTTGAATTCTACTCCTTTCGTGCTATTATGGAACTTCCTATACAAACGTGTAATATTTGTAGTTATCCGTACTTAGAAGCCGCAGGGAAGTTTCATGAAAATTACCCCGATGATCCCTAGCCTTCGACGTCCTAATCATAAAGTAAGTCATTATTTTTTACTTTAAGGCTAATACTTGGTTAGTGAATGCACATTGATATTAAAGTTATATTGATGTTAGCGTGCGCAGCTCAACAATACCGCTTGCCAGTACATACGGAGCTTGATGTTTTATTTTTCGGCAAGCGAAGCGAGCCACGGCTGAACAAGAATCATTATATTCAGGGTAAAACATTTTGAGCAGAAAATATGTTCTCTTGAAGTAAATATTGTGATTTAACGAATTTGACTTATTTCAATTGCCATTTTTAGTGAGTGTGTAGTGGTGAACAAAGTTAGTCGAACTGGTTGTTCTGTTTGTTTGCGATTGAAATGAAGGTCAAACTCGGTTAAATCACGTTATATAATACAGGAAATCATATATTTACTGTTCGAAATGTTTCCCCGTCCGTAAATACAATTTTACCGGTATTTGTATGCAGTAGGTCTACATACGCTACCGGTATACACTATACTAATCGCATACTGTTCCAATAGGGAGTTCTGTGGAATAAATAAAAATTAATAAAATAATCCAACCACTATCTAGAAAAAAAGTAATTTTTTTCCCTAGGTTACATTACCCTGTAATACAGTACAATACCTGTATATCTTACTATTGGTCCTACCCTATTTAAACGATGTAAAAGACACTTACACTTCGTGCTCCTTCCAATCACACAGACACCTTTAATCAGCTGATAACCAAGATTTCAGGTCATGTTCTCGCCATTCACAGCACTCTTTAATGAAATTAAAAGATTTAATTGATTTACGTCAAGTTACCGAAAGGTGTTGATATTTACTCTTTATCAGCTGTTTACAACAGTAACGGAGCGCCTTTTGTTAGCATAGAGTCAAGATATTTTAGGTTTGCTTTATCATTTTGATATTGCGCGACTACAGCTCACAGATCTAGATTCTTAATTATATTGCAAACAGTTTAGTGTAGTTTAGAATTCAATTCAGGCCATTATCGTATATATTTTTATACTGAAATTATGAGCAAAATGCACAAAATAAATCTAAATCAACATGAAATGCCCATAGAGTAGTTCTAAGAATGCGCCCACAATGGTTCATGGATTTTGAAAGAGAAATATCTATTATGCAATTATTCAGTTGAAATAGTGTGTCAGTTTAACATTTGAGGATATTCAGGTGCAAGATACTTTAGCTTTTGTTACTGGTAAACGCCATATTTCTATGAATTATCTTTTAAACGTACAACGCCGAACTTCAAACGTAGGTAATAGAGCTACGAGTATTTAGTATTCGTACACAGACTACAGGCAATCTCTTCAGTAGTCAATTAGCTGCTACAAAAATCCTAATGAACTATTTTAACACCGGTTATTTTTGTGACTTTATAAAAGCTTTTATTCAAAAGTATAAATAAGATATCACATTTCTACTGCAGTTGGCTTCCACCACATAGAAAAGTTCTTTTGTAATGAAAAGGTCAATAACCCGAACGTCTTATCATCAAACCCTCCCACCCCACCCCACCCTACGCTACCAGCATCAAATACCAAATCAGCCTGACCCATCCATCATAAAGACATTAACAAATACCGCATTCCAAATGGTTTACTGTAAATGCATAACTAGACTAGCTATGAAGTACTAAGGATACTGGGAAAAGGGGACAGTAAAGTTTCACATAACTATGGGAACAACAAATACATTTAGAATCATATATATATATATATATATATATATATATATATATATATATATATATATATATATTACTAAAAGCTACAACCCTAGTTGGAAAAGCAAGATGCTATAAGCCCAAGGGCTCCAATAGGGAAAGGAAATAAGGAAATAAATAAATGATGAGAATAAATTAACAATAAATAATTCTAAAAACAGTAACAACGTCAAAACAGATTTGTCCTAAATAAACTATTAACAACGTCAAAAACAGATATGTCATATATAAACTATTAACAACGTCAAAAACAGATATGTCATATATAAACTATTAAAAGACTCATGTCAGCCTGGTCAACATAAAAACATTTGCTCCAACTTTGAACTTTTGAAGTTCTATTGATTCAACTACCCGATTAGGAAGATCATTCAACAACTTGGTAACAGCTGGAATAAAACTTCTATAGTCCATTTCTTTTAGCGAGGCATATTTGCACCGACTCGCAACGGTGCCCTTTTAGCTCGGAAAATTTTCCTGATCGCTGATTGGTTAGAATTATCTCGTCCAACCAATCAGCGATCAGGAAACTTTTCCGAGCTAAAAGGGCACCGCTGCGAGTCGGTGCAAATTTGTCTCGCTAAAAGAAATGGACTATAGAATACTATATAGTATTGAGCCTCATGGTGGAGAAGGCCTGGCTATTAGAATTAACTGCCTGCCTAGTATTACGGACAGGATAGAATTGTCTAGGGAGATTTGAATATAAAGGATGGTCAGAGTTATGAAAAATCTTATGCAACATGCATAATGAACTAATTGAACGACGGTGCCAAAGATTAATATCTAGATCAGGAATAAGAAATTTAATAGACCGTAAGTTTCTGTCCAACAAATTAAGATGAGAATCAGCAGCTGAAGACCAGACAGGAGAACAATACTCAAAACAAGGTAGAGTGAAAGAATTAAAACACTTCAGAATAGATTGATCACGAAAATCTTGTAAGACTTTCTCAATAAGCCAATTTTTTTTGCAATTGAAGAAGAAACCGATCTAATGTGTTTCTCAAAAGTAAATTTGCTGTTGAGAATCACACCTAAAATTTTAAGTCATACAAATTTAAAGAAACATTATCATTACTGAGATCCGGATGTTGAGGAGCCACCGTTCTTGACCTACTTACAATCATACTTTGAGTTTTGTTAGGATTCAACTTCATATCCCATAATTTGCACCATGCACCATGTTATTCTTAATGTCCATCTATTACCTGGCATTCTCATTATATGCCCTGCCCATGTGCATTTCTTTTTTCCTTACATGTTGTGGGAATATCCTCTACTTTAGTTTGTTCTCGTATCCACGTTGGTCTTTTTCTGTCTCCTAGTGTTATTCCCATTACAGCTTTTTGAGTTATGACTAGTTTATATTGTAAGGCTTTAGTAACGATTCAAGTTTCTGATGCCTAAGTTCTTACTAGTAGGACTACCTCATTAAATAATTTTCTTTTTAGAGAAAGGGGCTTCTTACTTTTCATAATCTCATTTTATTCACCAAAAGCTCTCCAGCTCTCCATTCCATGCCTATCCTTCCTTTAATTTCGGCCTTGTGTCCTGGGGAAATACTTACCATATGTATTAAGTGCATATATTCATTAACAATCTCTAGAGGTTCATCCATAACTCTTATTTGTTGACTGTCTGCATTTTCATTGACGTTATCTTAGTTTTAGTCATATACGTTTTCAGTCCTACATTTCTTTTTTCTCTATTCAAATATTTAATAATCTTTTGCAATTCCTCCCATGATTCACTAAATAAAACTTTGTCATCTGAAAATTTTAAGTTGTTAAGGTATTCCCCATTATTATTATTATTATTATTATTATTATTATTATTATTATTATTATTATTATTATTATAAAAGGAAACAAGAAAAATAAAATATCTTAAGAACAGTGACAACATTAGAATAAATATTTCCTAAGTAAACTATAAAAACTTTAACAAAACACGAGGAAGAGAAATAAGATAGAATAGTGTGCCCGAGTGTACCCTCAAGCAAGAGAACTCTAACCCAAGACAGTGGAAGACCATGGTGCAGAGGCTATGGCGCTACCCAAGACTAGAGAACAATGGTTTGAATTTAGAGCGTCCTTCTCTTAGAAGAGCTGCTTACCATAGCTAAAGAATCTCGTTTACCCTAACCAAGAGGAAAGTGGCCACTAAACAATTACAGTACATTAGTTAACCCCTTGGGTGAAGAAGAATTGTTTGATAATCACAGTGTTGTCACTTGGTCACTTGTATGAGAACAGAGGAGAATCTGTAAAGAATAGGCCAGACAATTCGATGTATGTGTAGGCAAAGGGAAAATGAACCGTAACTTCTTACATTTTTTCAATCTAAATTCTTAAAAATTTCCTATAGACACGATGTGAATGATTTAGGACAGATTTGGTTTCCCTGTTTAACTCCTTTCTTAATCGGAATTTTCTCACTATCTTTGTTTAGTTTTAAGATTGCTCTACTTCATAGATATCATCAAGTGTTCTAACATAAGATTCACCTATTCCTTGTCTTTGAAGGGTTTCTATTACGAGTAAAGTTTTGACAGAAACAAAAGCTTTCTCATAGTCTATATATACCATACATAGTGTTTTATTCATATTCTGTTGATTTTTCCATTAGCTGGTTAATTTTATGGATATGGTCAGTTGTTAAATACTCGCTTCTAAAGCCTGCCTGCTCTATTGGTTGATGAAAATCTATTTTTCTTTTTGGCCTAATGTGATCTTTGTAGATATTTTACATATTACTGAGAACAAACTTATTGGGGCGTAATTTGCAGGTCTTTTTGTGTCTCCATTTTTGTCAATTAGTATAATGATAAAATTTTTCCAACCCATTGGTATAGAGCACTCTTGCAGACATTCTGTGTAAAGTTTTACTACTGTGAAATCTCCCCCATCTATTATTAAATCAATTGTTAATCCATCTTCTCCTGTTGCTTTGTCTCTTTCTATGTTTTTTAATGTTTTCTTTACATCTCCTACTGTTGCTTTTGGTACCGTCTCAGGTGTTTCATTATTTCTATTGAAAAAGCTATTTCTTATATCACTATTGTAAAGCATCGTATAGAAATCCTCTGCAATTTCTATCACTTCATCTCTATCGTTGATGGCATTTCCATCTTTGTCATTTAAAGCAAACATCTTTTCATCAATTTTGTGCTTCTTTGTCGTTTCTCAATTTTGGTCTGATTGTGTTTACGAATGTTGGATTTTTAGTTTGCTTATTGTTTTTTATAGTTCTGCTAATTTTCTTTCATCTCTTGGATTTTAATTTCATTTACATTTTTATTAGGGTTTTGGTCTTTTTTATAGTTTTCGTTGATCTGGTTTAGGAACTTTTTTCACCTATATCTTGTGCTTATTTCAATACAAATTTGGTTAAATTGCCGTTTATTTTTTTTTTACTTGCTTCCATTTCATCGTGTAACTAAGAGTACCTATTTTGTATTGATAAACTAAACTTACCATTTTTTTTATTATAGGAGGGTTTAATTTTTCTTAAAATCAGTTTTTCTCTTTCTTTCCTTGGCGCTAGACAAATTTTAGTTCTAACCATTCTATGGTCGCTTGACTTCAATTTGTTTAACATTGTTATATTTTTAACTAAATTAAAATTATCACTAAGAATAGTATCTATTTAGTTTTTCCATTTGGGCTTCTCCAAATCCATTTTCTGTATCTTTTTATATAAAAAAAAAGGTGTTCATGATTTCAAGATTGTTTCTTTCAGTAAATTCTAGAGGCATGTCTTCTCTGTCATTTCTTGTAGGCCTACCTACTCTAAATTTACCTACTACTAATGCTCTTCTCTTCTTTTGACATACTGTAGTCTTTAAATCACCAAAAACAAATGTAAATTGAGTGATATGTTTTTTCCTAAAATATTTCCAGATCGTCATTAAAAGTTTCTAATTCTTCCTCTGTATCCTATCGGATGTTGTAGGTGCTGACGCTTGAATGATCTTACATGCATACTTCTTATTTAGTTTGATCATTAATACTGCAATTCTATAACTAATAAGATGAAATTCTTCTATGTTACCTGCAAGATTTTTATCAATCGGAAAAACCACACAATTTTTGTTGTTCCTTTCGTGTCCTCTGAAGCAAAATAACCAATAGATTACCTGGTTTTCCTAATTTTATTCAATCCTATTATATCATAATTTATTTCTTTAAGCTCTTTGAGTAACACAACAAATCAATGCACCCTTCCCATGGCAACCACCGGCGAGTCACTTCACATATTTCATAAAATCTTTACTGGTAGACTCCTTTGCACCACCACCACAAAAGCTTTATCAAACCGGATAATTTCAGGTCACGTAGCTCTGATCTCTCAAAGGCTGTCCTTAATACTAAACGTTAACAGGCATTAATCAAACGGTTTTTTTTTACGCGAGGAGTTTGTTTTCCTTAACCAATTCGATTAACTTAAAAGCTGCCAATGTAACGTATCATTATCTGATTTACTTATAACCTGATAAAATATAGAAATTACTTCAAATAATTTATCTAGGATTTCTGGCCTCCTGTTATTTACTGGGCATTGCAGTAAATAACCACAGAAACCACAGAAAATCATAACAAATTCGATACAACTATTCAACAGGTCTCATCTTACCTGCCCTACTGAGTGTTTGCACAAACAAAAAATATGAGACAATCAATTGGTTGATGAATGGAGCAAGTCTAAATCAACTATGCACGCGTTTATGCAATAAATAGACAAATACACGAATATAAAACAAATCAAGCATATTGAAATTGATATTAATTAAGCGATTAGAATGTATTATTTCAATACTAGGCTATACCAATGAACAATTACTCGTTTAACTATATAACTGTCAGGGACTCTGGGTGCTTTTAGTTTAGGTATATTCATGTAGGCCTATATATATATTTTTAGTCACCCTCCTTCTCACTGACTCGTAATGTCAAGGGATAGGGAATGCTTTCAGCTTAAAGAATAGAATAACAAAGACTATCACACTTCACTTCTTGCCCTTAACTACTTATTGCATACAGTAAGCAGATGAAGCTACTCTCTATGCCTCAAATCCAACTCCTGAATGTATATCTGGGATGGCTGAATCCCTTAATAAAGATCTAGCTAGAATTAATGTATGGTGCAAACTATTGGGCATGAAGTTGATCCCTAAGAATGATTGAAAGTAGGTTAATGACAGTGGCTCCTCAACATCCAGATCTCACCATTGATAAGGTTTCTGTAACTATATACAACTCCATTAAAATTTTAGGTGAGATTCTTGACTGCAAATTTACGTTTGAGAAACACATTCGGTATGTTTCTTCTTAAATTAGCCTACACAAAGAATTCGATTATTGAGAAAATCTCAAGATTTTTGGTGATCAATCTATTCTGAAGAAATGTTTTATTCTTTCATTCTATCTTGTTTTGAGTATTGTTCTCCCGTCTGATCTTCAGTTGTTGACTCTCATCTTAATTTGTTGGACAAAAACTTGTGGTCCATTAAATTTATTCATGGTGTGGATATTAATCTCTGACACCGCCTTTCAGTTAGTGCTTTATACATGTTGCATAAGATCTTTCATAATTCTGACCATACTATGCACTCAGATCTTCCCAGACTATACCATCATGTACATAGCACTAAGTATGCAGACGCAGTTAATTCTAACAGTCTTGCCTTCATCATGAGACTCAACACACAGTATTCTAGAAGTTTTATTCCAGCTGTGACTAGATTGTGAAATGAACCTCTTAATCAAGTGGTAGACTTGGTAGAATTTCAGTTCAAAATTACAGTGAATGTTTTCGTTTTGAACAGTCTGACATAAGACTCATTTTATACTTTATACATGACAAACCTATTTTAACGTTGTTACTGATCTTAAGATATTTCATATTCTTTATCCATTACTTCTCATAAAATCAGTTCACTTCCTTTCCAACCTGGGGTATGTTTTCCTGTTGTAGACCTTGGGTTTATTGCATTCTGCTTTTTCAACCGTGGTTGTAGCTTAGCTAATAATAATAATAATAATAATAATAATAATAATAATAATAATAATAATGATAATAATAATAATAATACTTAACAAGAGTCATGCGTCTATTGAAAGGAAAGAAAATTTACAAATTTAGACAGTTTTTCCTAACTATAAGAACCCCTGAGTTCTTTACATAGGAGAGATATGATTCAGCATGAGCTGCTTTAGCCATAAAAAATTTAACGCAAGGTGTCAATGAGCCTCCGCTAATTAGCGGGGATTAGACCAGGCCGCCCACTCGCACATTCACCCAGTAGCTGAGCTCACTTTTCATTGCAGGCAAGACTTCTCGGGGGAAGGTGATAGCGGGGCAAGTATATGTAAAGGACTCAGGTTTGTATACTAAGGAAAAATACAAATTACTGTTCCAAATTTTTGCATTTCTTAGACAAATAAAAACCTTCATTCACCATGAAGGAGACTAACCTTAAGGTGGGTGGATATCCTGTTTCAATTGTGTGAAGAACTTTGCCCCAGGATACAAATAGGAGTTCAATAAATCGTGGGTAGAGCATCCTGATATCTCATGAACCATTAGCCTGTCAAAATCAAAGGGTCGATGGCCTGTGAAATCATGGTGAGTGAGTGGAAACTCGCACTGTGACTTTAACTAGGTAAGTATAAAGAGTAGGTTAACATTTATACACTGAGACCCAGACATGACCCAACTTCCATTCACAAGGAGGTTGGGGATGTAACAAAATACATGTACACAAAATATATATTAAGACCACTAAAGAAAAAATGGGGCTTACCTGAAGTCGGTCAGAGGCTAGCTTGCAGAGTCAACGTATGCTGTGCCCCATGAAAGGGAAAGAAGAAAAAAAACCAGTCATTCATTAACATTCATTCCAGACTAACACCACTGTACTATCTGCCCTTGACTAACTGCTACCAGTCCTGCAAGGGACCTACGTTAGCTACACCAATTTTGAATAGGCACCAAAGGACCAAGAGTAAATGTATCTAGGGTTTTGTGGGTTATGTCTTGCAGGTATTGAGCAGTGAAGGTGGTTTGCCTTTTCCACATGCCAACTTGGAGCACCTGTGCCACAAAGAAGTTTCTTTTGAAAGCCAGGGACGTACCTATGCCCCTGACATTATGAGCTCTAAGTCATCTGCCCTACTGAGGAGGTTGTGTGGATTGAGTGACAAGTTAATGACCTGCCAAATCCAAGAGGAGACAGTATACTGTGCGATTCTTCCCTTGGCCCTGCCCGTACTGACAAGTAGAAGTTTGATCTGAGAGTGAGCTTCACTCATGTGCTTGAGATAACGCCTCAGAACTCTTACAGGACAGTAAAAGCTGATCAGGATCGCCAGTTACTTCCTGAAGACTCGAAATCTGGAAGGACCCGCACCTAAGGTCCACTACAGCTGGATTCTGAGTCTTAGCAATAAACTCAGGGACAAAGCTGTCTCTATCCCCTTTCTAGGTAGTAGGTTGGCCAGGGCACCAGCCACCCATTGAGATACTACTGCTAGAGAGTTATGGGGTCCTTTGACTGGCTAAACATTACTACATTGGATCCTTCTCTCTAGTTACAGTTCACTTTCCCTTTGCCTACACATGCACCGAATAGTCTGACATAATCTTTCCAGATTCTCCTCTGTCTTCATACACCTGACAACACTGAGATTACTAAACAATTCTTCTTCACCCAAGGGGTTAACTACTGCACTGTAGTTGTTTAGTGGCTACTTTCCTTTAGCTATGGTAAGAAGTTCTTCTAAGAGAACGACACTTCAAAATTAAACCATTGTTCTCTGATCTTGGGTAGTGCCATAGCCTCTGTACCATGGTCTTCCACTGTCTTGGGTTAGAGTTCTCTTGTTTGAGGGTACACTCGGTTGCAGTATTCTATCTGATTTCTCTTCCTCTTGCTTTGTTAAAGTTTTCATAGTATGTACAGGAAATACTTATTTTAATGTTGTTACTATTCTTAAAATATTTCATTTTTCCTGGTTTCCTTTCCTCACTAGGCTATTTTCCCTGTTGGGGCCTCTGGGCTTATAGCATTCTGCTTTTCCAACTAGGGTTGTAGCTTAACGAGTAATAATAATACTGTAATAATAATGGGCCATGATATAGGAGAGACCATGCAACTCGCTGACCCTCTTTGCAGAGGCCAGCATAAGAAGGAAAACCATTTTAAGAGTCAAGTCCCAATCTGACGCTCAGCTCAACGTTTCGTAGGGAGCTCCTTTCAAGGAACTCAGCTCTTTGACTATGTTCCATGGAGGTGGCCTCCCTTCTGACTAAGGGCAAGTTAGCTCAAAACTCTGTATGAGCATGGAAAATTCTATCGATAAGGGAATATCATCCCCTTCAAGTTTAAAGACTTGGATTAAGGCTGAGTGATAGCCTTTCACCACCAGGACAGAACACAGTTTTTCCTACCGGAGGTATAACAAAAACTCAGCAATCTTGGGTATAGTGGCTCTGAGTGGAGAGGCACACCTTCCACAACGCCAACCATAAAAGATTGCTTACTTCACCAGATAGATATCAATGGAAGGTATGACGTTGTAGGGATGCGACTGTCTTGTGCAAGATATCGGCATGTGGTTGACTAAGAAGGTCGGGTATGGGAAGAAATCCTCTCCAAACCCCACAAAGTCAGGACTTTGTTGGCTATCCGGGGATGTAAATACCACTCAGGCCCAACTATCTGAGCCTTCCTGCTCAGATTGTCTGCCAAAATGTTCTTCTTGCCTGGAATAAACTGGGCTGACAGAGAGATTGCATTGTCTTCTTTCTGTCCATTGCAGAATATTGACAGCTGGATGGCATAGCTGCCTTGGAAAAGTACCTCCTTGTTTATTTGAATATGCCTCCACCATTATGTTGTCACTCATCAACACTATGGAGTTGCCTGAAAAGTGCTGTTGGAAGTGTTGAAGAGCTAGAAAGGCTGCCCTCAATCACAGCCTTGAGGCCATGTGCTGTAACAAGTGAACCCCACCCCCTTATTTTGATCCATCCTTGAAGAGCCTTATGTCTGGGGAGGAGAAAGAAGATATACATCTTTGAGAAGGTTGTAATCTAAGATCCACCAACTCAGGTCTTGTTTTTGCTCTGACCTTACCGAAATAAGCAATTCCGCAGGGTTCCTGCCCTGAGACCAGAAGGTCTTCAGATGCCACTAAAGGGATCGAATATGAAGGCGACCGTTAGGGACCAGACATTCCAAGGATATCAGGTCCCCTTTAGGAGTTGCCACAGGTTGTATTGTAGCAAGCATTATATCAGAAAGGAACGAGCCACTTCCTTGAATCATTCAATTCTGCTCTGCAATTGAAACTTTTTCTAGTTGAGTGTCTAACTGCATACATAGATATACCAGGTTTTGATTTGATTGCAGTGAGGACTTCTTGATGTATATTATGACCCCCAGGTTGAGGTAAAATTTGAGGAGCCTGTCTCGGTGAAGGAGATGGGTCTCAATCGAGTCTGCTAGGATCAACCAGTTGTCTAGGTAACAAAGGAGACAAATGCTATTGGCATAGGCTCAGGTTGAATCTACAGTGAATACTTTTGTGAACACTTGCAGCGGTGTTGACAGACTGAAGCACAGTGACCGGAACTGCTATACCTTTTTGTGTAAGATGGATCTTAGATACTTCCTTCATGAAGGATAGATAGGGATCTGGAAGTATGCATCTTTTAAATCCAGTGTGATCATGAAGTCCCAAGGTCTGACAGTCTGTTTGACCGTGGCTGCAGTGTCCATATTGAACGGTTCAGAAGGCCAAACTTGTTAAGGCTGAGAGGTTTATGACTGGTCTCCTGCCTCCAGATGCCTTCTCTACAAGAAAGAGTCGACTGAAGAAGCTTGGTTAATAAATTCCTGGAGAGCGACCTTCTTGAACATAGTCTGGACTTCTGCCGGAAGGGCAATGTCCTCTGTTGATCCTTTCTCAAAAATAGATGATCTCACTGGATGATAAATCCGGGGAGGGAGAGAAATGATGAATGGGATGTTGTAACCCGCCTGAAGGACGTTAACCTTCCAGGGTTCAGCCCCGTGATACTCCCAACTCTGCTCCCTGCACTTCAGGAATCCTCCCACTGGTGGTATTGTGGGAGGAATACTGGTAACCCCCTTTTCATGTTTTACAGCTTTCCCTCTCCTTCCTATTGCCTTCTTACCATGAAAAGGCTGTCTGGCAGGAGGAGCTCTCTTGGCAATGGACTGCTGAGGAGGCTCCTTAGACATCTTATGCCCTTGCCTACAGACAGGTGACATTTTCGTTGTAGCTGGTGCCAAAGAGGAAAGATGAGAAGTTACGGTTTTGTGAACTAGCGAACTTAGCGTGCATGCTCACCCATCTAGGCTAGAATTTGGGAGAGAACTAGGCTGTAGAACCTCAGGTGGAGGAGGAACTGCGGAGGAAGTTCCAGCTAAAAGTACAAGACCAGCTGGAAGGGACTCCTCTCCAATGGCTAGGGATGGGGAAGGGACGAGGCCAACCCCCAGGGAAGCAGAGGTGTGCTCCCGCTGTGCCCCTAGCGCCAAAACTTCCAGAAGCTGTTGCTGTGACCTTCCCTGGGGATTTCAATTTCCCCCACTAAGCAATTGTTTCTGGAGGTGTTGACACTAGGGGCACAGCAGGAGGACACATCTGCCTCCGCAGTGGTTTTGCCTAGTAAACAAGCTTGTTGCATATGCAAATGATACTACTCTCTTTGCTTCAATTCCATCTCCTGAATGTAGGTTTGGGGTTGCTGAATCCCTTAAGGGTTGTGGTGGCCGATGTGGTAACATCCCTGACTGGTGAACGCCAGACTGGGGTTCGAGTCCTGCTCAAACTCATTAGTTTCTCTGGTCGCTGCAACTTCACCATCCTTGTAAGCTAAGGATAGGGGGTTTTGGCGAGCCTGTAGGTCTATCTACCGAGTCATCAGCAGCAATTGCCTGGCCCTCCTTGGTCCTAGCTTGGGTGGGGAAGGGTCTTGGGCGCTAAACATATTCATATATGGTCAGTCTCAAGGGCATTGTCCTGCTTGATAAGGAAATGTCACTGTCCCTTGCCTCTGCCATTCACGAGTGGCCTTTAAACCTTTAAATTGTGATCTAACAAAATTTAGAGCATGGTGCAAATTACAGTATAGCATGAAGTTAGACCATAACAAAACTCAAAGTATGATTGTAGTTGCATTAAGGACAGTGGCTCAACATCCAGATCTCAGCATTAATAATGTTTCTTTAACTCTATTCAATTCTTTAAAATTTTAGGCAGGATTCTTGATAGCAAATTTACTTCTGAGAAACACATTCGGTCTGTTTCTTCTTCAATTGCACAAAAAAATTGGCTTATTGAGAATGTATTTTAAGATTTTCTTTGATCAGTTTATTCTGAAGAGTAAATTCTTTCATTTTGACTTGTTTCGAGTATTTTTTATATCTTCCCAGACACGACCATCCTGCTTATAATACTATGTATGCATTTAATTCTAACAGTTACGCCTCCATCAAAAGGCTCAATAATGTACAGTATTCTAGAAATTTTATTCCAGCTATGACCAGATTGTGGAATGATCTTCCTAATCGGAAAGTTGAATCGGTGGAACTTCAAAAGTTCACTCTTGCAATGAATGTTTCTATGTCGAACAGGCTGACGTAAGTCTCTCTTCATAGTTTATATATAAAAGATCTATTTCAATACTGATACTGTTCTTAAAATATTTTATATCAGTAGTTCATTACTTTTCTTTCAGCTTATTTATTTCTTTATTTCCTTTCCTCACTCGGCTACATTTCCTTGTTGGAGCCTTTAGGCTTATAACATCCTGCTGTTCCAATTAGGGTTATAGCTTACCTAATGATAATAATAATAATAATAATAACAATAATAAAAATAATAATAATAGAGTGACATAAAAATTCAGAGATTGCACAGTGAAGTATAGAAAAAGTTAAAAAAGGTTGGACAGCATGATGGAGAAGAGGAAGAGGGCACAGAGCTAAGCCAGATTAAAAACTGGCTACTGGTAGGGCCAAACGGTTAATGCAAAGATGTTTTAGTAAAATCTCTACCTGCCTATGGGTAAGGGAGAAAATTTCTAAACATATGCCAGAGGGCGGTAAAAAGTCAACAAAAATTGGATTGGATTTATAAATTTGGGCTTTACACCCAAGTGCTGGGACCTATGAGGCCATTCAGAAATCAAGTGTATTCAAGGTAAAACGCTAGAGGTACACTATGATGTAAAAGTTAAAAGAGGTTGTACAGCATGATCAAAGAAAGGAAACATGAACAGAGGTAAATTAAAAGGATATAAAGCATGTGCAGTTAGGGGCCAAAGGAATGCTTCTAAGTTCCACGAGTAATGTATAGTGCACTGTGTTAGGTGAACTGACATTACCCAAAGACAATCAAGAGGGACCCTTCCAATAATTTAATGTTTCACCATTTTCACCTATGGCGCCCTTTTTTACTTCTTATTTAAAAGTTTTATATCTATCATTTACTGTTGATAGCAATAATCTTTATTTTGAAAATTATTATCATTTGTCTTGGTTTCTGGACCTGTTTGCTTCTTTTGACTGATTCTTCACTTATTTCATCTCTCACTTGTTTCTAATAATTTTCTCCTCTTTAGCTATTTCTATTCATTAACATTTTGGAAGCACGCAGCATTTCAACAAATTTTCTCACATCTTTTGAGTGAAGCTTAGGGTGGTGCCCATTGCTTACCATTTTGATTGCCACTGAGACAGTTCCCAATTATGAAAAATAAGGGGAAAATAGCATAAGCTTATTGGCAGTCTTTCACATGCATTTAGGGCCTTATTTTTATAAAAATCAGTTTAAACTATAAAGAATTAAACAAAACATCTACAACTGAAAATCTTTATTCACCTTCAAAGATTATGGCGGTTATGAGAAACACCCATACAACACAAATTATTGTAACAGTTGATAAATAATTTGGTATCATAATAGAACACAACAGCATCTACATACTGCACTTAAAAATTATTCAGTTTTTACAAAGACATTAATCATTGGAAGTGATAATACCCGAACATGAAGCACCCTGCATATCTTACTGCTAGTGAGATCCAACACAATGCCCTTAATATATGGCAACATCAAAACTTAACTTCTATAACAATTTCACCCAAATGATTATGCAGTACTGTATACTATTTCAAATAGCAATTTTTACATAACAAAAATATCAGTTGATCTAATAAGTCTAAGACCTCTGTACAGGTATAAAATCAATATTTTCACAACACCACATGTTCATGCCTTGATAATTAATTTTTCTTCTCAAAAGTTTTTACTGTCTTGCAATCATCTAAACTTATGTTAACAGAACTGAAAAGTTTCATTTCCATATAAAATGTTTATTTGCAAAGCTTTCTAGTTTCCAAGAAAAAATATAAAACTTTTAATTATAAAGTGCTTCTTTATCTACAGAAAGAATTCAACTTATTGTTCAATGTTACTTACATTGACATTGTTGTTACAACATTCAATTAACAGTACAGTTTTCTTGCAACTAGATATTATAGTGACGATTATCTCACAACTTTAGTAATATGAGAGAGAGAGAGAGAGAGAGAGAGAGAGAGAGAGAGAGAGAGAGAGAGAGAGAGAGAGAGAGAGAGAGAGACATTCATACAATGGAAACAATTTGCAGTCAAGAAATTTTCTTGTGATTTCATTCACATTAAGTACTGTAGCTTGTATTCCATCCCTCTCTCCAATTGTCCAATATCATAAGTCTGTGGCCTTTCAAATAGGCATTACTGTATTAGAGTGATGCTTGTACAACAATAATTATCAATCATACTCCATATCACCAAGCATTAGGATTAATACCTCCCTTTACTGCATCATGTAGTAAATGGTATTACTCATAAGCAATGCCCTACATGTGTCAACACTTCTAAAATCTGTCATAAGTACAGTAATCAGTATATGCAAGCTTTGTTCATTTATAGGACTTCACCTTTTCCAATCAAAACAAATATACATTAAAGGGATCTTATAATTTGTATCTAAGGCAGTACCAGCTGAACTCGGTTGAGTCCCTGGTTAGGCTGAAGGAACGTAGAGAGTAGAGGTCCCCTTTCTGTTTTGTTTCATTGTTGGTGTCGGCTACTCCCCAAAATTGGGGGAAGTGCCTTGGTATATGTATGTATGTATGTATAATTTGTATTTGTAACTTGCAAACCAAATTCTGGAAAAAATAATGATTGTCACTTATAGCAAAGTATTGAGAAAGGGCTTCTATGAACTCACCGCTTTAAAATCTTCACCAGCTTTAGAAACATAGCTGTTAATCCTTTGGCACATTTGTCATCCAACAGCAAGAAAAACATTTAAATAAATCCTTAGATAAATGAAGTACACTGATATCAGAATCTCCCATAAGTTTGTTATTTTACCAATTTTAAGCTCCATGTTCAGTATTGATAGTAAAGGTAGCTGGATGTCTCACTATAAACAGTTCCAAAAGTATCATATGATGTGTATTAAAGGGCTTTGAAGAATAATGTACAGTATTAAAACAAATACTATACATACAGTACTGTATAACTTGTATGTAGGATCCTTCACAAAAATATGAAAGCATGAAAACCATTTTTAAAGGTAATACAATATTCAGTTATCGAAATTTGGTACTGTTTCTTTGAATTATAAAAATAAACAAAAATAAGGAGTGTAGGAAGTGCACATACTTTTAATAAAATACATTTCAAGAATTGAGAAGTTTCATATAATGTAACAGGTTTTCTTAAGTAATTTTAAGAAATGCAATGTTTTACCAAATGTGAAATACACTAATAGTAAAACAGTACAACTACCAAAAGAATGTACTTTGAAGAACAAATATTTTGCACTTGGAAATTGTATTTTCAGTCCTGATATGCTGATACCTCTCCAACGATAAGAATTAATTTGGCTCCATTTGAATCATAGCTGCTAAAGCTATATATATTCATGATATTCATGTGACTAATGTCTATAAAGTAAGTACAGTACTAACCACACTTTACTTGAAGGGCCATGAAATCGGAAAGTCTGTCTTTCATCACAAAGCACTATACATACCCATAACTTCAAGTATGGTCTCTAAAACATTCTCACAATGGTAAAGTATCTATCACTTCCATTAAATCATTGAATATTTATCAACTGAAATACAAATTATCTGCATTTATGAACAATACCGCACTGCATTTTGGTATTCATTCCCTACACTTATTCTTTAACTGGTAAAAGTAATACAAAACATGTTAGACTAGATCAACTTATAAATGTAAATGAAAAAAAAAAAAATAGTGATGAAGCAATGATTGAAATTTTCCAAACCGCATTTGATGTACCAATTGTATATGACTTTTTCTTAGGGTTACAAATGGTAATTGAAGAACAATGGGGTCAGGTTATTACTTTATAAATATCCAGAGATCTATTCTTAACCATATAGACAGGACACTAATGTATTAAAAATACTGTCAGTCTAAGAAAGTAAGACTACCTCATAGATAAAAACTTTAATGAATGAAAGTTTTGAAAAATATGCTTCCTAAAGGCTTCACAAGATTATGAAATGATATTTTATCTTTAATTATTCTTTGTATGCTATCTCTGTATCACTATGCAAAGGTGGTAATATCACACAGATGTAACAAGGAGTACAGTTCTGCATTTCTAGAAATGCAGCGTGAAATTTTACTAGTGTCTGAAAAGGTAATTATTCAAATTTGGTCCCTTAAAAAGAAGTAAAACACATCAAAATAGATTAAGCATTGCAATTTTCTTAGTAATAAAATAATATTCTAACTTTCTAAGCTTATCCACAAATACGCTTCATCTTCATTTTACCCTACTCTTCACAAACATCATCAAACCATATCCTCAAGGAATAAGTTACATTTAGGCTACTAAAACAATATTCTACTCTGATACTTCATGATCAAGTGAATTATTGAGCAATAAAAACATACAGTAAGATGCAAATTTTTTTTCACACATCTTTAACCAAAACATATTTTGCAAGGTCTGATTAAATATTTTGGTACTAAATAGAAGCACTTTAAATAAAAAAAAATTAAGTCACTTCAATAAAGAAAGTATCACAATATCACCTGATTAATTTCAATGGATTGTTTGTAATGATTCATATCACCCCATCTGCACTTGACCTGATTCACGGAAAATGAGTCGGCTCAAGCAATTTCAATAGGGAATATGATTAGCTCATTCATAAATTTATTTCAATTTGTTTTCACACCTTAATTATCCTAGCATAAATTGCACATAAAAGTAATAAATCTCACAATGGTTATATACACTATACCTTATGAACAATAATGGCTATTGTAGCATCAAGTTACGCAAACCTTATAAAGCTAGGCTGTCACAAATTATTTTGTGGAACTAATGGGAGTTCATTCTCCATTTTCACTGAAGAAAGACACCAAGTAAAAATTTAATCACAGACAATTCTTTTACTAGGAGTATGATCCCTGCAATCAATTATAGTACTTTATAACTTTCATTTTTACAATTATTCAACATTATACTAAACATGTGAGACATTGATGACATGACTGGAAGGACGAGAATGTGTTCTTGAACTCCTGCTGGTGGAAGATGACCCAAAATGAGAAGAGGAGTTTTGCCGCGTTGCAGATCTGCCTCTTGATGTCGACCTTGCATGAGATGCCGATCTCCTCTTAGAAGCAGATCTTGTTTTAAATCCAGATGATCTTTTTCTGGAAAGCGATCTTGAACGACCAGCAGATCTTTGATGTCGAGTATTTTCCTTATATGCAGAACCTTCTGCGGATGACAACCTTGAGTTGGCACTTGATGGGACGGAAGGAGACTGCTGAGGATTTATGGACGAGTCCTTGAGTAACCATTAAGGGAAAAAAATTAATTAGATCAACCTTTTTCTAAATTGTACGTAAAAATTAATCAAATTTTCCACTCTTTCAAAAAGTTTGTATCAACGGTAAAATAGTTTGAAACTTGATGGCAATCGTAATAATAATGGAATCTTAAGCTATAATAAATTACTTCTATACTTTCAAACAATAATGCTGTAGGCTATCAATTATGAAATCCCAACTTTGTGTCTTTATGACAAAAAGTCATAGAATTTTTCTCTCGCTGTCATGTAGAACCTCCAGGGGACTGCTATACTGCCACCAACCTGTCCTGTCCCAAGAGGTAAGGGCAGGAGATCGGGTCTTACAGATACCCGAACACAGAGCATGATTAAAATCAATTGAAGTCGTGTCATTTAACCTAATGTATCACCTTTATGAAAGAGGAGGAGGTGGGGGAACTAACATTATTTGAAGGAAAATAAATCTATGAATGATTGTAGTTTAAAAATTTTTACCTTCAAATAATAATATGCTGAATCACACATTTCTCAGAAGGTGGGAAGGTGATATACATAAAAGCTACAAAACTTGATATTACCACTCTTGGAAATATAGAATATAAAGGTCTCACTTTTTAACTTCACTTTTCCATGAAATTTATTTGATAGTCTTTCATTCTCTCTTATCTGAATATTCTAATCCCTGTTATTTTGAGCCATGGTAAAGAATACATACCGAATTATAAAGAAACTATGACTATCTTTGGCACTACAAATATACGCATCTATTCATAAAGAAACTAAGACTATCTTTGACACTAACTAGTAATAGCTCTCTTAACCCATAACTGTGATATGCTGTAGTATTATGATGAATAATTATAACTTGATTTAAATAAAACAGAAAATTTGATTGAGACATAATTTAAAATATACCTAGTTGAAACTATAGAACCAAGAATAAACATGTCCTCTAATTTGTCCAAGACTCTCTAAATAATTAGCAGGAACAGGATTAGCTCCCTTCTGAGCTCCACACAAGCTAAGACCACAGAGGGTCAGGCAATGGCTTCTGACGACTCAGCAGGTAGACCTATAAGCTCCCCCAAACGCCCTATCCTTAGCTCACAAGGATGGCGAGGTTGCAGACACCAAAGAAACAAATGAATTTGAGCCCCAGTCTGGCGATCACCAAGCAGGGACGTTTCCAATGGGCCTGTGATAGAAGGGTATGACTAGGTACACTTACTTTATATAATTTTTAGCTCTGAAATGTGGGATTAGAGAAAAAGTTATTCTCCATGATCCAAATCTATGCTTTTAGTTAACTCTTGTAATTCACTAATTCCCTTTGCAGAAGGTAATAGCTAAATATTTGTTGTATGAAAAAAAAAAAAAATTTCAAATTTCCTTAAATTTCTTATTATTTTTGTCTTCTTGTTTATATATATATATATATATATATATATATATATATATATATATATATACCTGTATATATATATATGTGTGTGTGTGTGTCTTTGTGTGTGGGCCAGCCAAGAGAAGGTATGGCTGAGAGACCCCAGGAGAATAAACACTTGACATACATATCTGGAACTATATACTGAATAAAAGGTTTGGGCGATGAACACGTGCAAAGTTCATGTAAACGAGAGGGGAAAATTGTGGAGGGAATGGGAATTTTGGGGAGGTGAACAAGACTGAATTTTTGTGGAATGAAGGGGTAGACACACGAGGGGCGAGCTTCCATGTCCCTGGGAACTGGATAGTGTCGGTGCAATTTATTGCTATTTCTGTTATTTTATTTATGTCTAGTTGTCTGTGGTTCTATGATATATATATATATATATATATATGTATATATATATATATATATATATATATATATATATATATATATATATATATATATATATATATATATAGCAGCAGTAGGGGACTCAGCAGTATGAAGCTTCATCTGTGGTGGAAATGTGGGAGGTTGGGCTGTGGCACCCTAGCAGTACCAGCTGAACTCGGCTGAGTCCCTGGTTAGGCTGGAGGAACGTAGAGAGTAGAGGTCCCCTTTTTGTTTTGTTTCTTGTTGATGTCGGCTACCCCCCAAAATTGGGGGAAGTGCCTTGGTATATGTATGATGTATGTATATATATATATATATATATATATATATATATATATATATATATATATATATATATATACAAACCTACATACCACACTTTGAATTAGAGTTCATATAAATATCCTTTATCCAATCAGATATGAAGTCTATTCAGCTTTCCATTGCAATCTTCATTTCTCATTACTGTACTTATCTATTACGCAAAATGGCAGAGATGGTATGCTTTAGGTAAGGCCCGCTTAGACTGTCTTAATACGAGAATTTTAGGAGTACACGTTTCATGTACCATTTGAAAAATGATTCTTTGTTCTTTCACATAGAATAATAAAAAATAAAAAAAATATGAACATTTCCAAATAAAAAAACTTTATCATAAATTTGGTTACATAAAGATAAATGTATTGTGCATCATTGCTCTATAATTGGTCAAGTGTTTTCTGACAAAATCTACATATTTTATTGATATATTATATCTAAAACCTATTCAGCTATACATCACTTTTATTTATGTATATGATATGGAAAATTTATTCAGCATTCTAATGTAATTTTCAGTTTCTTTCTATCTTCATCCTTGGTTACACTATGAAATGTCAATGTAAGGAGGTTGATACGTAACATCATTGTATACTGTAAAAAATTCATCATTTTGTATTCAACAACCACTCATTAACAATCAACTGATAATTCATTTATACATAATTCCCATATAAAAGAAAGTCCTCTAACACAACTAACATAATCATTATAACTCTCATAAATATTCTAAAATATTATCTTACATACTTTGCACAATTTTCCTCTTTTCTTTATTTTTCTAAATACTTTTAAGCACTGCAAAGATATTCTGCTTGCAATTATACCTTACACATTTGACATAATGCAATACCCCCAAAAGTTCATATCTTTTAAACAGTTTGGCCATATAAAGGCGAAGAAAATTATTTCTCTACAGGTGTGTAAATTTTGCCCTAGTAAAAGTTTTTGAAGTGCTGATAGAGAAAGCCATTGTTCAGTACAATAACCCTGCAATATAATTGTAAAGTTAATAATAAGAAAATATTGTGATGCTACTTGCTTAGAAGAAGCAATCTTCCTTATTCCTTCCAACTTATTAGTTAACATATACAATAACTGAGAATAGAAGTTGGTAAACATACTGTCCTCTGCACAAGGTATGACAGCAGAACATGCTTAAGGGGTTAGGAAAAAGCCAATTCATATTTTGCAAATATAGCATAGTATTTTTTTTAAGCAAATATACAAAAGGAGTATCTTCCTCCTAAACACTGTCCTCCTCTATCTCAATAGGGATATGTATATAAACCTTCTTTACGGTTTTCCTCTGAGTCATTACTGTAGTTTGTTCATGTGGACCCATTCTCATGTTAGGACCAACTGGGTCTTTTCGAGAACCTTTTCTTTCCAACTCTTTTAAAACTTCCAATATCGACGTTCCAAACAAGGTACTAACTCCAATACTCAGCTCATGTAATTCAAATTGTTTTTGTTCTTTACAAAGAACGATAATAACTGACACATTCATTTGGAATGTCCACATGAATCTTAGGCCATAGGTAAAGAATCTAGTTTTCCTTCAATTTGCTTTAACTGGGCGCTGGCCATATGTATATATGGTCAATCTCTAGGGCATTGTCCTGCTTGTTAGGATAATGTCACTGTCCCTTGCCTCTGCCATTCATGAGTGGCCTTCAAGCATTTAAATCCTTGAATGACATCGTTGAAACAGTGCTTTGACCAGATTTGCTACTTTTACCAAACATCACTTATTGTGCTTAACATCTCTTTCTTTTAGCCAAGCCTCAGCTATTTCAAGATATTCATTCTTACTTGCATCATCAAAATCTACACATTGATGGCAACTAATAACTAATGACCAATCAGTTCCCCTGCAAGGAATGCACAAATGAGGATAGACTGTTAACTTATTTACCTTGCATATAAAACAATACCTGTGATATTAATAAAAAAATATTGGTTATTTTGATCACACATTTGTTATGAGAGAGAGAGAGAGAGAGAGAGAGAGAGAGAGAGAGAGAGAGAGAGAGAGAGAGAGAGAGAGAGAGAGAGTGCATGCAAGTAAAATGCACCATGATTAGCAATCCATTGGAGGGGTACATGACAGTCAAAGTAAATTTTGATTGTTTCTCTTCTCGATATTTTAAAAATGAGTAGTTGGCCCTTGTGATTTAATAGCATATATTTGAAGGTAAGATTCTTGTAAATAACGTAGACTATAAAAATTTACTTTGTAATTATAACTAAATATTATCAATATAAGTGTATATATAATGTTTACAATTATACCTTACACATTTTGATCATATCAAATGAAAACATATTTAAAACTCGAAATTCTGATCATGACATACATAGAAAAATTCTGCTAATTTACTGGTACATAATTTTTACTTGTTATTTTTGCTCTTTTCGTTTTTGGAATAGACCACAATAATATAAAATAATTCAGATTCAAACTGACACTATTACTATCAACATATCACAATAAAAGAAAAACAATATCCAAAAGTGTTTCACAACAGACAAGCATTGACATACCCCAAAGACCTTGTAAAAAGTTAGAAAAGGCCAATATATAACTAAGATGAAATTCTCCTTTTGGGAATGAGTTAATCAAAGCCCCATCATTTAGATTCAAATGTACAATTTGAATTAATTTTCAGTTACAGTCCATCAAATACACCTATACAGTCAGACTTTTCTTCATTTATTTCCCCTTTCTGTCTCATTTTATTTCAAATAGTTTGTGATTAGTATAAAGCTTTGAAAGTAACAGGTAATATAAATCATGTAATGCTTAAAATTAAATCAAATAAAACCTATAAACAAATTTGTCGCATAAATAAATACAATTATATGTAGGAACCATAAGGAATTTGCTACTCATTAACCGTAAACATTTTCTGCAGTGACACAGTGGTTTTGCATTCTCAGTAGCACCTTCAGAATCTTAACAAACCTACAGCAGATTAACAGCATAAATTCGCACTTGCGGATTATATCATAATGAACATTAAATTCATTATCATAATCAACTAATCTAACTATATCACTGAATTAAAATCATATACTATCTCTCATGGGTGTGACAGAAGGGTTTGTTTATGATTTAAAATTAACCAATTGGTTGTAATTAACAAGTAATATAATGCTTCTACCTTTCTGCAGTTAATTGATTAAATTGTCAATGCTCTAACGAGAACTAATGTTCAGCAACCAGTCATATAACATCTCCCTCCCGAAGAAATTTCTATTATTTTCCAATTCTAATGCAACACTCACCTCACACGGTATCAAAACTGATCCACAAGTGTTGCTGTTTTCCCCAACACATTCAGGAATGGCAGAAGCCAAGAAAGACAACCCCATCACATCGTCAGTGCTCTTTAAATCCCCAAAGTCTTCAGAGCAAACTGATGATATTTCCACATTATCATTTCTGTCTTGGATTTGGACGCAAGTATCAACTGGACATTGTTCCCTTATACACACATCTGGAAAAAATGTATGAAGAATATATATATATATATATATATATATATATATATATATATATATATATATATATATATATATATGTCTATATATATATATATATATATATATATATATATATATATATATATGTATATGTCTATATATATATATATATATATATATATATATATATATATATATATATATATATATATATATATATGTACACAGTCGGATTTAGGTGATATGTAAGAGTTTGTTAGTATCAATAACAGTAGATTATTAGAGGAAAATTAAGGTTCTTAGTGAGTTTGTTAGTATCAATAACAGTAGATTATAAGAGGAAAATTAAGGTTCTTAGTGAGTTTGTTAGTATCAATAACAGTAGATTATAAGAGGAAAATTAAGGTTCTTAGTGTATCTAAAAATTGAATGCAAGTAACGCCTGGACATGAACAGCTTGGCCTTATTAAACACACAGGATATGTAAGAAAATTAAGTCTCATTGGACTTTATACTTGTAATCATTGAAGTCAAGGCTTTGTCTGATAAAAACTTTAGAGCTTTCATTTACCTGAGAATTTAATTGTACTCATGGAACATAACTTCCACTGATAGTTTTAATCTAATTAAATTTACATCAACGTTCACTCAACTATCTTCTGCATAATGGGAAAAGGACATTATGGTATGTTAAAAGGAGAAAAAAAAATCTTCTTGTAAAATACAGTCTAGTATTTACACTAATGTCATGGATGAGTATAGCAGAAGAGCCTGATAATCAAGTGTATACCAACATTAGTAATAAGTTTAACATTATATGCAGTTATTAATGAATTTTTTAAAATCTTGATATCAACAGTTTTACAGTAAATTAATACCAGTATTTTAAATCTGACAGGCATAATTTCATATTAGAATAACTTAGGAGGATAGAAAAGTTGTGACAAGTTGTGAATTTCAATGCAATTCTATGAATATCATCAATTAAAGTAATAAGATATAAGAGAAATATAAAGTATGTATGAAGCACGAATTTATTCGTAGGGCGTACTGAAATCCTCTCTGGCCTTAAATGGCATTTTAAAAATAGTACAGTTAAGGTGAAAAATTCAAGTGCTGTGCCATAATTCTTGGCAACCGAGTAGAATGCGGCAGTGTAAAATCCGGACGTCGGATGCCGTCCGGGAGAATAGAAAACCCCTTGTATCACCGGTAAATGCGAAATAATACACCACTTTTTTGACACTGGTAATTTTCACTGATACTTTCTGTTATTTTCTGAATAAATGTTCGAAAAATATTGATTTATTTTCATGTTATTGAGAATAATCTCAATCGGACGTCAACATTACACTATGTACTAAGTGATATTCTCAATAACATGAAAATAAACCAATATTTTTTCGAACATTTATTCAGAAAATAACAGAAAGTATCAGAGAACATTACCAGTCACAAAAAAAGAGGTGTATTTTCGCGTCTTTCCCGGTGATACAATCGTTTTTCTATTCTCCCGGACGGCATCCGACGTCCGGATTTTACACTGTGCCGTAGAATGCCTTATTTCTTCCACGCATGTGCATATAAATACTTGATCTATTTCATTCCATGTCTGATTGAAAGGCCATTTTAATAAATCTTCCCTAATAAGACACACCTATTTCAGGGAGTGATGACACCATGGCACGAGAAGCTGGTGATTTTGAAGATGAAGGAGGAGTATGACTAGAATGAGACACTTTCCCCGAGTGACTGACTCGGGTTTTGGCAGAGTCAATCACAGAGCGCAGCACCGAACATGCAGCAGTACTTGGAACTGAAGCGCTTGCTGGCTGATGAACAGGAGATATTGGAGTGTCAGGAACAGGCGAGTCTGACCAGCCATCACAAGATGCTTCAGTACCAACCGGTTCGGGTCTTGGTACAACCATAACCTACAACAAGCGGAACATTGAGTTTTTTAACACACAACTGCTATTTGTGCTTGTTACTGAATACTGTAGTGTACAGTGCTGGTACTGAGAGCAATTTCCAGGGTAGGTGTAGTAGTATGTGCTGCAGTTTATCAAAACTTGTGGATTCACATGTGCGCATTTATTGTTCAATGATGATTAATTTCAAAGCTATCCAAGCAATGAATGAACAACCTGTAAAATATTAACATAACTCACTTTACCATTTATGAAACACAATACTTTCGAGAGTAAACCAAACAATGGTGAAAAAAAAACGAATACAGTAAAGTCTTATAATATTATTAGCAGTTTACTAAGTTTACAATAAAGTTGAAAAAAAAAAAAAACATTCTTCTTTCCAATATATCAGTCACTGAAAATATGCTGAACTTATAGAATTATTGTAAGCTCAACGTAGAAGATATTTCACTATTAAATTTTCAGGTTTTTACATTCATTGAAATAAGAAAAGAAATATAAGGCTGTTTACATAATATAATGTTGTTTATATAATATGCAATGGCACATAATTTAGTTAGTTGACTTGTGCTGCAGTTACCAAGTGTATAATATCTATGAATATATGTTATATATTTGTGCATATTACATATAAATGAAGTGGATTGCAGTTGCCATATTGATATGAAAAATATTAGAATATCAACATTGCAGTGTAAAAATAAGTAGTTGACTATAATCCAATACCTGTAGAGTAGCCTACTATCTGTTCTGTTCTACTTTGTCAATTCTACATGAGTATTTTATTATGTAGGTACGTAATTGCTTGGAAAGTATATGACCTTTTTGTCTTATTCCACATGGAAGAATTCATATTTTGAAACATAAAGATAAAAATAATCATTATCATATCTTGAACAATTTGGAATAATCAAATGAGAATGAATGGAACAAAGTTAGATATCACAGCGTAATTTTCGTGCACGAGTCCAGGCACCAAATAAAAATGAAAAAAATACATTATTGAATATATAGATCCAATAATCGCTATCATACTAAATTTCCAGTTTTCTTTTTAAATGGGAATATAAATCATCAGGAAATATGTAAAATATGGTTTCACCCTTTTAATAATTGTAAAAGTAAAAAAACTGTAGTACAAAGAGAATTTTTTGTTTTTCATCTGTGAAATTCCCAAGTATAAAGAGTCAATTCTCTCACCTGAGAAATGCCACTGCCTCTTGGATTAGAAGTAGAAAGAGGCACTGGTAAAGGATCCTGAGCTTCAACATCAACACCGGACGTATCCTCTGCCACATCTAACTGAAGGACACTCTCCTCACTGTCACTCAGCTGCAGAAATATATTTGGTCATTAACATCCCGAAGCGTGGGATCAGACTCCTACAGGAAGTCGATGAAAAGCTTTGCCTCTCAAAACTGATACATAACATTTTGGTAAAATTCAAGAGACTGGCTTGAGGCAATGGTCAAAATTCATTGAGAATCAAACGCATGAAGTATTACTGAATTATCATCTTATGAAAACCCAATATTCATTTATCCAATTACAAAATTAATTTCATACTAAACACTCAAGAACATTTGAAAAGAAGCAGGCAATATAAGGACAGAATGGAGTATCACAATTAATTCAAGACAAGAATTAGAATCAAATATCAAACAAACGAAATTGTTGAAAATTAAAATGGTGTAAAAATTTGATAATGAAGTATTATGAACAAAACTTCAAGAAGTAAGGTGGCAAATAACCTATAGTCCATTTCTTTTAGCGATGCATATTTGCACCGACTCGCAGCGGTGCCCTTTTAGCTCGGAAAAGTTTCCTGATCGCCGATTGGTTAGAATTATCTTGTCCAACCAATCAGCGATCCGGAAACTTTTCCGAGCTAAAAGGGCACCGCTGCGAGTCGGTGCAAATATGCATCGCTAAAAGAAATGGACTAGTATTTGATATACCTGATTAAACTAAAAACAAGGTCCAGTCCTTTAACACTCATAAAACTCGGTAATGAGAAAGAATTTAGTCAATAAAACTCCGAATACTATTGCTTCAGAACAAACATTGGATAGTCTTTCTCCACACATCAAAATGATTACAGAAAAACAAACAGATAAAAAATTACAATAACATCTGAATTCCAACGTCAAACCCTTTCAGCATCTACTTTACCTTAGTGAATTTTCAAACAGGAATGAGATAAATACTGAATATGATTACTGTACAAGTACTTTTACTGCTGTGATTATTGCTAATAAAAACAGATGCAAACACTACAAATCCGTTTATAATTAATCAATGGTAAAATTATTTCACAGAAATCCGGTAGTTAGTCTAGTCACGATGATTTTAAAATTGATTGTAAACTAAATTAGATTCTAAATGATTCTGCTTCCTTTTCTTTTCTGTTTCAATAAATTTCTACTAAGAAATAAGGTATTATATATTTTGAGAATACTAGAGTCAAATTAAAATGCTAATACTTCTTTATCTTACATATCAATACAGTAGTATCCCAGTTTATGAGTAACTTTGAATACAAGCAAATTGGAATACGAGCATACAAATTCAAATTGGACTGCGAGCGTTGCATTACTCTATGAGCAAAATGTTCAATGCACATGGGCATTTCTTGTGGCCAAGTACTAATGAGACTATAGTTCATTTCTTTTAGCGATGCATATTTGCACCGATTCGCAGCGGTGCCGTTTTAGCTCGGAAAAGTTTCCGTATCGCTAATTGGTTGGACGTGATAATTCCAACCAATCAGCGATCACAAAACTTTTCCGAGCTAAAAGGGCACCGTTGCAAGTCGGTGCAAATATGCATCGCTAAAAGAAATGGACTATATAGCACATGATGTACAGATTGCAATCTTGCGGTGCCCATACGCCATACACACAGTGTTCAGTCGTCTCAATGTAGGTTCTTAATATAGACGGCTAATTGTCCACGTCAGTTAGTGAGTTAGTGATAGTAAACGTTGTTCAAGAGAGAATACGCTTCATATTTTACCAGAAGTTCTCATGGAGGGAGATTCTTCCTCTAATCAGTAATGCCTTTCTTCTCCTCCTCCTCCTCCAGCTCTCTTGTGTCCCTCAAACCAGTCAAAAATATCCTCAAGGGTGAAGTGCCACTTAATTTGTCAACATTTCTATTTTTTATTGTGAATTATTCCTTTGTATTAATTTCTGATGTTAGGGGATATAAATTATTCAATAATTAGCATTACAACCCGTTACAAAAGAGTGTATTTGTGTCTTTATGGACATGAGGAACACATTGAGTGAATTTTCTTCATTTCTTATGGAAAAAAACTGTTTTAGTATACGAGTGAGTTCCAAGACCGAACTGTACTTATAAACAGAGCTACCACTCTACTATGACTGTGAAGCGCAAAGGGGTAATGAAAAAAAAGGTATCTGCACAATCAACTGGAATATAATCAGCTTTAAAATTTTACAAACACATTAACTAATCTCTTCACTTCTAACCAACCTCCAAAGCAACGAAACAATAATATGATCTACAAAGGTAAATATTCTACATCTGAAAATCTAATTAGCAAAAAATTACTACTTTACAGCTTAAAAATAAAAACAAAGAAACATTACTGTTATTTCAAAGACAACTTCGTCCATTGGCAACACTGTTTCAGTACTGCCAGAAAACTGTGGTTAAAAAAAGGATATAATGTTAGTTTTCTCTTACTTGCAAACATTTAAAGCGCATTTTGTACTTAGAGATCAAAACATAAAAGCGAAATTAATTTTCTGAAAACAATTCTGACAAAATTAATTTAAAAATTCGAGACCTTGCAGACTTCTACGTTTCAACTGACGATTCTATTTATTCTATTTCCATTTTTTTTTTTACCAAGGACTCACAATCCTATTCCAATGTCCCCATAATGGAAACTCTCATTTTGCAAATCAGTCATTACAACTCTTCTGAAAAATGGCGGTCCATCCTCCTTACAAGATCCTTATATAAAACTATTTTAGCTTACACCTGCCATGCCTTTATTCAAATACTAAAAATGACACTGACTTCTTATCATATTTTTACCACAGTAAATTTTGAAATGGCTTCCAATCAAAGGAATGCCATCTATTGCTACAATGTTCCAAATGGATTTGAATATTTCTAAATTCAAAACCCATCCTTTATAGCTCCTTTGATTTAAAGATTACACATCTTTTAGCAATACTCACCTTTCTTAAAAGCATAAATCTAATTCTGTAGTGATTACTATTTTCCAAAAATGTGCATTCTTCCATATGTATATAATGTACAGGGAAATTAGTACGTTGAGATAATATATGTATAGATGAAAGTAAAATAGGAGTTTCCGTGATGGAAATGTATAAACGGTATGATAGATGTAGTTATGTAATTCATTTAGAATAAGGGAAGGGCATTAGCACTTATAAAAGTCTCTTCATTATGTGATATAAATGTACAATGTGGGGTAAGGGAATTTATCAGTGGTTATAACCAGCAACAAAGCAATTACACGAAGATGAAGATAAAAAAAAAGACAAAGAAAATACCATCTAATTACCGATTGTTATTATAAAAGTTCATCTATTTATTATTAATGATTCCTTGAACAGATATAGGTAACATGAAGAGCACAAGAATCGTGCATCAATATAATAACTTCGAGTACCAAAACAAAAATATAAATCATAAATGTTAATATCATGCAAGGCAACAAAACATGCGATGAAAACGATCTTCAAGTGTGTACTTCAAGATAGGAATGATTAACTGATAGATTCACACACACACACACACACACACTCACACACATACACACACACACATATATATATATATGTATATATATATATATATATATATATATATATATATATATATATAATTTATATATATACATATATATATAAATTATATATATACATATATATATATATATATATATATATATATATAAATTATATATATATATATATATATATATATATGTGTGTATGTATATATATACATACATACATACATACATACATACATACATACATACATACATATATATTAAGGAAGAGAGAGACTTACAACATATCCGTAGAACTTGAGGATATCCATTTTGCACATAGGACACGTACGATGTTCCAATAGCCAAGGATCAACGCAGTATTTGTGGAATTGATGTCTGGAAGAAAAAGAAATATAAATGAAAACTCTTAAAATAGTGATAACATAGAACAAAAATCCAGTGATTGTAATCATTCACAAAACAAAGTGCACCGGCGAAGAAAGACTTTTATTTAAAATTTTAGATTTACACCATCATATTTAAAGAGGGCGGCTTTTATAATGATATGATGTAATTTCAAATAAGTTTTGCACAGTTTAAAACTACCCGAAGCTGATTGCACAATTGATTATCGAACTGAAAATAAAAGTGGTTTTTGTGATCATTCATTTATGGTTATTTTTGTGACGCAGTTCCGGTAGGCCCTGCTGCTTCCTCCGATGCCTTAGATGACCGAGGAGGTAGCAGCAGTAGGGGATTCAGCATCATGAAGCTTTATCTGTGGTGGATAATGTGGCAGGGTGGGCTGTGGCACCCTAGCAGTACCAGCTGAACTCGGTTGAGTCCCTTGTTAGGCTGGGAGGAACGTAGAGAGTAGAGGTCCCCTTTTTTGTTTTGTTTCATTTGTTGATGTCGGCTAACCCCCCAAAATTGGGGGAAGTGCCTTGGTATATGTATGTTACTAAGTGTTGTAGGAAATACTCGAGCAGTTCATATAAGTTTATTTCATATTCAAAGAATTTACTTGAGCTACTGGATCTCAAATAATGTTTTTCCATACCAACATTAACTCATTAAGCAAGTGATCCTACAAGGGGATGGGAAAAACCAGTATTGTTAATTTGTTCTCTTCATTTATTTATTTCCTTATTTCCTTTCCTCACTGGGCTATTTTTCCCTGTTGGAGGGCCTGGGCTTATAGCATCTTGCTTTTCCAACTAGGGTTGTAGCTTGGATAATAATAATAATAATAATAATAATAATAATAATAATAATAATAATAATAATAATAATAATACTCAACGCTAAACCTGCTTTAATAAATATTCAAGGACAAACTCCGTTAGCGTTAAAGGTTATGCCATCGATAAATTCGTCTTCTGTTGCGATAATTATTACCGTTTAAGAGGTAAAATACATATTGCGATTTTCTAAACGAAAAAGAAAAAAAAAATATCGACGTTGCATTTCATTCGGTAATATCTTGACGATATGATACTATAACTTACTTCTGTAATTCATTTAAAGAGAAACATTATTTACATTCACATATTTACTTTTGGTAACAAGTGATTCGTTTTTTTTTTTGGATATGTAATATCCTGAGCACGTCCCCATTTTCCATTTCATTAATGATAGAAAAACCATAAACAACATCAGTAACGTGAATTAACATTAAGATAAATTATATCTAAATTTGACAAAGGCAAACAAGTAATCTATCGTTAAAGTAGTTTTAGTTCTTATGTAATAATTTCCACATAAGAATAGGAAGGCCACAACGCATCTCTCTTTTATCGCCATCTTTATCGATGACATTCCAAAAGGGGTAAACTCTCCTTCAAAGCACCTCCTTGTAGTAAATGCCAAGTTTTATAGTCCATTTCTTTTAGCGATGCATATTTGCACTGACTCGCGGCGGTGCCCTTTTAGCTCGGAAAAGTTTCCTGATCGCTGATTGGTTAGAATTATCTTGTCCAACCAATCAGCGATCCGGAAACTTTTCCGAGCTAAAAGGGCACCGCCGCGAGTCGGTGCAAATATGCATCGCTAAAAGAAATGGACTATAGTCCTACATACAAAAGCTTTGTAAACACACAGAGAAGGTTAATATCATAAATAATAATTTCGTACCAACCAGGATAACTTAATTTTCGAAATTAAATACTGTAATCAAACTCTCTTGATTGTTATGTTTTACGTCTTTATCTCCAAGTTGGCAGCAAACGTATACTTTAAAAAGATAGTGACAGCAGTAATATATAATCAACACACACAATATACATACACGAATATATGAACTGTATATATACATATACATACGTATATATATATATATATATATATATATATATATATATATATATTTGTTTACACACACACACACACACACACACACACACATATATATATATATATATATATATATATATATATATATATATATATATATATATATAATATATATACATATATATATATATATATATTCAAATAAGCCATATATATTTTTGATACATTAATGTCTGGATTCTCTTAACGACCTCGGGATCAGAGCCCCAGGCGAAATCACACAAAGACAAGAGCTTGTGTCCGGCCGGGAATCGAACCCTGGTCGGCAAGCTTGTACATTGTCTTTGTGTGATTTCGCCTGGGGCTCTGATCCCGAGGTCGTTAAGAGAATCCA
>NC_090725.1:10231030-10238530 GCF_036898095.1 Palaemon carinicauda | reverse complement strand
TAATTCTTCGTGGACGCGTAGTCTGCTGGAAGACCACATCCTCTCTCTCTCTCTCTCCCTCTCCTCTCTCTCTCTCTCTCCTCTCTCTCTCTCTCTCTCTCTCTCACTGGATGTACAAAATTCAAGTAGCACCTCATTCGGGACTGCAGGCTATTCCTGCTGTTGAGCGAAGCCTGATTGGGGACCACTTCCAAAGCTGATGGTTGCGATAAACTCTCAAAATGCATGGTATTTAACGTCAATTAAAGCAAACGACGTTTTTATAACATCACCCTACTTGGTATCGGAGTTTATTGTTAGGAAGCTCTGTCACACTCTTTTAAGATGGACAGTTTCCTGCCACAATTCCAGAGGAGCAGGCCCTCTCGTCGTCGTATTAACTGGGTTCTGGAGGAAGGGGCGGAAGGGGGGGGGGGGGGGCATTGCTTGTTGATCTCCCTCAACTCCCCCTTTTTCTGTCTCAGCCATTACCGTCTCTTCCGGAGGTTCTTTCCCGGGAACTCTGGCAGCAGTTACATCTGCCCCCTGAAGATTGACGTTCTCCTTACTCCATCCATAGATGACCATACTTCTAAAGCAATTATCATCTATCCACTTAACATGGGATACTAATAAGTTTATGGACTCTTTTGTATCATAAAAGTTATGATTGTGTCATGGGATATTTCCTGATAAAAAAAAAAAATTAAAATTCTCTATTCCTTAATTGATACTCTGGGATGTCCGCAGTCATTACAAACTCTTGTTAAATACCACGACAGGAATTCGTCAAGAGTTTGTTGTTGTTTTTTAATAAAAGTTCTACAGTTAGCAGGTGGCTTTAAAAGCTGCCAGCATAAAACTTTAATTACGAGGCCAGGTTCTTGCCATCAAACCTTGAACATAGACCATTTTAGGACAAGCATCTCCATGGATCTTCTGTCTTAATGTTACTTTCTATTTTCATTGGTAAAGACCCCCACAGCAAGGACAGGGTCATATTCTTGGAAGATACCCCCAAACTCCCAGTGTTATTTCCCGTAAAAGAAAGAGAAGGTTTCTTGCAACTCCTTTCCTTTCAACACCATACCATCATGAACAGCAAAATTGCTGTCATGTTTGGCGGTGAAAGAAAAGATCGTTGTGCATCCTTTTTATTTATTACAAATTGTGAGCCCCTTTTCATACAGGCCTTGTCTTTTTTTCAACATTAACAGAAAAGCTTTGAGTTCTATCTCTCCCGTAGTAGCTTTTCTCTTTCAAAGAACATTGTTCCTCCAATGTTTTTACCTTATTTATGGCCCACTTCTGCTTGATGGCAAGCATTGTTTACTCTTTGTGACAGCTTTTTTTTTCGTACTTCTCCTGTTATTATATATCCTGAACAACGCTCTACTCCCGATAGCAGCTTCATGTTATCCTGTTGTTTGGAACAACAATCTATGTCACTTCAATGCCAGAATCTAAGTAAACGCTATTGGCAAAGGCCCTTATTAATTTTAGTTAATGTACTGTGAGACAATAAAACCATCAAATCGTATTCCATATACAACACGAGGAATTCTGTTCAAAGACTGAATTGTTGCCTCCATTTAAATATTCAATTATTGACATCGCAATGATAAATTACAGTAAATTCTTAGGTCTTTTGAGCACCGTATTCTTCTTCAGGGATTTATACTGTATTCACTTCGGCACCATTGAACGAATTTTACGTCCTTCCATTTCCAGTTTATTTCGTTTTGTTTTTATTCATTTGGACAAAAATCTTACCAAATACGTCAAATCATATATCAATGGAAAGTAATTTTTCTTAAGTATACTACAGAAAAAATTGATGGTTTTTCTGCTAAGAGGAGTTCAGTAAAATATTAACAAAAAGGACTTGGTGCTTGAGTGACTTATTATTTGGTGAGGGAATTGAAAGGATTAATGCAGTGCTGAATCGTTTAATGTTACATAGTAAAGCTCCGACCACTCGGATTTTGTGTCAAGTTTTAACGGCTCCTCCAAAACGAGAAGAATAATCTCTTTATTTCTGCAGCTTTGGAAAATCACACAAAGTAATCAAGGGGAGTGACTAAGGGTACCCTGACACTTGCACGACTTTTTGCCACGAATTTGTCGTGGCAAGTCGTGATATTCTGTTGCACGAACTGGAAGATCAAAGGGGCTACAAAAATTACCTCAGAATCACAGCTGACCTGTCCACATTGACACGAACTGGCACGACGAGTTCTCACGACGAGTTCAGGCATAGTTTGAGCACTTCCCACATCGTCCCGATGAGTTCAAGACGAGTTCGCGCATAGTTCACGACCCGGTCACGAAATTTTGTCGTGACCAAAATTTTGAACATTTCAAAATTCTCGTCACGACATGCCACGATGTCACGACGGGTTTTACGAACACTTCACGCCAGTTCACGACGAATTCATGCCAGTTCACGACTCGAGTCGTGACAAGGCGTACCACAAATTCGTGCAAGTGTCTGGCTGGCTTAATACTCCACTGCCATCCCTGAACTTACCTACCCTAGAGTCAAATAGTTTTGTCCAATCTTAGCCATAAAATGAAAATTTTGTCTTCTGACAATCCGCAGGACTATGTGTGTATGAATGGCAACAATTATATCAATTATTTTCTTAACTCTTACACCCTTTGCACGGATTGAAAGTTAGAAAAATAATTTTCAAAAAAAAGATTATCATATTTTATAATTTTTTTTTTTTTCACGGAAGATAAAGAAATTGTTATTGCATAACTTTTAACTTCCGCTTGCTTTCTGTGCTACAGAAGCGGTAGCGTTTCAGAATCCACAAAACAAGGGAAATGAAAATAAATCATTCAAAGTATTTCCTAAGGACATTATCAATCTACTATTATACGCTATCCGTCAAAAATGACCGGTAAATATTTATTTAGATATGCACACACGCACACAGAATCAACCCTTCCCACCCCCTCCCCTCCCCTCCCCCGTTCCTCTCGGGGTACCCCCTGTCACTAGGGTATTACTTCATCTCCCCCCTACCCGAAGAACAGGGAGAGACCGAGTATTTATAGGTCTGGCAATGCCGCTGAGCGTGACCGGAAAGATATATATATATACACACACATACATACATATATATATACATATACATATATATATATATATATATATATATATACAGTATATATATATATATATATATATATATATATATATATAATATATATATATATATATACATACACATATGTTTTACACACACGCATATACACAAAAACACACATATATATACAGTATATATATATATATATATATATATATATATATATATATATATATATATATACATATATGTGTGTGTATATATATATATATATATATATATATATACTATATATATATATATAATTTGCTCTTTATTACATAGAGGAGATATGTACTCGTGAGTATTAATTGTTTTATCAAGATTCGTCTCTTCATCGTTAATTAATGCCACCTAAGCAACGCGTCAGAACCGCACCATTGCTTCGAGTGTAATAAGATTGGAATACAGCAAGGCCACGTAACCACTACATACGAGATTCAAGTCCAGTGCTGACTACAAGATGATTCGGCCGGAATATAAACCGTTGACGTACGGTGTAAGGGAGACAATGCGTAAATTAAAACATTTATAGTAGTTCTGACTGCTCGTATAAACATGCATCTTATAATGATACATCATATACATACATATACCAAGGCACTTCCCCCAATTTTGGGGGGTAGCCCGACATCAACAAATGAAACAAAAACAAAAAGGGGGACCTCTATTCTCTACGTTCCTCCAGAAAATAATTTCTATAAACCAGTTAGTATTATAAAGTTGAAAATATGTTTGCACTCCATATGATCTCGTCGGGTTTAGTACATTCCAGGTTGAAATCAGGGTTGCCAGGTTGGCCTTTTTTCAGGATAAAAACTTCAAATTTGGCCTTTTTTAAAAATTGATTAGCCTCTAGCAATATCATAAAAAAAGGTTGGCCTTAAATGCTATACTTCTGTCCTTTTTTTACTAATAGGTTGGCCTTTTAAAGCCCCAGTTAATCAGAAGTTGGCCTTTTCTCACTTAGAAAACCTGGCAACTCTGGTTGAAATAGGCATTCCACTATGACCAAAGATCATTATTTATTTGAGCCAATATCCCCTCTTACCTGCAATGCCTGGAAAGTACCCATTTTACCCCAGGGGTATTTGGAAATTTCCAACCCTTAACCCCCAGGGGGTTATTTTTTTCCCCGCACATTTTGCAGTATATATATATATATATATATATATATATATATATATATATATATATATATATATATATATATATATATATATTTCTTTTTAAATTGCTCTACCAGCCTTAATTTTTGTCATACAGAGGTCAGGTTGGTCTCATTCTCTTGGAAAATGCCTGAATTTTCTCAAAAAATTATCAAAAATATGAAAAAAAAAAATTTATAGCAGTTATTTTGCAAGGACGTACCGGTACGTCCATGGGGGTAAAGGGATGGCTTTTGTGAAACGTACCAGTACGTCCTTTGGGGGTAAAAGGGGGTACTATCCCAGACACTCTTCACCTGACTGCTTATACGAAAATGTGCCATGACTAGCGCATGTATTGTATTTTAGTCTGGACTTTCTGGTTTGGTCGTCATTAATGGAAACTTTTAATTTCTTACGTTATCACATGTCTTTTAAATCCATTCCCTCTTTGAAGGAATTCAAAATTTTATTTCACAAGTACAGAAGAAACAAAGAAAGGCAACAGATGTGTGAGGCCCCATAAGCAATATATGCAGTATGCTGGAGACTGAGGTTGCGAAAGCATTATATAGCATAATGTCAAAACATTATTTTTGTGTAAAAATTATTTCTCTGAAGGTCTTGCATGTAACATATTGAATCTAAAATATATTCAACAGAAGTATAACAAAAATTAAACGATAACTGAAGTTAACGTATTAATGAAAATATGTGCTATTCACAAATGTGTCAGGCTAAATTGGAGAGGAGTTTTCGATACATACAAAATAAAATATATAGGCAGTTTAAAGTACAATAACATATATTGCTCGTTTTCCGTTGCCACGAAACGTGAAATTTTCGTTAGCTATAAGATAACGGGGGAGGTTGGGCTGTGGCAACCCTAGCAGTACCAGCTGAACTCGGTTGAGTCCCTTGTTAGGCTAGGAGGAACGTAGAAAGTAGAGGTCCCCTTTTTTGTTTTTGTTTCATTTGTTGATGTCGGCTACCCCCCAAAATTGCGGGAAGTGCCTTGGTATATGTATGTATGTATATATAAGATTACAGTAATGAGTGCATCCAAAAGGAAAGAGGAAGTCGAGACGTTAAGTGACTATTGAAAATCATGTCACAGAGATCAGATTACGAATCTTTGGGACCACCTTCAATCCCGGCTATCGTCCATACAGTATACAGTATCTACCTAGCTGTAAATGACCATCAGAAATTGCTAAGGTTTGTGGGACTATTATTGCAACCTAACCACTTTATGAGATACTAGAAAACAATTATTCTGGTGAAAGGTGTTTGTATGTATGTATATATGTATGTATGTACATATATATATATATATATATATATATATATATATAGAGAGAGAGAGAGAGAGAGAGAGAGAGAGAGAGAGAGAGAGAGAGAGAGAGAGAGAGAGAGAGAGAGAGAGAGATAATTGTGTAAAAATCAAGAAAACAATGCATATATATATAGTATATATATATAGAGAGAGAGAGAGAGAGAGAGAGAGAGAGAGAGAGAGAGAGAGAGAGAGAGAGAGAGAGAGAGAGAATTGTGTGTAAAAATCAAGAAAACAACGCGAGTGAGGCGTAGGGTGATGGTATTTTGGTAGCTAAATGCCAAGGACTGCTTCTCGTTAACCTTGTCTTCTATTCTTCCTGATGATCTATTCAAACAGCCGCCCATCGCTGAGAATCCTCCATTTCTTAATTTGTTTCCGTAAAAACGTTGGATAAAAACTCCGCGTTACTAAAGCATAGCCATTTCTGTATTATTATTATTATTATTATTATTATTATTATTATTATTATTATTATTATTATTTTATTATTATTATTATTATTATCATTATTATTATTATTATTATTATTATTATTATTATTAGCAAAGCTACAACCCTAGATGGAAAAGCAAGATGCTCTAAGCCCAAGGGCTCCAACAGGGAAAAGTAAGCCAGTGAGAAAAGTAAACAAGGAAAAATAAAATATTTTAAGAACAACAACAACAACAACAAAATAAACATTTCCTATATAAACTATAAAAACTTTAACAAAACAAGTGGAAGAGAAATAATTATTATTATTGTTATTATTATTACTAGCTAAACTACAACCCTAGTTGGAAAAGCAAGATGCTATAAGCCCAAGGGCTCCAACAGGGAAAAGTAGCCCAGTGAGAAAAGGAAACAAGGAAAAATAAAATATTTCAAGAACAACAACAAAATAAATATTTCCTATATACACTATAAAAACTTTAACAAAACAAGAGGAATAGAAATAATTATTATCATTGTTATTATTATTACTTGGTAAGCTACAACCCTAAATGGAAAAGCAAGATGCTATAAGCCCAAGGGCTGCAACAGGGAAAAGTAGCCTAGTGAGGAAAGGAAACAAGGAAAAATAAAATATTTTAAGAACAACAACAAAATAAATATTTCCTATATAAACTATAAAAACTTTAACAAAACAAGAGGAAGATAAATAATTAATATTATTGTTATTATTATTACTTGCTAAGCTACAACCCTAGATGGAAAAACAAGATGCTATAAGCCCAAGGGCTCCAACAGGGAAAAGTAGCCCAGTGAAAAAAGGAAACACGGAAAAATAAAATATTTTAAGAACAACAAAATAAATATTTCCTATATAAACTATAAAAACTTTAACAAAACAAGAGGAAGAGAAATAAGGCAGAATAGTGTGCCCGAGTGTACCCTAAAGCAAGAGAACTCTAACCCAAGATGGTGGAAGACCACGGTACAGAGGCTATGGCACTACCCAAGACTAGAGAACAATGGGTTGATTTTAGATTGTCCTTCTCCTAGACGACCTGCTTACCATAGCTAACGAGTCTCTTCTACCCTTACCAGGAGGAAAGTAGCCACTGAACAATTACATTGCCGTAGTTAACCCCTTGGATGAAGAGGAATTGTTTGGTAATGTCATTGATGTCAGGTGTATGAGGACAGTATGTGTAGGCAAAGGGATAATGAACCATAACCCGAGAGAAGGGCGCAATGTAGTACAGTCTGGCCAGTCAAAGGACCCCATAAGTCTCTAGCGGTAGTATCTCAACGGGTGGCTGGTGCCCTAGCCAACCTACTACCTATAGTCAATTTCTTTTAGCGATGCAGATTTGCACCGACTCGCAGCGGTGCCTTTTTAGCTAGGAAAAGTTTCCGGATCGCTGATTGGTTGGACGAGATAATTCTAACCAATCAGCGATCAGGAAACTTT
>NC_090725.1:10207833-10222833 GCF_036898095.1 Palaemon carinicauda | reverse complement strand
ACTAGAGAACATAAATTTAGTTTGATTTTGGAGTACCCTCCTGGAAGAGCTGCTTACCATAGCTAAAAAGTGTCTTCTATCCTTACCAAGAGGAACGTTGCCACTGAACAATTACAGTGCAGTAGTTAACCCCTTGAGGTAAGAATTGCTTGGTAATCTGTGTTCTCAGGTGTATGAGGACAGGGGAGAATGTGGAAATAGGCCAGACTATTCGGTGTATGTGTAGGAAAAAGGAAAATAAACCGTAACTAGAGAGAAGGATCCACTGCAGTAATCTTCCATTGGGCAAGAAACACGCGCCTTGCCTAGTGCACCGATGTAAAGGTAAATTACGAAGAATCTTGGTCACATGCGTGTTCTCTCCATGGTAAGCAGCTCTTCTAGGAGAAGGACACTCCAAAATCAAACCATTGTTCTCTTGTCTTGGGTAGTGCTATAGCCTCTGTACCATGGTCTTCCACTGTCTTGGGTTAGAGTTCTCTTCCTTGAGGGTACACTCAGGCACACTGTTCTATCTAGTTTCTCTTTCTCTTGTTTTGTTGAAGTTTTTATTGTTTATTTAGGAAATATTCATTTTAAAGTTGATACTATTCTTAAAATATTTTATTTTTCCTTGTTTCCTTTCCTCACTGAGCTATTTTCCCTGTTGGGGCCCCTGGGCTTATAGCATCCTGCTTTTCCAACTAGGGTTGTAGCTTAGCATTTAATAATAATAATAATAATAATAATAATAATAATAATAATAATATAGTAATTCCCTTTTCTTGTGCCTTTAAATATAAAATTCTTCAACTTTTCTCGTGGTTTGCGATTCTTGTGACTTTAAGACACAACCAAAATAACCCCTAAACTGGCACAGAGATCAAAATCAGATTTGGAACGTAATTCACATAACGAATTTTATTTTATAAAACCCAGAATCTGCCTCTGATTGAAAAGGGACAACTGGTCGTTGGAATGATAAGTGAACCACATTCCAAAAATAAAGGACAGGACAGAAAACCGAATATGGGGCAAACCATTTGGCAGATTTGTGATCATAAAAGCCCAGTATATTTTGATTCACTAAGCCTTGTACAAAGAGCCTCCAAAAAAAAAAAAAAAAAAAAAAAAAAAAAAAAAAAAAAAAAAAAAAAAACGCATCGTTACGTTGCCAAGGCGGAATTTCTTATCCGCTGCAGCACCTTCAAAGTCAAATATCGAACTTCAGCTGCTACAAGTAACGTTCATTTGATGTTGCTTCATCGGAGTTCTGGAACTTCTGGGTCACTTATACGAACATCAATATCAATTATCCGCTTTCCGTGAGCCACTCAAATCACATCAACTCGATTCGGCTGTTGGGTAACGTCATTCTACCTCGAGTATTTTCAAAGGGGTTGTCCTGTTTTCAAACGAGGACTTATACACAGATACTTTTCTCTATTTCTATTCTGTACACACACACACACAATATATATATATATATATATATATATATATATATATATATATATATATATATATATACATCTTACAAAACATGGGAGAAATTATTGATCATAGTAATACCAAACTCTCGTTTTATAAAAATTTCCTTTAAAGTTAAACCTACTGTTTTTAATGGAGAGAAAAAAAAAGAAAAAAAAAAGTTCAATAATGGTATTGGTTGGTAGTGGTAACTCATATAATCTAATGTAATAGAAAAACTTAATAGGTGATAAACAGGCCCTTTGGTAAAAAAATACAATGCTTCAAAACTGATTATAATAGTTTGTGGTTTGACGTTTTGTTCATATTTTGTAATTCATCACAGAGACCAACAGAATTATTGACATGTGAAAGTTAAATGGACCGTTATTTTACTGGACATTTGTAAAATGTATGATTAATCGATACTGTTGTAATGATGATTGATTAAATTGTATTTTCTGGCTTGGTTATACACTAAATCTAATACAATCTTATAAATAAGGCAACGACCATCAAGTAGAAATGAATGAATCTGCTAATGATGGTCTTATTCAACATTGATTTAAGCCTCTCGTTGAAATACTTGATAACTAACTTCCTCTAACAGGTTATTTCTTAATTGTTAATACAAAGAAGCACGAAATAGCGAGAATACATTTACTACAATGTTCAGCTATTATAACTATGATATTCGACGTCTGCGTAGAAGACACAAAGAATAGAAATGCATTTTCAAAACAATACACAATAATACCTTGGCTGTCCACTAACTTAACTCCGGTCACAGGGTAAACGGGTCGAAGGCCAACAGAGTAATAGATGATAAGGCCTTCAACCGAAGAAATATTAGACAAAAAATTAATCACCCATTCTTAAGGTCAAAACGTAATTGCAAGCTCTGGTCTCTTTTCCATAAACCTGTTTTATCTTTTCTTAAATTTGACTTAGCTGAGATCACAAGACTCCGACCTCAGTGGGGTCCCGTGTTCTGTAGAAATACGACAAATCTGCGATTTCATGTCAATCCGAGTCTAATGATAACAATAGGACGACAACCTTTCCTTTCGTGCTTCATACATACATACATACATATACCAAGGCACTTCCCCCAATTTTGGGTGGTAGCCGACATCAACAAATGAAACAAAAACAAAAAAGGGGACCTCTACTCTCTACGTTCCTCCAGCCTAACAAGGGACTCAACCGAGTTCAGCTGGTACTGCTAGGGTGCCACAGCCCACCCTCCCCCGTTATCCACCACTCTTTGTCGATGTCTCACAGCATAGAAATGCATTTTCAAAACAGTACACAATAATGCCTTGGCTGTCCACTAACTTAACTCCGGTCACAGGGTAAACGGGTCGAAGGCCAACAGAGTAATAGATGATAAGGCCTTCAACCGAAGAAATATTAGACAAAAAAATAATCACCCATTCTTAAGGTCAAAACGTAATTGAAAGCTCTGAGATCTTCATTATCCCATGTTCAGAATGTATTTTTTTTTTTTTTATGTTGGCCAAACATCTGAAGGCATATTTGCAAGAACAAAACATCATAAAATTTTACCTTTCCTTAAATTTGACTTAGCTGAGATCACCAAGACTCCAACCTCAGTGGGGTCCCGTGTTCTGTAGAAATACGACAAATCTGCGATTTCATGTCAATCCGAGTCTAATGATAACAATAGGACGACAACCTTTCCTTTCGTGCTTCATACATATTCTCTTCTAATCACACATTAGCTGTCAGGATTTTCACCTTAATCGGTGTCATCGATTGGTGCTTCCTGACAGCCCAACCAACAGCGAAGATCTGCGCTTTAGTCAAGAGAGGTTAAGAGCGCTTATTAAGCACAAGCACAAGAATAAGCACAAGCATAACAACATAAGCACAAGGTCAAGCAAGCCAGGTTTGACAGTCGACTCTAGGGGTGGCTGCCTAAGAAGGTTAAGGGAATCTGAGAGTAGTGTTGCCACATCTCGAAACCGGTTCGGTATTGCTATCACATTTAACAGTATCTTAATCAATCAAATGGATGCTCTGATTTTAATCTAAGTTTTCATGACTAAAAAGTCTAAAATTTTTCCTACTTCTCTCCCATTTTGCTTCATGTCTTAATTATCAGAGTTCCAGATTAGATTTATAACTAAGTCGGCGAGGAAACCTACTCATCTATTAGAATCTTTAACCACCTTAGCCACTGAAATTCCCTGAAAAAGGGAAAATACAGAATCTAGGATCTGTCTCCAAATAACAAACAAAAAAAGATTGTGGAGGACAGCTCCTGACACCACATATCCTCAAACAAATGAAAACGTGCCTCCAGAGATACACTTAGGAGATGCTTATAGTCGATTTTGAAGGGCAAAATTGACACGGAGGACAATCTTGCACCACGTCACCGAGTCACAAATAAGAAGGCAGTTCTTGAACGAGCAACATTTACAAAACACAATTTCCGCATTCAATTATTATTCCCTAATTTACCCGGATTCCTCCTGAAAAATCCGACTGATTCTCCCAAGACCTCTTTAGCAAACTTTCATTTCTCTCCAATATATTAGTTGATTCTTCAAACCCATTTTAGTTAACTTCAACCTATTTCACATAAATAATTCTGGATGAAAACTGTTTAATTTACATTTTATTATTATTATTATTATTATTATTATCATTATTATTATTAAAATTATTATTATTATTGTTATCATTATCAAATTTATCATTATTTTTATTGATATTATTATTATTATTATTATTATTATTATTATTGTTATTTCCCTTTACGCAAATACTGTACGGCATAAAATATCAACATTTCATTTCTATGGAGAGTATTAGGGAAGCTCGTCCATAAGCCTGGGAAATGGAAAGTCGAAATGACACAATATGTTGCCTACTTGTCATCTAACTCAAAGAGATATAAAGGCTTTACTCACGACTGCCTGAAAAATCGCTGAATATCTTCATCAGTAATTTATGCGATCTCAGATTAGAAACAATATGATTTCCGTTTAGAAGAAGCATTTAGCCTCTACGAGACATTCATCACTATTCAAAACAAATATATACATATAATATATATATATATATATATATATATATATATATATATATATATATATATATATATATATATATATAAATATATATATATATATATATATATATATATTTTATATATATACATATATTTATATTCATTTATAAATATACTGTATATATATATATATATATATATATATATATATATATATATATATATATATATATATATATATATATATACTGTATATATATATATATATATAGAGAGAGAGAGAGAGAGAGAGAGAGAGAGAGAGAGAGAGAGAGAGAGAGAGAGAGAGAGAGAGAGAGAGAGAGAATGTCTATAAAATATGTTTACAATTTAAAAAATATATAAGAAAAACCACTGATGTGATACCTTAACCTGATTTGTTGTATGCACTATTCAGTTCTCCAAGCTTTTAAATCACAGTTTTATATATATATATATATATATATATATATATATATATATATATATATATATATATATATATATATTGGGGACCTCTTTGTGGGAAGAGGCAGTTAAATGGATCCCACAAAAAAGTTTAGTAAAACAAAATCGGATACGCTGACTCTCCGCGAAACTAATATAAGCACAGAGTAAGGAAGAGATCCACCTTCATGTCAGTCAATTTGTGCAAGGTACAAGAAACGTATGGAGACTGGGACAGTGTTAGATGAAAGAAGGAGTGGAAGACAAAAGGAACACTGCGATCGTGTAAGACTAAACAAACCTTTGACCGCTATCCTACAAAGTCCATACGTATGGCTGCAGGACCCTTACAGCTAGCACGTTTAACCCAAAGTCTAATGTAGATATTGGTTTAACAGAGCAGAGCACTAAGTCATATGCACGAGAACTTGCGATTGTATACTTATAAAGTCCATTTCAATCAGGCACTATAGTCCATTTCTTTTAGCGATGCAGATTTGCACCGACTCGCGGTGGTGCCCTTTTAGCTCGGAAAAGTTTCCTGATCGCTGATTGGTTAGAATTATCTTGTCCAACCAATCAGCGATCCGGAAACTTTTCCGAGCTAAAAGGGCACCGCTGCGAGTCGGTGCAAATATGCATCGCTAAAAGAAATAAACTATAGAACCAAATGACAAACCAAGACCAAAAGTTTGCAGTTAACAAGCTGGAATGCGTTTCCGTGGAAGACAAGTTCCTCGAGCATCTTTTTTTTAGTGAGGATACAACCTTTACCGTTTCAGGGTAACCGAACATATAAAATGTGATAATTAGAGGGTCAGAATATCCCCATGTGACTAGGGAACTTCACCGAAGATAGTCCACAGGTGAATGTGTGGTGTGGGATCATGTGCAGATGAATAATGGATATGTAAATTTTTCTTTGACGTGACATCAATTATTGCAGATGATTACCTTGACCTTTTGACTGAATATGTGGTGCCACAACTAAATGAGTTTCATGCAACTACCAACTTCCAGCGAAGATAGTGCATAAGCACATTGGGGACTGCATAAATCAAACAAACATTTCCAGACCGATAAATCACACACACACACACACACACACACACACATATATATATATATATATATATATATATATATATATATATATATATATATATATATATCTTTATCTATATACTATATATACATACACACACTCACTCATATATATATATATATATATATATATTATATATGTATATATATATACATATATATATATATATATATACATACACGTATATACTATATATATATATATACATATAATATATATATACATATATATACATATATATATATATACACACATATATATATATATATATATATATATATATATATATATATATATATATATATATATAATGTATAACTGTATGTGTAAATGTATCTGGGTCTTCGGCTTGTTTGCAAACCGCTTTAAAGATGATACGAAATACGAGCATTGTCGTTAATACCTAAATAATTATAACTCTAAAAAGAATCTTGAAAAGTGATGGAACATAACAGAATATAAAATAAATAAAGTATAATTCTAGTTTACCTTCCAACTGATCAGTTGATCTAAAATGACCAAAAAACTGAGATTATAAGCCTTTTCTCATCCCAATCTACGATGTTACCCGGCTGACGTCAACAGATATAACACGAGCGACGCATCAAAGGATTTTCTTACGTCAAAGCTAAGACTCCAACTGAGAGAGAGAGAGAGAGAGAGAGAGAGAGAGAGAGAGAGAGAGAGAGAGAGAGAGAGAGAGAGAGAATCGATGATATCTTATATCCTATTCCGGAAGACATTTTACTTGCCTCATCTGCTGGTTGCAAGACTATGATGAGAAAGGATCATTTTACAAACACACACATGCTGTACAAGCACTCATTGACTCACAGCCACACACTTGCATTTATGCATGGGCATATATATATATATATATATATATATATATATATATATATATATATATATATATATATATATATATAAGTATATATATATATATATATATAAGTATATATATATATATATATATATAAGTATATATATACATATATATAAGTATATATATACATATATATAATATATATATATATATATATATATATATATGTGTGTGTGTGTGTGTGTGTGTGTGATGAATATCTATCACTAACACTCGTGATCTTAATCAATGTAAATATCAACCACAACGGCATTTTAATATCGAATTCCATGTTTGGAAATCAAAATCTACTGGAAATTTATTCATGCTATATCTTTCATGATAGTATGGTTGGTAAGAGACCCTGCTGGCATTTGCTTCGTCTTAGAGGCATAGGTTCGAATCCTTGCCCAGCCAGAAGTACTTATCATAAACGAATTTCCAGTGGATATACATTTCCTAAGGATATATACAGAGAGAGAGAGAGAGAGAGAGAGAGAGAGAGAGAGAGAGAGAGAGAGAGAGAGAGAGAGAGAGAGAGAGAGAGAGAGAGAGAGAATTTTGAATGTTTCAAAGATTATTTAGTCCATTTGCTCTTGAGCAAAGTGATTCACTTTAAACATTTAGAGCGTTTTTATGATCTTTTCTAACTTATTCTTTAACTCGTTTACCGTGTTACTGTTTTCTACATCCGCTGGAAGTCTATTCAGAGAGAGAGAGAGAGAGAGAGAGAGAGAGAGAGAGAGAGAGAGAGAGAGAGAGAGAGAGAGAGAGAATTTTGAATGTTTCAAAGATTATTTAGTCCATTTGCTCTTGAGCAAAGTGATTCACTTTAAACATTTAGAGCGTTTTTATGATCTTTTCTAACTTATTCTTTAACTCGTTTACCGTGTTACTGTTTTCTACATCCGCTGGAAGTCTATTCAGAGAGAGAGAGAGAGAGAGAGAGAGAGAGAGAGAGAGAGAGAGACATCACTCATATTGGCCTCCATAAGAAAACTCCCTAATGGCCACCAACTGAAGAAGAAAAAACTAGGTACATCTGACAATATTTTGATATTTTCCAAACATGAATATAAAATACCCGAATGCATACCAAATTTTAAGTATTTATAGTATCTATACAATACGAATGCCAAAGAGAATCACGCCAATCAAACCGATCCTCAGCAATAAATAAATGGCATCGTTATTTTTAAAGCTGATATTAAAACTTGATCATTATTATGGCATTGTCGTCACAGCAAATCATAGGTTTAACGGCCGCTTATGAATGGTAGAGGCAAACAACGGTGTCACTGTCCTAGCAAGCAGGACAATGCCCCAGAGACTGACCACATAATCAGCGTCCAAACCAAACCTCTCCACCCAAGCTAGCACCAAGGAGGGTCAGGCAATGGTTGCTGGTGACTCAGCATATAGACCTATAGGCTCCCCTAAACACCCCATTCTTAGATCACAAGGATGGTGAGGTTCCAGCGACCAAAGGAACTAAAGATTTTGAGAGGGACTCGAACCCCAGTCTGGCGATCACCAGTAAGGGATGGTACCACATAGGCCACCACAACCTCTAGGAAAAGAATACCATATACCGCACTATACATAAAAGACTATGAAAATCTATGCCCTTGATATTGAAAGATAAAACTTCAACACACATGGTGTATTCATTACGGAATCGGCGACAACGTTATCCACAGGAAATGATCACAAAGATCTGTAAGTGCTAGCGAGATATTCAAACTACCAATAAATATGAACCTTTATAAGTTAAACCTAACGAACGGGATTTGACTTTAATAGATTACCTTTATTAAAAATGATATAACAAACATGATGCCATTTGAATGCATTAAAACCATAGAAATTTAGAAACCTTGATCTTTGAAAGATATATCTCTTAACTGTTTTTAAGACTGTTACCTTATTGACCATATACAGAACATCACCTTATGAATAAGCTCCATCACATTCTGTTCAGCAATATGTGTGATCTCGAATAACATCAACGCAAACGGCTGAAAACTTATCCTTCTTTTTTTCATAATGACCGATTGTTCATATCCACTACGCTGTTTACACATCTTTCTAACAGTAGTATCCTTAATAGGAAGTAATTCTGTGCCAATGAAATCCTTATGATTACAACGAGCGATGGAATGAAAAGACGCAAAATGGGCTGTCCTCAACCTCGAAGAGACGTTGGTGTTCCTGACATTTAGATAGAATAAAGGTCAAGATCAAAAGAGTCATGGAACTGTGGTCTCGCAAATGAAAAGATGCAAGAACATGCTATTATTCTCAGCAATGAAGAATCCTAGGAAAAATACATACATTTCTGACTCCCAAAGCATATGTAAATGCTTCCTTGGGTTATATTGTCAAAGAGATACAGACTAAAGTCAATTTCTTTTAGCGATGCAGATTTGCACCAACTCGCAGCGGTGCCCTTTTAGCTCGGAAAAGTTTCCTGATCGCTGATTGGTTGGACGAGATAATTCTAACCAATCAGCGATCAGGAAACTTTTCCGAGCTAAAAGGGTACCGCTGCGAGTCGGTGCAAATCTGCCTCGATAAAAGAAATGGACTATAGTGATAAAGGGATAGCATTTAAAATATCGGAACAAATCAAACAGCAGGAATACTTGATAAAGTGCATGTCATGTTTTAAATAAATCACCTACCGACATGTACAGTCACTCATATAAGTTGATGGATGTCCGGGTTTTTGAGAGAGATTTCCATTTCACCCCTTTCTGGACGACAGGTGTCTGGTAGTACCAATAGGTAGTTGAATATTTGACCGGTTTCGCGCTCCCATACACCTGTCGTCCAGAAGTAGGTGAAATGGAAATCTCTCAAACACCCGGACATCCATCAACTTATATGAGTGACTGTACATATATTTATTTTTACCAAGAGTTGGTTGCAACGTAAAAATAACACAGTTACTGACTCAAGACAGCTGACGGCATCAGCAAAGAAAATCACAGTTAAGTGTGTTTAATCGGCATCATTTTGAACTGCTTAGTTTTGGGCTGAGAATTTGATCATCACAAAGGAGGAAATTAAGCAGCAATATTAGTTAGGCTATTATCATATATATATATATATATATATATATATATATATATATATATATATATATATATATATATATATATATGTATGTATATACACACACACACACACATATATATATATACTGAATATTTATATATAAATATATATATATACATATACTGAATATTTATATATAAATATATATGTGTATATATATATATATATATATATATATATATATATATATATATATATATATATTGTATATTTATATATAAATATATATGTATATATATGTACATATATATACTGTATGTATATACATATATTTATATATATATATATATATATATATATATATATATATATATATATATATATATGTATGTATGTACGTATGTATACATGTATGTATGCACGTATGTATATTAAATCTAAGTGATATAAAATAAATTAGATATAAAAGTCAATGATGAATAGAATTTTATCTACCAAACCTATACTTCTTAAGAACATTAAAAGCTTATAAACGTAGACTAAGACTCTTAGAATTCGATTAAATGTCAGACGAACTTTTCAAAGCAAGACCCTAAATATCCTTGTCCTTGAAAAGCTTTACATTCGCATGCCGCATGGTTGAAATAGTGTCAAAATGAGTAGGTAATATATCATAAGAATGAATCAGAAATATTAATCTATCCCACTCAACGGTAAAAGAGTCAACTCTGAAAGACACAAAATAAAAACATTAAGAGTTGAGTTGTGAATTCCCAAAGGGTTTCTTTTCACAGAGTTCATGCCGGTGTGACGGTCTGAACGATCCCCCGGTCTCAGAATTCTCCTTGATAATCTGCGCATGCGCGAACATTACCGTTTGCCAGTGCATACGAGATTGATGTTTTATTTTCCTGTAATGTTAGCGTGCGCAGCTCAACATTACCGCTTGCCAGTACATACGAGCTTGATGTTTTAATTTCATGCGAGCGAAGCGAGCTAATGGCGGAAAAAAACCATTATACAATGTCAAGGAGAATTCTGAGACCGGGGGATCGTTCAGACCGTCACACCGGTCGTACTATCACTATCACTATAACCCAGGACCCATAGATTTTTCTAATCTATGGGTCCTGCTATTACCCATCGACTGGAACAGACACCATCGCCATCATATCCATCAGTCAAAAAATTACAATAATTGGAAGGTTATTAATAAGAGGAAAACGACATATGGGTCAGATGCTCTGAATTATATCTAAATGCACATCAATTTTCGCTCTACATTAATCTGTACCACCCGTGTGTCACACGATCGTACATAATTCATTTTGTATATATTATGCTTGTATCTTCGCTCTTCCCTCGCACTAAAAAGAACCAGAATAAACATGTCTGCGTTTCTTCTATGTAACATTCTGTTTTTCGAACATGTAATTTCCTGTTGCCTTGAGGTTTTGTATATAAAGGAGAGTGTTCTATAATAAATTAACTCAGTTGCTTTCACACTGCCTTTGAGTTCACAACCTTCTCTCGGCCCGTCACATATCATTAAAACCTTTTTGACCTTACCACCCATTGCCAGCCCTCCCAAGCTCTGTTTGTCTTTCTTCACTGAGGACAAAAGCTTCAATGGAGCGTAATGGATTTCATGGCTAAATCACTCAACTGTCGACTGTTTGGTACCTCTAACAGTGAGGCATCTATTGACCGAATGCCCTAATTATAATAACTTGCGGAATAGATATTTGTTATAGAGGCTCGAGGTGAGGGTGGCAGGTTCATCCTTGCCAAGGTTCTTGGACATGATGTGTCCTACTGTGCAAGTGGAATTTTTAGACTTGTTTCAGAAGCGGGTCTTTTGAAAACTATCTAACTTTTATAATGACTTATTAACTTTTATGGTTTTAATTGAATATTCTTTAATCTTTTTATATATATAAACTAAATGATATCGGCGTCAATGACCCTAGATGTCAGGATGCCTGAAAACCTTAAATCAATCAATCAATCACTCAACTGTCGGATTAAAACGGCCAGCATTCTTATTTACCTAAACAACAAGACAAAACGTAAGATTAAATATCCTCTTATATCTATCCACCTACAGTATACACATCGGTGAGTTATCCAATGGGGAAAACTCCATAAAAACTGATAAAGTGGTTCTCCAGTTCTGCGATATTTCAGTGAAGGTGTTGAAAGAATAATACCGATAAGCACTAAACATGATATAAACTTTATCGCTCCCCTTTTGGTATAATCGTAACAGGAGAGATAAGCCTTTTAATAAGAATGCAAGCGACGCCATTTTTTGGGGGAGGTGATGTAAGTTAAATATATCAAAATCAGTTGGCTGCTAGGGATTGTATGTGAAAAAGCTAAATAGAATTTTGAAAGAAACGATAGATTTTCCATTGGACGTGGTACGACGACAACATTTAACTCTCATAGATATTTCGTTGCAGATCTGGGAGAATAGACGAGTTTCTACTCAGAGACGAAGTGTGAAAGGTGAACTTGAAGAACTAAAAGGTTTTAAAAAGTCGAAATGAACCATTTGCATATATATACTTTATACTATTTAAGACATAAAGGTGAATGGAAATCGTGAGAATAAGGAAAGGAGGATGAATTAGTGTTTCGAGATGGTTTGTTGTAAGGAAAGAATGATACATAATAGTTTGGTGAAAAAACGTTTAAATTGGATTTCGTCAGCCAGAGTAGGGAAAAAAAGACCTAAAAAGAGATGAATAAGTAAAGTGATGAGTATAGGGTTTAAGCCTATGTGCATGATTAAAAAAAATAAATAAATGTTAAGAGTTAGAGGCGCTGTTGACGAGTACTCTTGAGTTTGTGTACAAGGGGGCTAATGTTGAGGAATTTTTTTTTACCAAGAGGGTTCGACTATGATTCGGCAGTTTACAGTATAAATATACCAAAGGTAAATGATTATTTATTCTTACAATGTGTCCATATAATGTTTTGAAATGCCGCAAATAAGATTTGTTGATCATTATAATTACAACCTTATTATGTTTTACAATGTAAAAACTAGTTGCCGTTGATTGCTGAGTAACACTAACACTGCAGTAACCTTGCCCAAATGATATGCTGTTTACCTTGATTTCAAAATATCCTAAGTAAAAACAAGATCGGCAAACAATCAGCGTCTAGGCTCATTATTATGATATTACCACACACGTATTACATCTTCATCGATGCAAACGTAATATGTAAAGCGTTTGAAAGTATTTTTCGTTTTCAAGCAATTCACAACACTTCTTCAAAGGTTCATAAGGATGACAGGTAAGCAAGAAAGAGATTGTGAAAACGCTTACTAACCCTACTAACCTGTTGATGTTGGTAACCCTGTATTTGACATCCTGCCCTCTGGTGATGGACACATAAACTTTAGTCCCGTTTTCCACCATCCTTGCGAGCTGCTCCCCCTGGTCATAAGCTAAGAACACCACCACTGTGCGCTCTCCTGAAACATAAAATATAACTGTGAGTTGCAAGAACTACTAATTAGTGTAAGTGTGAAGGGAAATATTGAAAAATATTCAGCAAACACACCATCATTTAGCAACATAAGAATTAGAGGTTTTAAAAGACTACACGTTTTGGTTAGTTATAAAAGTAAATTAAAGAAATTATTGTAAGTGGCTGAATGTTGCATTTGAAATAACATATTCCCAGACAAAGAAGAATGAAGTTTTGAATATTTTAGTACCATAATTTCACACTTTAAAACCTATGTAAACCAAATATGACTAAACACATGGCACTTAAGTACAGAGTAGTTCTAGGACATCTGAGAAATTAATTGGACTTCATTGTGAGTTTCTGAGATGTGGGATATGGAGTATGCTAAAACTCCAAATCACCTAAACTTTAGGGCATGGAGGCTTAACAAATCATTGTATGGGGTAGATGAAACTATTTACTTGAAACTTAATAAGAAATGTCTTGGCATATATGTAAATATTCCGGTAAATATTACTGGAAGAAAGTAACAGTATTATCATTTCTTACGTGACATCGTTTTAATTAGTAAAACAGTGCACAGAAATGCCTTTCATTTTGACGAATATAAAACGATGTAATATTTCTAACAATACCAAATTGTGTTAATTAAAGGGCGTTTTAGGTGTACGTTATTTTATTACTTTAAACTCAACAACTGGAAACATTTTACAGCAATGGACGGTGAAGATTTCAAAGACAGAACTTAGCAAGCTGTAGCTGTATAAAAATCATCGCAATCTCGACTGTTATGTAATTTCTCCATCCATAATTAACCTCTGACATTACGCTATATAATATCCTTGGAAACGTGCACCTGAAGTGAATGAATCCAAATAATGAAATGCTAGCATTGCACTATACACGGTGCAACGCTTACAATGTAATACTAATGACATAATTATAGGTAAAGGTGTCTAAAGGTGTCTGGTTTCAGTTCCAGTTCCATCAGAATAGATGCTCACCAGAACGTCAGCCGGACAAGCCCAACCCCCCACTGTGGTGCCCTACCACAGCAGTAGCCTCCCCAGTAAACAGCTTAAACTCACGGCCCTGGGCGGGAATCGATCTCTTGCCACGCGAGTGCGAGGCAAACATGTTTATCTAGACAAAGCAGCAGCAGTAAAAGAAAGAACAAAAACAAATGAACCGAGAAGACAATGAGGAAGCAACGCAGTGGCGGTGCGTCAAAACGAGCATGACTAGACCCGGTGGAGTAGATGGGGTTCAGGTAGGTCGCCCTGCAGGACCTTGAGATCCTTGATGCAAAGCCAGTAGCCACCACTTGGATTCAGTGTCAACATCTTGCGATAGAAGGATGTAGCCTTTTTTCAACGCAGTTTGTCCCTTTTTTTGCTTCTGCTTTGACGTCATATGTTCCTGTGAGGAGGCTGTCGATTTCTTGATAAGAATAAAAAACTAAACACCGAGGGTAAAAATAAGTAAATTCTATAAATAATGTTGTTAAAAACAGAAAAGAAATAATTT
>NC_090725.1:10190333-10197833 GCF_036898095.1 Palaemon carinicauda | reverse complement strand
AATACCACACAGTATGCTAAGTCTTATTGCAATTATGACTGTAGATTATGGATTAATCTTCCTAATCTGTAGGTTGAACCGGTGGAAAGTCACAAGTTCATACTTTGTGAAAAATATTTTCGATGATCAGACTGACACAAGTCCCGTTTTATAGTTTATATATGACTGGTCTATTTCAATGTTGTTACTGGTCTTAAAAGATTCCATATTTTCTATTCATTACTTCTCATATACAGGATGTATGTTATTTACTTTTCTTACTAAGCTGCCTTCCCTGCCCTGTTTAAGCCCTTGGTCAATATACCATTCTGCTTTTCCAACCATGGTTGTAGCTTCTTAGCTGGTAATAATAATGACAATAATAAGAGTGTAACAAGACAACCAGGTAACAATAAATAATCTGCAGTCTCTCTCTCTCTCCCCTTAGCTAATGCTCTTTTCTAAATCTCCTATTTCTGATTAACCCATTCCCATTTAAGATTTCGCTTCCCTCACCAGTTCCTATACTTTAGAGTACTTGGCGACCATCTCCAAGCTCCTCAATCTCCCTCATGTGCAAAAATGCGAGGGAGACCTGTACATTTGGTCACGAAAAAAGGCTAAAAGGAATGATTGGAATTCCAGATGTGAACTTCATAGAAAATCAAATCAAATAGATTGCCTCACATTATGAATTAAGTCATGAGTAGTGTGCTACGGGTAAAAATCGGATTATAAGGGGTTATACGTCTATAAATAAGTTAGTATGATTTTGTCTGTGTTAATGACATAATGAAAAACGAACAAATTTGAATCTTGAATAAAACCAACAACTATAATGTTCTCGTTACTGTAAAAGCATCTGATGTAAAACAACGTCAACAAATAATCTTATTAACCTCAGTGAATTGGAAATCGCTAATTCGGCAGAAAAGGAGAAGAGAATGAGAGATGAAACAGCAGAATCTAGCGCGTGAGGATTTCCCTGTCAACACGATCTCGGGTCATTGCACTGTCACGCCTCCCTATAGACCAGTGGTTCCCAACCTGGGGGGAAATTTCCCCCTGGGAGGGGGAAATTTGAAGCTTCCAGGGGTGAAATAATCACACTACCTACTAACTAAAACAAGCGGAAAATGTCCTCATAGTACGTGCGGCAATTTGTTGTTAGCCATTCAATTGTGATATGATCATATCATTTCTCACTGACATGATATTCAAGGGGAGAATTGCAGTGTCATGCCCATTTCTGAGGCAGGCGAGTGGGCATGAAGGGGGAAATCTGGATGGTTGAACCGGGGACAGGGGGGAAATGACTGAAAAAAGGTTGGGAACCACTGCTATAGACACTTACTTCTAGACACAATCTGAGAGAGGAACAAGACATGAGTTGGAAATGACGTGTCGATGGCACAATTCAGCCGTGTATTTCGTCCCCCCCCCCCCCCCCCTGTTCTTCCCTTTTGGGAAACAGAATTATTTTGATTTTTACCTCCGCCATCGAAGTTGGGAGGAGGTTATGTATTAGCCCCTGTTTGTCTGTTTGTTCGTGTGTGCGTTTGTTTGTGTGTGAAAACTTCCTGGCTACAATTTTACTTCTAGAGTAGTGAAACTTTCAAGGATTAATTGGTATTTTGAGACATGGAAGTGATTTATTTTGAAAGTCCTAAGTCATAGGTCAAGGTCAAAGTCGAGCAAAAGGTCGACCGAATTAACCCTAACCTTAAGCCCAAGTTCACACATGGTTGTCACACAGACTTCAAATACGTCTACGGTCTAAATTGATTCTGGGAAAGGCAAGCTGGTCTACAGAAATAAGCTGCCGTGGCGGAGGTCTGCACCCAGAGGTCTGCACCCATAGAGTGCTTTTCAAGTTTTTTCTGAATTCATTGTCTTCCAAAACTCGTGTTGAGACTAATCTATAAAGTTTCCAAAGGGTAATGAAAGGTCAGCAACTCTTCTGGAATTAGCCAATATGCAACCCACCCCCCAAGCCTAAGGTTAAATTCTAAACCCTCTTATATATTCAATTTTATGTAGATATTCTGATGGCTAGGGTACTGCTAGGGTACTGAACTCGGTCGAGTCCCTTGTTAGGCTGGGAGGAACGTAGAGAGTAGAGGTCCCCTTTTTTGTTTTTGTTTCATTTGTTGATGTCGGCTACCCCCCAAAATTGGGGGAAGTGCCTTGGTATATGTATGTATGTATGTATCCTGATGGCAAAGAGACATTCCGAGGAGAGCTGATCATTAATAAGATAATACTAAACCCAAGGAAAAAAATGGCCCATCGTAGAGATACCATGTTGTGCTGATATAATTTTGTCACCAGACCAGTTTAAATACAATAAAATATTGCAAGGGGAGAAATAGTTTTGAGAAATTGGTAAATAGGGAGTATATGAAATTCTTGACATATAAGTATTAACGCCTCATATTTCTAGCACGTTTGTCACAATTCATAAATTTTCATAAAGCAATATTAAGTTTGTAATCCATTATATACTACAAACGTCTAAATTTTCCACTTCCGTCTGTTAATCAAAATTTTAACTAACGTTCCTCAGAAAATTACCTCTACCACGTCCTCAATATTCATGTTTACCTTCGCCATTATTTTCCATTTCATCTGGCATCAATCATCACTCCTGGATTGAAATTTCTACTGAACTCTCCACTATTAAGTGGGTTGAAAGTTGCAACTATAGGTTTCCAAATCATATTTATCGGATAAAGAACCTTGAGGTCCACTGCACACGCTAAAGCAACGGTTGATTTTCCAGTTTCCATATGTTTTCTTTTACAGGAATTTTTAGCTTATCCAATATTGTGGCCGACTTCCCTTGCCATTTCCTGTTTTTGTGACCCCAGTGCTGATTGGCTTGGATTGGGTGGCGTTTGCCCAAGAATAGAATCGGTTGTGGTAGCAACCTTTTGGACGGGAGTTCGAGACCGAGTCAAGCTCTATATTTTCTAGCAGAGTCTACAACTTCACCATCTTTGTGAGCTAGGGATGGAGAGTTTGGGGAGCCTACAGGTCTACCTGCTGAGTTACCAGCTCTCCCTGATCCTAGCTTCTTGGGCGCTGATCATATGTATATATGGCCAGTCTCTCGGGGATTTTCCTATCCCTTGCCGCTGCCATTCATTAGCAACCTTGTTTGGATATCGTCAAAACATAGCATGAAGTTGCATGTGTTTTCTGTCAGTCAATATAAAATAGTGCATGATGTAGGCTACAGACCGGTATTGGCACTTTTAAGGAGATGCCAATTCTGCCAGGTGTTAGAGCAATTTATGTAGAGAAGAAGGCAAAGGTGATGAATAATACTTGCACAGACTTTCATTAGCGTATTGACTCTTTTGGTGATAAAAAGAGTCAATATTTACCAGTGTAATAAAGATTTTACAAGGGATGAAGAAACATTAGCGCGGTGATATGTGTATTTATAAAAAGTATTGAAGTCATATTAAAATATAATTGAAACTAAACCTGTAGGTTATTATAATTGAACGTATTCGATTGTATGTATGTGTGTAGATAGAGAAACAAATAGAATATAAATAAACAAGGGTGTTTGATTCCGGTTCAAAGTACCCCAAACCCCACGACAAGTATTCTAATAGCTTGTGTTTATTGATTTCCTGAATCAATATCCAAGGCAACAGCCAGCTACAACCATAAAGTAAGACCGTTCTATCGTTTTCAAATAACCTAAGTTACTAGTTTGCAGTTCGGTAACTAGTCCTGCTTAGATTAAAGAAAATCAGGATGGAATTGACTAAACTGGATAACAACCTTTGGTAATGGGCTTAGGTAGCGAAGGTGGCCGAGAGATAGATTATAAGACTGGGCTACAATAGGAAGTAAAACTCTAGAAGAGAACAAGATAAAAGAGATAGTTTGGAGGAGGAAAATGAGAACCATGATGGAAGTAAATTAGTTGAGTGCACTAAATAAAAAGGATATATATATATATATATATATATATATATATATATATATATATATATATATATATTATATATATATATGTATATATATATATATATATATATATATTTATATATTATATATATAATATATATATATGTATATATACACACACACACACACATATATATATAATATATATATAATGTATATATATATATATATATATATATATATATATATATATATATATAATGGATATTCCTCTGCCAAAATTGATACCGAAGGCCATAACCAGAGAAGCTTCGATCAATACGTAGCAAATCAGAAAGGAGAAATGAGAGCTTAGCATATATAATACAAGTTAAGATAATAACCACACAGTTTATAGATACAGGAGAAGGAAATGTGACATTACTCAGGAGCCCATTTAAGATGGAGAAAATGAAGGCAGTCACAGTTTGTACAGAGAAACGTGGTGGACTATAAAATCAATGAAGTAAAAAAAAAAAATCTAGTTATAGCCTTTAACAAATGAGATGGCAAATTAATTGCTGACTTTAATAAGTAAATTTAGACTTCATGAGGACAAATATCAGGTAAAGAAGTAAAAAAAAAGAATCTAGTTATAACCTTTAACAAATGAGATGGCAAATTAATTACTGACTTAAATAAATAATTTTAGACTTTATGAGGACAAATATCAGGTAAAGAAGTAAAAAAAAAAAGAATCTAGTTATAACCTTTAACAAATGAGATGGCAAATTAATTGCGGACTTTAATAAGTAATTTTAGAATTTATGAGGACAAATATCAGGTAAAGAAGAAGTAAAAAAAAAAAATCTAGTTATGGCCTTTAACAAATGAGATGGCAAATTAACTGCTGACTTTAATAAGCAATTTTAGACTTTATGAAGACAAATATCAGGTAAAGAAGAAGTAAAAAAAAATCTAGTTATAGCCTTTAACAAATGAGATGGCAAATTAACTGCTTACTTTAATAAGCAATTTTAGACTTTATGAGGACAAATATCAGGTAAAGAAGAAGTAAAAAAAAATCTAGTTATAGCCTTTAACAAATGAGATGGCAAATTAACTGCTGACTTTAATAAATAATTTTAGACTTTATGAGGACAAATATCAGGAAAAAAAAAGTCGACTGTCCTTGGGAGACACCTTCAAAACAGGAATACTTGGATTCATCCACGACGAAATGGAAGAGGATGAAATTAAGGAATCTTTAGAATGTCAGGATATTAAGGTGAACAAAACAGAAAGGATGTGAAAAGGTAAGAGACGATGGGGTAAAAACTAAATGTGTAAAGTTTGCATTTGAGGAGGATAAGATGCCGGAGAAAAATAAAATTTGGAAATAGAATACTGGAAGTTAAACCGTAGATACTTGAAGATATTCAGTGTTTCATGTGTCAAGAGGTCTGAATACCATCTAGACCAGTGGTTCCCAACCTGGGGGAAATTTGAAGCTACCAGGGGGGAAATAATTACACTACCTACTAATTAAAAAAAATATCTGGTGACAAAGCTAGCCCTGATATTGATACACTGGTGTACAAGAAGCAGCCTCAATCTTCTCACTAATTCAATTTTGAAGTAGAAGAATAAACTAAAGTCCTTTTATTTTGCTACTAGCCTCTCTCCATATACTGATAAACAAATAGTTACAGAGTAAAATGGATAGAGAACGGTTAGTAACAACTAACCTCATAGCTCTATGGCTATGCGGTTCGTTGTTACTAAACGCTCTCTATCCATTTTACTCTGTAACTATTTGTTTATCAGTATATTTGTATAATGGAAAAATAAATTAGTAAGTTGTCACAGTGTGCTTCAACTACCCTTTCCCTCATACACAAGAAGGGGGAAATCTGGAGGGTTGCACTGGGTGCAGGGGAAATGATAGGAAAAAGGTTGGGAACCACTGATCTAGACGAATGCAAATAAAAATATGGCGAAAGAACACGGCAAAGACATAGTTAAAGATCAAGTGCAGTGCACAAATAGCTCGGAAAGCAAGTATTGAGTTACACAGGTTATGAAATTGCCAGAGAAGCACCAACTATACTAGTAAAAACATTGGAAAACGAACCTTAAAACGAAGTTAAAGTAAAATATAACCAAGGTAAGAGGGAAATTATAAGATAATGAAAACTTTTATCAGGTATATAAATAGCAGCAAAAACAGGGTCGAATGAAGACACGTTAATTTTAAAGCTTAATGCCTTCCAAACAAGAGACCAAACTTTCAAGAAAAGTTCTGCTGAATGCTTGAAAAGTTATAATAGCAAAACAAATATAAAACTTGCCAAACTGAAGGATACGACATACTTGATATGAAGAAAATTTAAAAGTCTGAAATAAAAATAGACTCAAAGGATATAATAAAATTATGAGGACACGTATGTGTTACAAAGAATTCTGAACAACGAGGAACGAGGAAACATCTGACGACTAATCAATATCATCGGATGAACATCTTAAATAGGAAATACTAGTTAATTTTGACGAAGGGAAATCGGGAAATATCAGAAAGGACATAAACGATAAGGCCAAAACTTCAACAAATAAAAACGGATATTGATATGTCATAATCATCTTTAATTCAATGGAACAATATGTCCCAGTTAATGCTGATACTCTACAGCATCAACCCACACATTTGCGGTTTATGGGAAAATCTTTTGAAAGAAGATCAACAGGTAAGGTTTAATAAACTACAGAGTCTTAATGAATGACAGAGTAGGTCATATGTTTGGATGTGTAATGATCCATAACAGGCATGATACATGTTATGTAGTTGGATACATCACGGAGTATCCTAATGGTAGGTAACATGGAAGTTCAGCATATCAAAATCAAACAAGATTAATTTAGATATAACGAAGGCTTCTAACCCAAGTAAAAGGCAGATCAAAAGCGAATTTAAATATTCTATAAATAAGATAGAGGGAAACTTTATACTAGTTGGGGATTTTAATGGCCATCACTCATGGAAATCTGATATCGCGGAAAATATAACTTATAAATTGGGAAAATGCTATTGACAATACTCGATGAAAACAGACTACATCGTATTACAGGGAAATTTCAAAAAATAGATTTGTTTAACTTCATTTATTATTAGGAATAACTTTAACATAAAAGACAGAGTTAATCAAACACCACATTTAATATATGGTGACTTGGAAACGGAACATACAGGGTTATAAAAAAAGAATGAAAACATACAGGATTATAGAAAGAATAAAAAAACGCAAACTGGTGAATACGAAATATTGACAGACATGACACAAATGGCAAATACTTTAAAAGTGGACGATTAAATACCAAGGTTTCAGAGATAAAATGTTCATATATGGTTGTTGTGGACTGATTGGTAACATCTCTGTTTGTTGTTCGCCAGACGGGGGTTGAGTCCCGCTTAGACTCGTTAATACCTTTAGTGTCTGCAACCCTACCATCCTTGTGAGTTAAGGATGGCAGGTTTGGGGGAGCTTGGCTCTACCTGATACAAGCTTGGGTGGAGAGGTGGCTTGGGCACTGATCAATGATATATGGTCAGTCTCTAGG
>NC_090725.1:10180333-10185333 GCF_036898095.1 Palaemon carinicauda | reverse complement strand
AGCCCTAACAAAACTTGAGTATGATTGTAAGTAGGTCAGGGACAGTGTATCCTTAACATCCAAATATTTGCATTGTCAATGTCTCTTTGACTATATACATCTCATTTAAAATTCTAAGCGTGATTCATGATTGCAAATTTACTTTTGAGTAGCGTATTTGTTCGGTTTCTTCTCCAATTGCAAAGATGATTGACTTTTTTTAATTGAGAAAGTCTTTTGGGATTTTCGGTGATCAATCTATCTTAGGGGAAATGCTTCAACTTTTTCATTTAACCTTGTTTGGAGTCTTGTTCTCCTATCAGGATTTTAATTGCTGACTCTCATCTTGATTTGTTGGACAAACTCTTGATGTCTATTAAATTCCTTATTCTTACTTGTTACTTGTTTTGGGTTTAAATCCAACCCTCCACTGAAGTAGAGTGAACTACTTCTCGGGCGGGTCCATATTAATCATCTAACGAAACATTTTCATTATAACTTATACAGTTCTTTGATTGTAGCATCTTCCAAATCATATGATCTTGTGAAAAGTAATGTCTTTAGTTTCTTCTTAAATTCAATTGCTCCCTTTTGGTCCTTCATTTCAGTTGGCAGTTTATTATAATGTCTAGGCGCACAGTAGCTAAAAGCCCTTTCACCAAATTTACTATTTGTTCTTGGTTCAGATAGCCTATGTTTGTCACTCATGTGTCTTGTGTTAACATGACCTAAGTTTTAATCTCTGGTACCGTTACTCAGTTCATTGTGGATGTTACATAATTCTATTTCCTAATTCTGACCATCCTATGAATTCAGATCTCTGCAAAATGTAGCATGTACGTAGTACTTGGTATGCAGTTAATTCTAAATCTTGCCTTTTCCATCAAAAGACAATATTACAAAGTATTCTAGAAGTTTTAGTCCAGCTTTGATTAGATTGCGAAATGATCGTCCTGATCTGGGGGAAGAATCGGTGGCACTTCAGAAATTCAAACCGATTGCAAATGTTTTTCTCTTCAAGAGGCTGACAAAATTTTCTTTTCATAGTCTCTATATGGCAGATCTATTCTAACGTTGGTAGTAATCGTAAAATATTTTATATTCTTTATTCACATTTTCTCATTCATAGTTTATTTGTTATTTCGTTATTTCCTTTCGTCACTGGGTTACCCTTTTTGTTGGAGCCCTTGGGTTTATAGGACCCTGCTTTTCCAACCAAGGTTGTAACTTATCTAATCATATCATAACAACCCCTCTTCTGCCAATAATTGGACTTTCCTGGCTTCTCTTTGCATTATTTTTGTAGCCCTCTATATTTCAAGGAGTGTGCTTATTGCTTCCTTTAAGATGAAAATAGATTTATCTCTCTCCTTTGCAAATTAAAAAGCAAAGTCCGAAATTGATAAAAAAAAAAAAGCTATCTCACAGAACATCTATAACCTATTCTTATCAAATACGGTACATGCTTCACAAGTTATTAACACCACTAAACATAAGCTCTCTCTCTCTCTCTCTCTCTCTCTCTCTCTCTCTCTCTCTCTCTCTCTCTCTCTCTCTCTCTCTCTCAAAAACAAAGAACACGCTTGCAATCATCGTAAATGACCTAGGGTCAACTTTCCATTTTCGCGGGCGATCGCAACCGATCATCGTGTTAAATTATGTCTGACACACATGGCAGCTAAGGGCTTATTAAGGGGAATATATGGGAAGTGGGGTGGGGGCTTTAGGTAAAAATGTCTTCTCAAGCGTCGCCTTGTTAATTTATTTATACAGTTATTTGCGGAACGATGCTATTTTAAAGGTGAATGGCAGAACGCCTGGCTATTTTGGGTTCTGTGTTAAGACTCGTTTCTATTTTAACCTTAGGATAATAATGGACCTATACTGCAAAACGGGGATAACATTGAAACGAGATCAAAAGGATAATTCTAATAGAGTATGCGTATACGTTAAAACATTATCTGATTTCCAAATTTGATTGTTTTCTCCCACATTGCAAAAAAAAAAAAAAAAAAAAAAGGTATGCGCTTATTAAAAAAAAAAAAAAAAAAAAAGAAGAAGAAGAAGAAGAAGAAGTATGTGCTTCTTGAAGTTACCAAAACTAGGCTGGCCTCTGGTGCATGAGGATGAAGAATGAGTGAAGCAGCTGATCACGCTAAGGAAAGAGTGGATTCCACAGCACCAGAATGCAGAGGGGGGGGGGGGGGGGACCTTCTAGACTAGTGGTCTGAAGTGAAGAAGTGTTGAGACAGAAAAGGATCTCCCAAGGGTCTACATGAATGATGTAAAGAAACTAGAGAGTTTACTAAGGCACTGGAATGGTCTAAAAACAGACATTATGCAAGGATCTAACAGGTACTGTATCAAGGATGTTTACTATAGTCCATTTCTTTTAGCGATGCATATTTGCACCGACTCGCGGCGGTGCCCTTTTAGCTCGGAAAAGTTTCCTGATCGCTGATTGGTTAGAATTATCTTGTCCAACCAATCAGCCATCCGGAAACTTTTCCGAGCTAAAAGGGCACCGCCGCGAGTCGGTGCAAATATGCATCGCTAAAAGAAATGGACTATAGTCTAATTAAGGATGACACCAGATTGCAGGTAAAATTGTCACAAAAATGCGACAGATTCAAAGACTGCAATTAACAAACATACACACCTAAGTAACTACAACTTCATGAGATGCTGCCTTGTCCCGTGCCAAGATGCCACAAAACAGGGTAAAGACCAAGAAAATTATTATTCTCTCTCTCTCTCTCTCTCTCTCTCTCTCTCTCTCTCTCTCTCTCTCTCTCTCTCTCTCTCTCTATTGGGCTCCCCAAGGCACTGGAAGAGTTGGAAGACCCAGGCCTACATGGCTGCGGACTATGAAGCATGAAGTAGAAGGTGAATGGAGAAGTATTGATTTAAAAGCTCAAGATAGAGACGACTGGCGAAATCTAGCCGAGGCCCTTTGCGTCAATAGTCGTAGGAGGAGATGATAATTAAGCTGAATATATATATATATATATATATATATATATATATATATATATATATATATATATACATATATATACATATATATATATATAAATATATATATACATATATATAAATATATATATATATATATATATATATATATATATATATATATATACATATATATATATATATATATTGACGCAAATACGCACAAGATATTATATAATCTGAAAATGGCTAGAGCTGCAACCAGCTTCCATTTTCGATGATAAAATCTTGATTAATAACTATGACTTGCAGAAGGTGAGAGTTGAAGAGTGAAAGAAAATTCTGATTTCATATTAATTGCTGAGTGAGGAAATTTCCCCAATACATTCTTGGGTATGCTATAAAGTGTGAATCTGAAACGTCTAAAATTCATTAATGCAAAAGGATTAAAAGCCAACAGTAATACTGTTGAAATAGGTTAAACTTAACATCCACATAAGCTCTAGTTCAGCAAGAATAGTCGTTATTTCAAATACGGAAGCAGAATAAGGAAAAAAAATATGAATTTTATATTTGTGTATATATATATATATATATATGTATATATATATATATATATATATATATATATATATATATATATATATATATATATATATATATATATATATATATATATATATATATATATATATATATATATATATATATATATATATATATATATATATATATATATATATATATATGAATTTATAAGGTGAAAACCCACTAACAAAGATATCCGCATTACACACTTGTTGATTTTGCCTCTCCTCCTATACAGAAAATGATAAAATGCCGTGGCTTTGAAATTTCAACATCTAGCCGCTCGTCTCAAGGGCGTGCTAATCTCTCATTTATGGGTGTTCCTTCCACCCGGGGTCCACATTCTATTAATGGGCTATCCTCCTCTAACGAGGAAATGTTGTGAAGTGGAAGGAATAAGATCAAGATGCTGGTCATAAGAAATGAAAGTGGTGTTGCTGTGAAATAGCCTTACTAATCAGGAATCCCAAGGGCGAGGGTCGAGTATAGTGATAAGAGCTGCTGATTAACCTTTTTTTTTATTTAGGAAAAGGCTGGGCATTTCCTTGATTCAACGCTGTCCCAAGGAATGTGGGCAGTGACATGGGTCGTGAATTTAATTACCATGTATAAGATGTGTATCAACCGTGTGTCACACGATCGTACATAAATTATTTTGTATATATTATGCTTGTATCTGCGCTCTTCCCTCGCACTAAAAAGAACAAGAACAAACATGTCTGTGTATGGCCTCTGTAACATTGCCTGTCTTGTGAACATGAAAATTCCTGTTGCCTTGAGGTTTTGTATATAAAGGAGAGTGTTCTTTAATAAAGTTACTCAGTTGATTGCTTCCTGCCTTTGAGTCACAACCTTGCTCTCGGCCCGCCACATTGGTGAATAATTTATGTACGATCGTGTGACACACGGTTGGTACAGATGAGAGAAAAAAAAACATGAAACTCTTAATGGGAATCGTTTGGGTATAGGTTTGGAGTTAAACAGGTTGTAAGGGTGAAAAAGTGGGATATGTAGAAAAATATTAGAACATAAAAAGGTCAGATTATTGAGAAAGATAAATAAGTGTATTTATAGATGAATGTATGAAAAGAATGGAGGACGAAATATTGTAATTCGGAAGTTTTAGGGGTAGGAAAGGAAAAACATTAGTTCTGGATAAAGCGTGGGAGGGTTAATAGATCGGCAGGACAATTAATATTCAACAAGTTAAAATTCAGTTTGCAAGATAGGAGCGAGTGTGTAGTGTATATATTGTAGTAGATTTGACGTGCAACTTCAAGTAGCAGCTATTGTTTCGTAAGTTTAAAAGGTTCCAAATAAGTTCCTGCGCGGAAAATTTCCAGAAGGGTAGCCATTTCACACACACAAGAGGGTACCACCATCATTAACACCTAGCAATTCTCTTACTTTTCAATACTTCTTTAACATCGTCTCTCTATCCCTTTCAAAGATCGTGTCGCCTTCATCACCCCCCAACC
>NC_090725.1:10145333-10175333 GCF_036898095.1 Palaemon carinicauda | reverse complement strand
GACCATCAAAGAAATTATATCCTCTACTAATTTTTAGCCTTTTCAAGTCTATTTGGTATATACAGCTATATATAATCCCGCCTTTTCCTCGTGGGCAGAAAAAATATTATTTACACTCCCTACATAACTGTACATAAAGTTATCTTATAAATGATGCAGGTTAAATTCCTGTATGAATAAACAAGTAAATTACAAAGCAAAAACTTTGTATGTAAGGGAACATAATAATTATAGCCATTTTATCTCTACTGTACCAATTTCATTACAAATTTTACTAAACGCATTATTACCAATAGAATGCAACACACACGCGCGCGCGCGCACACACACTCTCACTCACACACACACACACATCTCACACACACACACACATATATATATATATGTATATATATATATATAATGCATACACACATTCATGTACGCGATCCGTCAAAAATTACAGCGTACGTTTGTCCGATAAAATAAAAAGTTTAATTATTCAACTTATTCTAACTTATTCTGATTTCAGCTAAGGACACTTTTCATCGTATTAAATGCTTAAACAATATCAAAAGAGCGTGAACAATTCCATTGGCATCGAAGACACTGGCGAGTAAGCACAAGATTAGAGGCAGATACTATGAAACAAATACAGAGCCTCGTTCCCAGGACAAACACTTCACGCGCATGTGCATATCATTCAGTATACAGTAGTAGTTGCGAGTGTGGTGACTCACGCAGGAGACGTGCAGTCCAGAAAAACAAATACTGTACTAGGGCATCACATCACGTGTCCTCAGTAACGTGACCATTTATATTCATTCCACGGTTGAGCTACTTAATTAATACTCACGTTAGCATAGACACGATTCCTTTCATTCTTCGGGAAACTTACCTGGTAAGTAGGATACAAAAAAAGATAAAAAAGGCAATAGATGAAAATCATCGTCATATAGATTAGCATTTTAATGAGAATATAACTGATTCATTATCAAAACATTTACCAGAAAAATCCACTTTCAAATTTGTTATCTCTTCACGTGGCGAGTATTCCTTATAAAGCTTTGAAAGTCATTTAATTATAATCAAAGCATACACCTCGAACATTGCATTTTGCTAATCTATGACAGATCATTTACAAATGAATGTGGTCTTAATGTTGACTTACGTACTCTTTATTCCCAAACAATACATTTGTGAGAAAGTATAATCTTCAGGACACTCAAGAGTCTTAAATGTACTCTATTGCTATCATGCAAAACATTGAGGTACTATTTATCCGTACAATTACTCATATGGAGTTAGTCCTAAATCTGGACTGGATATATTACCATAATGATATTTCATTCAATTGATATGCATGCAATGATGAACCACATACATAGCATACAACTATACATCATACAAAGGCTAATCCAATACTTGAATTTCATGGATCTTCCAAGAAATAATAACCCACAATAACAACAACATCAACAGTAAAAGAAAAAAAAACAACTACACATCATACAAAGGCTAATCCAGTACTTGAATTTCATGGATCTTCCAAAAAATAATAACCCACAATAACATCAACAGAAAAAGAAAAAAAAACAACTACACATCATACAAAGGCTAATCCAATACTTGAATTTCATGGATCTTCCAAAAAATAATAACCCACAATAACAACATCAACAGCATGAGTCTTTTTATAGTTTATATATGACATATTTGTTTTTGACGTTGTTAATAGTTTATATATGACATATCTGTTTTGACGTTGTTGCCTATTTTAGAATGTTTTATTGTTAATTTGTTCTCTTCATATATCTATTTCCTTATTTCCTTTCCTCACTGGGCTATTTTTCCCTATTGGGGCCCCTGGGCTTATAGCATCTTGCTTTTCCAACTAGGGTTGTAGCTTGGATAGTAATAATAATAATAATAAAAAGAAAAAAAAACAGTAACATTTAAAATGGAGTTTATTTTGGGCATTAACAATGATGGACAAGAAAAGCTATTACAGCGGCCCCAGTGAACTCACCGTAACGAAATACACGTCTAGAGATTAGGGTTACCATTCTCTCTCTCTCTCTCTCTCTCTCTCTCTCTCTCTCTCGTCAAACTTGTGACAGTTTTAAGTTTCAAGCGCTTGACAGCTTAAACTTAGCTTTGAAATTAAAGAATGATTGCATTAATCAGATGTAAATAACTACAACACCGGCTGTAATTATAACAAAAAACATATGTGCGTCTCTCTCTCTCTCTCTCTCTCTCTCTCTCTCTCTCTCTCTCTATATATATATATATATATATATATATATATATATATATATATATATATATGTGTGTGTGGGTGTGTGTGTGTGTATATATATGTGTGTGCGCGCTCGCGTATATATTATAAATCTCTCTCTTTAAGAGGAAGTCAAAGTATAAGAAACACTAAAAAAAAAAAAAAATACTTGGAGGCCTACTTGGTGTGCCAGGCAAACTGTCAACCTACATAACGGGGGATGGGAGTTGATTAGGCCTAAAAAGCGAAGCCTAGCGGAACCCTAACCAGCAGTTGGATAATAAAAAGAGAAAAAGGGAGAGGCAGAAAGTAGACACACGAGTACAAAAGGACCTAATGGTAAGTCACTTCAACTACTACAGCTTTTATCATCATTACTATATGCTTGTATCCTTACAGTCATAAATAACAATAAATACAGGAAAAATTCAGAGAAGATTACAAAGAAAAGATGTAAAAGTCTGTAAGTTTTAGTATACGTGATCTTGTTACTATTTTTCTACTTTAAATGAAAATATGCCTTTTCTATGTCTATACTTTTTCTAATATGCATTTGCTTTAACCTTTAAAAATTGATACATCATACTCATACATGTGCATATACATACATGCATTATAAACAACCACACACACACACACACATATATATATATATATATATATATATATATATATATATATATGGCAAAATATCTTGCCCTTAATTTGACACCACTTCTACAGTTTCATCTAGATAAAAAAAACCAGTTGGTGACAGTGTGTATAAACAACACGGGCACATATGTAAACCTACTGCTAAAACCAACAGCTTAAGCATATAGTAATCTCAAAGAGTACTTTATGACCTTTCCATGATCTCACGGTATAGAGCACACCTTCGGGATTCATCGATATCATTTTTTTCACTATCATGAGTTAAATAAAATATCAAGCTCAATTTCTTTGATTTAAAAAGAAAAAGAATAAACAACATAGGTAAAATATATCTAATACTTGACATTTAACGTTAATGGAAGATTACACTTTTGTATTCAGTAAGTAGATTAAACTATAGTCCATTTCTTTTAGCGATGCATATTTTCACCGACTCGCAGCGGTACCCTTTTAGCTCGGAAAAGTTTCCTGATCGCTGATTGGTTGGAATTATCACGTCCAACCAATCAGCGATCCGGAAACTTTTCCGAGCTAAAAGGGTACCGCTGCGAGTCGGTGCAAATATGCATCGCTAAAAGAAATGGACTATATATGGTATATTTTTCAGCAAACAAATAAAGCCTGAAATCTACATTGGATTGTGGCTTCTATTGAAGTCTGTCAAATTTCTTCTTTACTTGTTTTCCTATTGGATATGATGTAAATATCGGACTTATTTAGTGACAGAAATTTTTCAAGGATTGCACATTCTTATGTGAAATTCTTCCTCACTATATTTGCACAAATTTCCTTTTTTCTATAACTTGCTTTCCTCATGTCATTTTAATATGCCTGCTTTTTGAATAACAGTCGAAAGTTTTTCTGAGAGATTTTGAAAAAAAAAAGTCTCAATCTATCCATATATCTCTTTCTCTCTCCCTTTGCTCCTATACAATTTATTATATTACATACGTTTATAACGCCCCAATTATAACAACTTGCGGAATAGATATTTGTTTGAGGCTCGAGGTGAGGGTGGCAGGTTCATCCTTGCCAAGATTCTTGGAAATGATGTGTCCTACCATGCAAGTGGCACTTTTAGATTCATTTCAAAAGCAGGTCTTCAGAAAAATATTTAACTTTTATTACATTAAATTTTTATGATTTTAATTGAATACTCTTAATTTTTTATTTTATTTTATTTTTTATTTTTTGTATACATAAATTAAATGTTACCGGCGTCAATGACCTTAGATGTCAGGATGCCTGAAAACTTTAAATCAATCAATCAATCAATCTCCATATAATACCAGTAAGGAGTATACATTCTCTCGATTACCAACTTGAATTGTTACCGCTTCACTTCGTCTCTCCTACCAAAACAGGTTTAACTTAAATAATCTTTCCCATCCCCTTTCCTCTCCCTCTACATCTCCCCCTAACCCACACAAACTCCGTGACGTGGTAATACGCCCCCAGTGAGAATCAATTCAATATCTTGATATGAAACAAATTTACATATAGATGGAAAATGGTTATGTTCACCGACATACTTTTGATGTCAGTGTGCGTGGGTTGGGCTCCATCGAAGATGATGATAATAATAATAATAATAATAATAATAATAATAATAATAATAATAATAATAATAATAATAATATTAACGAAGTTCTAATTCTGGATTTTTTTCATGCTTGTACAGCAAATAAGATAAATACATACAAAAGCTTCTCGTGATCATCTTGGTCACAAAAAGATCTGTATTTCAGTAAGTTTTGCCTTCACTGATCGAGTGCAAGAAAGAGGCAAGGATAATTCATTGACGGGGAGAGGCGTGAGGTGTTTAAAATCAATTATTCAAAGAAATCTGGTGGCCTACTGGAAACGTCCCTGACTGGCGTCCTGCCAGACTAGGGTTCGAGTCCCACTCAAGCTCGATAGTTTCTTGTAGTGTTTGCAACCTAACCATCCTTGAGAACTAAGGATGGGGGGTGCTATAGGTCTCCCTGCTCAGTCATCTGCAGCCATTACCTGGCCTTTCATGGTCGTAGCTTGGGTGGAAAGGGGGTTTGGGAGATGATCATAAATACATATGGTTAGTCTCTATAGTCCATTTCTTTTAGCGATGCATATTTGCACCGACTCGCGGCGGTGCCCTTTTAGCTCGGAAAAGTTTCCTGATCGCTGATTGGTTAGAATTAGCTTGTCCAACCAATCAGCGATCCGGAAGCTTTTCCGAGCTAAAAGGGCACCGCTGCGAGTCGGTGCAAATATGCATCACTAAAAGAAATGGACTATAGTCTAGGGCATTGTCCTTCTAGCAACGGAAATGTCAGTGACCCTTGCCTCTGCCCATCATGAGTGGAGTTTAAATATTTAAAAGATCTTTCTGTTGTTCTGAGAAACTTCCGCAAGAAAAAGCTTCGGTACTTTATGAGCCACACATACCACTATCGGCTCTTTCTCTGTCTGTCGAGGGTATATTGCAAGGCACAGTATAACTATATTTTCTTCCATCACAAGTGCTTAATTCTTTCTTTTTTCCTTTGAAGTCATTCCTCCTGAAGTAAATTGGTTAAAAACCGGCCGATTGCTATGATAACCTGCCTCCACAATGAAAAGATATCGGAATTTACCTTTTCAATACGACGAGTTTTCTATGAAAAGGGTTACTTTGACGGTGATTTACGATTTTAGTCAGGACGACACACATAGGAAGAATTGGGTATATCAGAGTTCTTCTCAAAATCTAGTTTCGTCTGCAGTTCAGGATATTTGTCACTCAAATTTCTTTACACAGTTGGTAAATATCAATCATTGTGTTAAATTCTTTATGGTTTTTTAACGCTAGCATCTTTTACTTAATTTCTTATTCAAATTGCTTTACTATTTTTATCTTCAGGGACCCCAAATTCCCATTGTCTTACAGACTTCAGGTACATTTCAAAAAATTGCTTTAAGAGCATCTGCGGCCTGCCCATTATTATCTCGGTCTATCGATTTCTCCATTTCTTGTATTATTATTATTATTATTATTATTATTATTATTACAAGCCCAGCTAAGCTACAATCCTAGTTGGAAAAGCAAGATGCTATAAGCCGAAGGGCTCCAACAGAAAAAAATAGCTCTGTGAGGAAAGAAACAAGGAAATAAATAAACTACAAGATAAGTAATAAACAATCAGAATAAAATATTTTAAGAACGGTAACAGCATGAAATTTTATCTTTCGTATATAAACTATAAAAACTTGAAAAAAAGAGGAAGAGAAATAAGATAGAACAGCGTGCCCGAGTGAACCCTCAAGCGAGAGAACTCTAATCCAAGACAGTGGAAGGCCATGGTACAGAGGCTATGGAACTACCCAAGAATAGAGAACAATAATTTGATTTTGGAGTGTTCTTCTCCTAGGAGAACTGCTTATCATAGCTAAAGAGTCTCTTCTACCCTTACCAAGGGGAAAGTAGCCACTCAACAATTACAGTGGAGTAGTTAACCCTTAAGCGAAGAAAGTATGGTAATCTCAGTGTTGTCAGGTGTATGAAGACATAGGACAATGTGAAAAGAATAGGCTAGACTATTCGATGTATGTGTAGACAATGACAAAATAAGCCGTAACCAGAAAGAGGGATCCAATGCAGTACTGTCTGGCCAGTCAAAAGACCCAATAACTCTATAGCGGTAGTATCTAAACGGGTGGCTGGTGCCCTGGCCAACCTACCCCCAACGTTGATTGCTGATAAATTGTGGATCAGCTAGAATAGTGTGACGGCAGAGAGAAGGTTGTGAACTCAAAGGCAGTATGAAAGCAACTGAGTTCATTTATTATAGAACACTCTCCTTTATATACAAAAGCACAAGGAAACAGGAATTTTCATGTTCACAAGACAGACAATGTTACAGAGGCGAAACGCAGACATGTTTATTCTGGTTCTTTTTAGTGCGAGGGAAGAGCGAAGATACAAGCATAATATATACAAAATGAATTATGTACGATCGTGTGACACACGGTTGGTACAATAAATAAGATTTTCCCCATGGCTCTCAACAAACATCCAAATTTTCTAGTTAATGACACCATGGGGGGATTTTCTTAAAATGGCATCTTTATTCATATACACTTTTTCTAGTACTCTACTCTTCTTTAGTATCATTATTATTTCGACAACTTTATGTATGCGCTAAACACACTGCTCATATCTCCAGCGCAATGATAATAACATTGAGTTACAAATAAAAGAAACCTCCTTAATGACGTGTGATAAACGAGCTATCAAAATACCTACTTGAAACTAAAAGCAAAAAAAAAAAAAAAAAAAAAAAAAAAAAAAATCAATTCGCAAGTGGATTACTCAACCTTTAAATACTTGCGCTAATGTTAAGGAGTTATTATGTTTGACAATTCAATGACAGCACTTGCTATCTAGGACACCTTTCCCTCTGATTTCATGTTTCTTGTGTTTGAAACGACAACTCTCTCTCTCTCTCTCTCTCTCTCTCTCTCTCTCTCTCTCTCTCTCTCCTACCTCAAATGACTCTACCAAGCCTCGCAGCAACCTATAAAAGCTTTTATCTCTGAGAATCCCAAGATCTCATGTAAATCTTCAGAGGAAACTGTTTTTCTTTTTAGAATTCTTGGGCGTTGAAAGCACTCCGAAACGCTTCTCTTTGATTTGGACTTGGTTCAGGGAGTGGCTAGAGACAACCGCTAGACGAACTACCATTTCAGACCACGCAAGGTTGGCGATAATTATTATTATTATTATTATTACTATCCAAGCTACAACCCTAGTTGGAAAAGCAAGATGCTATAAGCCCAGGGGCTCCAACAGGGAAAAATAGCCCAGTGAGTAAAGGAAATAAGGAAATAAATAAATGAAGAGAACAAATTAACAATAAATCATTTTAAAATAAGTAACAACGTCAAAACAGACATGTCATATATAAACTATTAACAACATCAAAAACAAATATGTCATAAATAAACTATAAAAGACTCATGTTACTGTATATTAAGCCGGCATGGGTCTTTGTCCTATGACGTCCAATTATCAAGATGGAGGGTAGGGGGAAGATGTGTGGTGTGGACCTCCGAACTCTTCCCAAGTGATGGTAGCACGTTTTCCCGATCAGTAATAAAGATTCGAACGGCTGTCCTCTATTACGAGAACCCACCCTGGTCACCAACCAAGCCACCTGGGACCAATTTACATATTTTTTTTTTTTATTTCTTATTTTTTTTGTTGCATACATCTTAACTCATAATGAGTTCCATAATTGATACATCTTACCTCTGTTTAATTACAAAAGTTTGTTATATCGTTCTCCATTAATTTACATATTGTAGATGAAATGTAACAAGAATACCATTACTAAGTCAGTCTTGAAGCGATTATTTATTTACCTAGTAAAATAGAAATATAAATCAAAGAAATACATTAACAGTGAATAACAAAATAATCAACCACTATTTTCATGTGCTTTAATAAAGTTATCGTCGTAGAAAAACAACTACTATTTCTACCGTTTAAAACTGGACATCTTCGTAATGTTGAATTAAGTTATGACGCGGTGCCTCCTTGACTTTTTCGTTCGTTTGTCTGTTTCTTTATGATTGAACTCCACCTGCCTGTGTTACACACGGCCTCTTACGCTGGCAGCCCGTAAGAGAGAATTAATTTGACAGGGAAAGACCTTGACTTGATTTACTGCTCCGTTCGTACAATTATGCAGTTCCCTATACCGAGATAAGAGGATCTTTGTGACGTCACGCAGGGTTGCATTTGTATATACAAATCACCTGCTGCCATAGATTAACCATAGACTACCGGTCATGCATAATCAGATATAATTTACAAAAGCTGCTTTCTTTTCCGTTCTTATCAAATCGTAACTCGATACTATTATGGACTTTTTCCAATTTTCCAAAAAAAATTCTCCTTATAATCGAAGGTCACTACCTTTATCCTATACAAAGACGCTCTAAAATTTGCTAAGGAGTAATATACTTTTTTTCTTGAACTTGTTTGCAGCTTTAATTAAGCTAAAGGGAAACCTTAATCTATGATTTACACAAAAAAAAAAAAAAAAAAAAAAATGAGAATCAATGATTATGTCATAAGTCAAGCTTTGAAGAAAGCGAGAAAATAATGACCAGAAACTATAAATGATTTTACTGATGAGAAACAAAACTGCATAATTGAATCATGCAACATTGCACCCTGAACGTACCATATTTGGCAATAAAATTGAACGCTAATTATGGCACGGGCCTTGAGCCAACACGACCAAATCCCACGGAAATTCTCAAGGAGAGAAAACCCTTGTGAAGAATTAGCACAATGACAGAACGAGGGCATGTTTACCGAACGAACAGGGTCATGATGAAAATGCTGTCACAATAAATACCTGGATTTACCATTCAATGCTAAAACACCAATCAAACAACAACAAATATAAATAACAATCACTTATAAAAGGCATGACGCAAAATTATCCAAAAGTCAAAATTAAGTTGAACATAGTTGTCAAAATGTACATAGAGAACAACAAAACTAACATAATAAACGACACAAATAGTAAACAAATTAGTCATGCTTGGTCAGTATGCACTGTGTTCCAACTCTTTATTTTATATATATATATATATATATATATATATATATATATATATATATACATACACACACATATATATATATATATATATATATGTATATATATATATATATATATATATATATATATATATATATATATATATATATATATATATATGTTACATCTTTAAAAAAATCATGCGTAACACACTCTTGAGAGGACCAAACACGCACATAAAACATTTCTCCATATACAAACATACAATACACAAACTCGCAGGCACAGAGAGAGAGAGAGAGAGAGAGAGAGAGAGAGAGAGAGAGAGAGAGAGAGAGAGAGAGTTGACAATTCCTAACCTCCAATCATGTTGACGCTCTGGGGATTTCTCTGGTCAGTAGCAACGTCAACAGGATATCTTTGCAGGCGCTGCAGAGCCGAACTATAGATGCGTCCTTTTTATGTAAGTTGGGAGTCCAGAGATGTGGCGGGCGGAAGATGGGAGTCAAGTTGGGGGGAAAAAACAAGAGTGTCACTACTACGGTCTTACTACGAAATAAACATCCACACTCATTCATTCTTGCATCTGAATATTTTATTTTTCCTTGTTTCGTTTCCTCACTGGGCTATTTTCCCTGTTGGAGCCCCTGGGCTTATAGAATTTTGCCTGCACTTAGGCGAGCTTACATCAAGAGGCAAAGGAACCAGGAGGTTGAATAGATGCAAAGTTTAGACCAATTAAAAAAAGAAGACCTGAATTACATTCATATATATGAGTACAAGAACAGGCTGCTCTACGCAACCCATCGTATGTGCATGTCTGTGAGAGAGAGAGAGAGAGAGAGAGAGAGAGAGAGAGAGAGAGAGAGAGAGAGAGAGAGTGATAATATAGAAAAAACAAGACTGCCTAAACTATAAGTGCAGGGACAAGAATATAGTTATTACACTAAAAATAACAATCGTAAAAAACACTAGCCACAGCACCTATCAAAAATGAACACAAGAGAGAGAGAGAGAGAGAGAGAGAGAGAGAGAGAGAGAGAGAGAGAGAGAGAGAGAGCTTAACTATCAGAATATTACATAATTAGTTAATGAAACTAAATATACCGAAACAAATTAATATTTTGCTTTACAATAACTATCTAATAAAAGTTTTTGAATGGATAATTACGGAATTATTACTTTTAGCGGATAGAGAACATACTTTAGACGAAAGTTAAGTGTTAATAAGAGTAATATAAAGCCTGGATTATCCACAATTTCATTGAGATAAAGGAGCAATATTTCTTACTCTTGCTGAGGGTACTCTCGGGCACACTATTCTATTTCATTTCTCTTCCTCTGGTTATGTTAATTTTTTTGGTTTATAAAGGAAATATTTATTGTAATGTTACTGTTCTTAAAATATTTTATTTTTCCTTGTTTCCTTTCCTCACTGGGCTATTTTCCTTGTTGGAGCCCCTGGGGTTATAGCATCCTGCTTTTCCAACTAGGGTTTTAGCTTAGCAAGTAATAATAATAATAATAATAATAATAATAATAATAATAATAATAATAATGATGATAATAATAATAATAATAATGACAATAATAATAATAATAATAATACCATATTAACATAATGATTTGGCACTATATCAACATGGTGAGTTGGTGTCTGGTATTTAGATCGGCAATGAGTTATGTTCGTTGATCCCTGTTAATTAACTTCATTACAAGTGGAAGTGGAAAACAATATCTTCTTGGTGGCTTAAGCCGTAAGCTGTAGCGATCATTATAGGTCCTTTGTCGATTCGAATCTGGAAAGCTAAGAAGTTGTCCTGGAAGTCATCCATCACTTTATATCTAGCATTATTCTCGATTGCTCTTGTTATTCTTACAAAAAAAAAAAAAAATAAAAAAAAAAAAAAAAACTAAATATACTGAAACAAATTACTATTTTGCTTTACAATAACCATCTAATAAGAGTGTTTGAATGGATGATTACGGAATTATTACTTTTAGCGGATAGAATTGAATGGATAATTACGGAACTATTACTTTTAGCGGATAGAGATGAATGGATAGTTACGGAACTATAACTTTTAGCGGATAGAGATGAATGGATAAAGTTCGGCAAAGTTACCAAAAAAAAAAAAAAAAAAAACTTCAGCAGCAAAGTTTTGTATTTATGTATTACTGTACAACCAAACATTTTCATAGTTCACTTTCATTTTGTTTCATACAAAAATCATTGATTACCATTGTCAGGGACTTCTCTATATACAGTATACTATATAATCAAAATTTCCTTTTTCTTTAGGATGGTCCGTTATGTTGAATTATTTGAACTCTATTCGAGTTACAGTGGTTTACTAATTGCGTAATTTTCTCTTATTTCTGGTTTTCTGGTATTTTTGGCAACTAGTAAAGTACATTCTAATGCTGCAGTTAATCCTTGTGGATTTTGCAAAGTGGAGGAATTGGAGAAATCTGAGAAGCTTTGTAGTGATCCTTCTATTTCTTCTGTTGTTTGATGCTTAGTTTCTTTTAAATGACTCCCTGATTCTTCTATTTCTTCTGTTGTTTGATGCTTTGTTTCTTTCAAATGACTCCCTGATTCTTCTATTTCTTCTGTTGTTTGATGCTTTGTTTCTTTCAAATGACTCCCTGATTCTTCTATTTCTTCTGTTGTTTGATGCTTTGTTTCTTTCAAATGACTCCCTGATTCTTCTATTTCTTCTGTTGTTTGATGCTTTGTTTCTTTCAAATGACTCACTGATCCTTCTTTTTCTTCTGTTGTTTGATGCTTTGTTTCTTTCAAATGACTCCCTGATCCTTCTATTTCTTCTGTTGTTTGATGCTTTGTTTCTTTCAAATGACTCACTGATTCTTCTTTTTCTTCTGTTGTTTGATGCTTTGTTTCTTTCAAATGACTCCCTGATTCTTCTATTTCTTCTGTTGTTTGATGCTTTGTTTCTTTCAAATGACTCACCGATTCTTCTATTTCTTCTGTTGTTTGATGCTTTGTTTCTTTCAAATGACTCCCTGATTCTTCTATTTCTTCTGTTGTTTGATGCTTTGTTTCTTTCAAATGACTCACCGATCCTTCTTTTTCTTCTGTTGTTTGATGCTTAGTTTCTTTTAAATGACTCCCTGATTCTTCTATTTCTTCTGTTGTTTGATGCTTTGTTTCTTTCAAATGACTCCCTGATTCTTCTATTTCTTCTGTTGTTTGATGCTTTGTTTCTTTCAAATGACTCCCTGATTCTTCTATTTCTTCTGTTGTTTGATGCTTTGTTTCTTTCAAATGACTCCCTGATTCTTCTATTTCTTCTGTTGTTTGATGCTTTGTTTCTTTCAAATGACTCACTGATCCTTCTTTTTCTTCTGTTGTTTGATGCTTTGTTTCTTTCAAATGACTCCCTGATCCTTCTATTTCTTCTGTTGTTTGATGCTTTGTTTCTTTCAAATGACTCACTGATTCTTCTTTTTCTTCTGTTGTTTGATGCTTTGTTTCTTTCAAATGACTCCCTGATTCTTCTATTTCTTCTGTTGTTTGATGCTTTGTTTCTTTCAAATGACTCACCGATTCTTCTATTTCTTCTGTTGTTTGATGCTTTGTTTCTTTCAAATGACTCACCGATTCTTCTATTTCTTCTGTTGTTTGATGCTTTGTTTCTTTCAAATGACTCCCTGATTCTTCTATTTCTTCTGTTGTTTGATGCTTTGTTTCTTTCAAATGACTCACTGATCCTTCTTTTTCTTCTGTTGTTTGATGCTTTGTTTCTTTCAAATGACTCACCGATTCTTCTATTTTTTCTGTTGTTTGATGCTCTGTTTCTTTCAAATGACTCCCTGATTCTTCTATTTCTTCTGTTGTTTGATGCTTTGTTTCTTTCAAATGACTCCCTGATTCTTCTATTTCTTCTGTTGTTTGATGCTTTGTTTCTTTCAAATGACTCACTGATCCTTCTTTTTCTTCTGTTGTTTGATGCTTTGTTTCTTTCAAATGACTCACCGATTCTTCTATTTTTTCTGTTGTTTGATGCTCTGTTTCTTTCAAATGACTCCCTGATTCTTCTATTTCTTCTGTTGTTTGATGCTTTGTTTCTTTCAAATGACTCCCTGATTCTTCTATTTCTTCTGTTGTTTGATGCTTTGTTTCTTTCAAATGACTCACTGATCCTTCTTTTTCTTCTGTTGTTTGATGCTTTGTTTCTTTCAAATGACTCACCGATTCTTCTATTTTTTCTGTTGTTTGATGCTCTGTTTCTTTCAAATGACTCACATGTCCTGAGGAAGAATTTGCTGATATTAAGTCAGAATTATGTCATTTTCCGGGAGTGAAGTCTTCATCTGATAGGTCGTCTACTGAGCTTCCTGCCCTGCTTTCTTCAGATTGTGGGCAATCTTTTTTTTTTTTTTTTATTAAGAAAATATACAGTTTACAAGTTCATTTTTACAAATACATATTTATATAAACATATAATTTATATTTTGATATTGGTTTTTCTGATGTGGTTCATAATTCATCATTAGCATATACTAACGTTAGTCATATTAATATTTACATAATATAAAGACTATCTGATAATGCAATAAATCAAGATTACTATAATTTATATACTTTAAACTTCAATTATCATTAAGGAATTTCTCACACTAATTTACTCATTTTTATCCAAATTAACATATTCTTGTGGGCAATCTTGCATAGCCTGTTGTATATCATTAGTTGCTTGGAATTTTTCTGCTTTGTGTGTACGGCTTTTCTGTATTTTATCACTTTTCGTATTGCTTGCTATCATATTTATTGATTTTTTTTCAGAGAAATGTATATATTCTTGGTTTCTTGCTATTTGCTAATATACTGTTTATTACTGAGGGGTAGAATTCTTCTTGACACAGCACCCGTTTTATTGCTATATAAATGTTATTGTCTCTTCTCATACATTACTTATATTGTTTTGGATGTTATTTGAATTAGCCTGACAGTTCCATGTATTAGTGACTGTTACTTTGGCGTAAATCATAACATTGTTTGCAATGGATGTTCCATATCCTTCCTCACAGGGCATTTCGCTGACAAAGTTCTACGTTGTTGATTAGAGACAACATATTTCTTTGTATTTTCTCGGCATTCCTTGTATGTATGATCATATTGAACATTCACACCATATTCTGAAGTTATTATCTTTAGAACATTCCTTATACCGAAGCTCAATAAAATAGCATTTATGACAAATTTAATATATTGACTTAGGATGTATTTTCGGCTATAAAAAAAGGCCTCCTTCTATGGCTCTCTGTAATATTTGGTGTTTCCATCTTTATTTTCAGGGCGTGGGAATAGGCAGGGAATTTAATCCCATCATCGATTTTAGCTCAATCATGTTTCCTCTCAATGCTTTCTTTAAGTTTCTTTCCGTTCTATAACGTTGTAACGTCCAGTTGTCTTGTATCCTAACCTTTATTTGGCATCACAGCATTCAAAAAAGGGTGACACACAAACCTAGCTATGCTGGCACTAGAAAAGAGACTAGAACGAGGCCGATGACCTACTATCGAGTAAAGATTTTAAAAACCTCAGGGGCCACTATCCTCGGATTCTAGGTAGTTACGTCTTACCTCTACCAATGCTTGAGGCGAACTGCAGAAGTATATATATGAAGTGAACTAGATATAAAATAAATATTAAACACCCGCAACACCTCTTATTTCATTTATAAGAAAAAAAAGTGTAGTAAAGAAAAAATCCAAAAATATTAACACAAGTTTTCTCTTATACACAAATATTATTTTTCATACACACAAAAATTTTACAGAAATAAGAAATACGAATTACGTGTACATCGGTATCTAAAACACTACGATTTTACACCCTTGAAGTACAGGTTGTAACCAAAATGAAGGAAAGTTATTAAAAAATTGCTATACCTATATTAATTCTAATAGCCAGGCCTTCTCCATCATAAGACTCAATACTACGCAGTACTCTAGAAGTTTTATTCCAGCTGTTACCAAGTTGTGGAATGATCTTCCTAATCGGGTTGTTGAATCAGTAGGTTCAAGGTTGTAGCAAATGTTTTTTTGTTGACCAGGCGGACATGAGTCTTTTTATAGTTTATATATGACATATTTGTTTTTGACGTTGTTAATAGTTTATATATGACATATCTCTTTTGACATTACTTTTTAGAATGATTTATTGTTAATTTGTTCTCTTCAGTTATTTATTTCCTTATTTCCTTTCCTCACTGGGCTATTTTTCCCTATTGGAGCCCCTGGGCTTATAGCATCTTGCTTTTTCAATTAGGGTTGTAGCTTGGATAGTAATAATAATAATAATAATAATAAAAATAATAAATGCAAGCAATTTCTTGCCTTAATCTATCACCACCCGGCAAACCTAATTTCCCGTGAAAGCTAATTTACCAAGGTTTAAGGGTTGTGGTGGCCGATGTGGTAATGCCCCTGACTGGTGAACGCCGGACTGGGGTTCGAGTGCCGCTCAAACTTGATAGTTTTTTGGTCGCTGTAACATCACCATTGTTGTGAGCTAAGGATGGGGGTTTGGGGGAGCTTATAGGTCTATCTTCTGAGTCATCAGCAGCCATTGCCTGGCCCTCCTTGGGGGGAGAGGGAGCCTGGGCGCTGATAATGTGTATATATGGTAAGACTATAGGGCATTGTCCTGCTTGATAGGGGAATATCACTGTCCCTTTCCTCTACCATTCATGAGTGATATCTAAACCTTTAAAAACTATAGTCCGTCCAATATTACTATTAACACTACTACTAATATCATTATGTCTACCACAGTGAACACTGGTGAAACTTGAAAGAAGCCAAGCGAATAAGGTATCTGTAGGATAGCCTATATAGACGTAGTGAAAACGCCTTTAAAGTAATAGGCTGCCTGTCCATTCCCAAATAACAGGCTTAAGGTACCCTGACACTTGCACGACTTTTTGCCCCGAATTTGTCGTGGCAAGTCGTGACATTTTGTGGCACGAACTGGAAGATCAAAAAAAAAAAAATAAAAAATTACCTCAGAATCACAGCTGACACGAACTGGCATGACGAGTTCACGACGAGTTCACGCATATTTTGCGCACTTCCCGCATCGACCCGACGAGTTCACGCGACAGTTGGCGCATAGTTCACGACCCGGTCACGAAATTTTGTCGTGACCAAAATTTTGAACATTTCAAAATTTTCGTCACGACATGCCACGATGTCACGACGGGTTTACGAACACTTCACGCCAGTTCACTACTCGAGTCGTGACAATGCGTGCCACAAATTCGTGCAAGTGTCAGCCTGGCTTTACATTGTTGGAACGATTCATGATGGACCATACAGGATTCCTCCTTTTTAAGGGGCAATAAATTAGGAAGTATAATCGACCTCAGTTAATAAATGCTGTGACCAAACTTTCTTCTGCCTAAGAAAATCCCAAATGACAACTTTCTATTATGAGTTTTAGTTTATGATTCGTCCAAAGTAATTATTGGATTCAAATATGAATTTGGGAAACATGGCTCAGCGCTGCTGACACTGGGGAGGCCGGCCATTCATTGTCTTAGCGAACGTGTAACTACCATTGGTAGAGGGCATATCTATCTATCTATCTATCTATCTATATATCTATAAGCATACAGGCGTGTGTGTGTGTATGTATATGTATATGTATATATATATATATATATATATATATATATATATATATATATATATATATATATATATATTATATATAATATATATATATATATATATATATATATATATATATATATATATATATATATAAAGGCTCATAAAAAACTAAGAACATCAAATCAATCACTAATTTTTATTTTAGCCAATATGCATTAAGACATGTTATGTGTATTGGCTGAAACATAACGATTGATATAATTTCCTTAGTTTATTTTATGAGCGTTTTTGAGAAACAAGGCATCAGAGAGAGGTTTGTTGTAAACAACACAAAAAATCAAATCAAATTGCATCATATTTTTATCTCAGTATTGGCTTGGCATGTAACAATACCAAACTTAAATTTAAGGCCCAACATATTTGTGGTAAGTCTTCTGAAGCTTACCTTTCTAGATTACCTTGATTTTTCTGATGTAATGAATGCTTAGTTAAATATTCATCTAACTGATCACGAATCAAGAATAGCTACCACATCTATGGCAATGTCAGTGCAAAAGTCAAATGCTAAAAATATGATAGAAAGAAAAAAATGTTGGAACGAATAAATTGAAACATTTCTATGCACCGTGTGGCTAATAGTGATCATGAAATACAGTATAACTTACCATTGTTCAAGACTTGAGCTTAACAAATTCACATAAAGACAATATCTTCAAAACCACAATTTGACAATTCGCTCAACAATTCACTTGATATCTTTAATTATAAAAAACATTATATTGATCCAAACAGTTTTCTGCATGGGTGAAAATACAGGTAGACTTTAATATAGATACTGAAAAAGTATATCCAGATATTTATACTCTAAACAACTTTCCTCCAAAGCTTTACATCACGATATGACGTTTTCAAATTGCCTACTTAACTTGAGCCAGTTGAAATGATGTAATGCAATGCTGTCCCGTGAAGCTTTTTAATTATTATTATTATTATTATTATTATTATTATTATTATTACCAGCTAAGCTGCACCCATAGTTGGAAAAGAAGAATGCTATAAGCCCTAAGAATCCAACAAGGAAAGTACCCCAGCAAAAAAAGGAAATAATAGCGTGCTTAAGTGTGCCCTCAAGTAAGAGAACTCTACTTCTAAATAAGTTAATTTCTGACAATTCAAGTCACTTTAATACAAGCACTTGACAGTATCAATAATAGAAATTAATTCATTTACTGCACCTCTCTTCGTGCCACATTCCACAAAATAATCATGGCATGAAGAGACAAAGCCTGATGAATGGGAGTTAGGAGTGTTGGTGAAAATATAAAAAAAAAAATGAGACATGACTGATAGCAATGATTACAGAGGCATAACACTTACGTCAGTTGTTATGAAAATATTTAGTATGCTTATTCTATAGAGACTGGAGAGAAAGACTGATGAAAAGCTGAGAGATGAACATGCAGGATTTAGAAAAGATAGAAGTTGCACTGACCAAATTTTCATTTTGAGACATGTTGTACAGCAATGCTTAGAACTTGGATATCCACTTTTGATGGCATTTGTGGACTATGGAAAAGCCTTTGATAGTGTACACCGACCAATTTTGTGGAGAGTCCTGCGTTATTATAGCAAGTGCAGAGTTAATGTTAATGGAGTCTTATCAAATGAATTTCCACTGAACAGCTGAGTACTCCAAGGGAATGTGTTGTCACTTATGTTGTTTATACTTCTCATGGATTTTGTAATGCGTAGGACAGTCGCAGATGGTGGAGAAGGATTTGACTGGATTGGTGATAGGAATTTAGCAGACCTAGAGGATGCTGATGATGCAGTCGTTGTTAGCAGAACACCACAGGATTTGCAATGCTTGCCTACCAAAATGCATGAAATATCACACGAGGTTGGACTCAAGATAAATAGAAGAAAGACAGAGATGATGAGAATGGAATGTGCAATTGATGATGAAATATCATTGGAAGGAGAAAGGATTAATGAGATAGAATCATTTAAGCATTTAGAAACCATGATCTCCAATACAGGGTCTTTAGAATTAGAATTTAGTGAAAGATTGAAAAAAGCAAATCAGACAATGGCTAGGTTAAGTAAAATTTGGAAATCAAATCGCCTGAAATAACATATAAAAATCAGACTATATATCAGTTTAGTGAGATCGGTGTTACTCTATGGACATGAGTCATGGTATGACAATGAAACAATCTCCAATAGATTTAATAGATTTGAGATAAAAGCCCTAAGAATGATATTGGAAGTTGAATGGCAGGACAGGATTAGAAATGAAACTATAAGAGAGATTACTTAAGTACCATATGTGGATGAGATCATGATAAGGGGTAGATGCAGATGGTTTGGGCATGCTCTTTGCACTACCCAAGAGAGATTAGTTCACCAAACGTTCAGCTGGGCTCCACAAGGCACTAGAAGAGTTGGAAGACCCAGACCTACATGGCTAAGGACTATGAAATGCAAATTAGGAGATGATGAATGGAGAAGTATTGAATTAAAAGCTCAAGATAGAGAAGACTGGCGAAATCTAACTGAGACCCATTGCATCAATAGGCGTAGGACGAGTTGATTTATAAACCAGGAGATTCTTAGCACCCTGCTATGCCCGGGGCTGGGGTCCATTCTGTCATCTTCACTTTCCATTAACAGACTAAATCCATAGAGGATTCATTGGTTAGATTCATCAAAGGATAGCCAATTCCTTGTGATGCGCAGTGCCTATCTAAATATGGCAAGTGACCCTTGCCGGTCCTTACTAATTCCAGTAAGGTCATCCGCCAGGCATCAGAAACCGAAGAGTCATCCTGTCTATTGCCTTAAACCCAATCCGTCACACTGATGCCAGCGACTTCTTCGAGATTTAGGGGGGCATTTCCTCCACACTCAAAGTTAACGTTACTCATCCAGGTTGCTCATCCGCTTACATAATTGTTGGCAGACATGGATTGCTAAGATATATGGCCTAACACGGTAAATATACTGTATATATATATATATATATATATATATATATATATATATATATATATATATACTGCATATGAATTACGTGCGTATATTTACATAGCACCATTGACCTTTTCCTTTGGTTTCTCTCACTATTTCGTATTCGCTGATCTCTCAGCGCCATTCTTAAGAATCCGAATAAATAAAGGGAACGAGATAACGTTAGCTATCCTTGTCAGGCTGTAACCAGAACACGTGGAAAGCCAGGATTAAATGTTTAAAGGTCACTAGTGAATGGCAAAGGCAAGAGACAGTGACAATGCCCTTGAGAGTGACCATATGTTCATATGATCAGCGCCCAAGACACCTCTCCACCCAAGCTATGATCAGGCAGGGTCAGACACTGACTGCTGATGACTCAGCAGGTAGACCTATAGGCTACCCCATCTTTAGCTCACAATGATAGTGAGGTTGCAGCACGGTTGAGATACCTAGACCGTGTGTTGCAGCCACTACATGAGACTCTCGAGTCCAGGCAGGACCCGATCTCCCGCCCAGCAGAACGCCGGGCGGAGACTTTTACAATAGGCCCCCACAATGGGGAAAGGTAAAGTTACTTGGCCCCATTTATTCGAATTTAAAATATTGCTAGTAGTGGTCAGCTAAACATAAAATGTGAGAATAGAGAATGAGGTTATTGGGGCTGATAGATATACAATATAGCTCTTAAAGATTGACCAAAAAGTATATGTATTATATATACACATACCATGAAAAATAATAATTACACAAGAAACTGATTTCCCTGCAAATTCCAAGCAGGAGTCTAAGGCTTAAGGGGGGAGCGTTTTCCAATCACAAAAGGCTACTCCCATATCTCCAATCACATCGCTCTGCTGGTTTCCACTCGGAGCAGATTTTCTGATTAGCTGTCACCAACACGCACCCATTTCTTTCCCCTAATAAAAAGGGATTACGGGGAAGTGGAAGAAAAATAGCGGACAACCAAGTTAATGCAGAAATAGTGTCTCGTTATCCTAAACATTGCTTTTACAGTTATTTTACCACATGTCTGATAACCATTCATGATTTATTAACGACTTTCTAGCCTGATAACCATTCATGATTTATTAACGAATTTAGATCATCGAATAAGTAACAGCACTAACAATGATAAATCTCAGAAGAAAATGATCAAACATAGAGAAGAAAACATAACAAAGAATAAAACACAACCTTCAGCATCTGACAGGACCTCGAGACGCCGGTCACGTGGAATTGTTTATACTAAAAACGTGCGAGAACTAGCTAGTGTGAGGGGCGCCAATGTGGCCGACGGACAGACACAGGCAGATTCTACAGTAAACTATGTGACGTCACCTAATGATAAGCAGAGGGGTACATAAGAGGGGCTGGCTCATGGCAATTGGAAGTTATATAAATATATATATATATATATATATATATATATATATATATATATATAGATAGATAGATAGATAGATATATATATATATATATATATATAATATATAAATATTTATATATATATGTATGTATGTATATATATATGTATATATATATATATATATATATATATATATATATATATATAGATAGATAAGCAGAGGGGTACATAAGAAGGGCTGGCTCATGGCAATTGGAAGTTATATATATATACATATATATATATATATATATATATATATATATATTATATATATATATATGTATAAGAAATACATATATATATATATGTATATATATTATATATATATATATATATATATATAGAGAGAGAGAGAGAGAGAGAGAGAGAGAGAGAGAGAGAGAGAGAGAGAGAGAGAGAGAGAGAGAGATGTATATGTGTGTTTCAATATCTAGATATTCTCTCAACGGTGCAGTATCAAAGAATAAACAACAATAGACATAAACAATACAATATGTCTAGCTTAATTACCGAGTCGTGGATGGATTCCCGAACCAAGTTCGCTTCACATCATTATTATTATTATTATTATTATTATTATTATTATTATTATTATTATTATTATTACTATCCAAGCTACAACCTTAGTTAGAAAAGCAAGATGCTATAAGCCCAAGGGCTACAACAGGGAAAAATAGCCCAGTGAAGAAAGGAAATAAGGAAATAAATAAATGATGAGAACAAATTAACAATAAATCATTTAAAAAAAGTAACAACGTCAAAACAGACGTCATATATAAACTATTAACATCATCAAAAACAAATATGTCATAAATAAACTTTAAAAAGACTCATGTCCGCCTGGTCAACAAAAAAGCATTTGCTCCAACACTGTGCATACACGGCTTAATGCTACCACGACATATCTCCTTCCACAAACTACGTGATTCACCTTTCTCTAGCATCATTTCTCGCACTTCCCGTGTTATTATTATACGGTCCAAATCTCTCATTTCTCCTCCACCCTACCGGTTTCAAGTTATACCTCTACAAGAATATAGATACACATATATGCACACCCACACACACATGTATGTATGTATATATATATATATATATATATATATATATATATATATATATATATATATGTACGTGTTTATGTATATATACATATATATACTTATATATGTATATATTTACACACACACACACATATATATATATATATATATATATATATATATATATATATATATATATTCATTTTAATTCATTCAAACTAGCCAAATACACTTTTTATTATTAGATACCAAGGAAGAAATTCAATTATATGAACAGACTTTTTGGCCGGCCAAGGATTCGAACCTTCGCTGAGAAACTTTAGTGTTGCTTAAAAACAAGATCAGACGCCACTGAAATCAAATCTACAAGGACTTTATATAAAGTGCATCCCAGAGTTGGGCACCAAGCTAGAATAGTATTTTATATGTGTAGTAAATAAACAGAATATATGCAACATAAACGTGGAACGGATTGTGACGGCCGAGAGCAAGGTTATGACTCAAAGGCAGGATGCAATCAACTGAGTAACTTTATTAAAGAACACTCTCCTTTATATACAAAACCTCAAGGCAACAGGAATTTTCATGTTCACAAGACAGACAATGTTAGAGAGGAAACACGCAGACATGTTTATTCTGGTTCTTTTTAGTACGATCGTGTGACACACAGTTGGTACAGGATATAACAGCAATATACACGAGTAACTTGGGTCTTTCTCTCTTGTCTACGGAGGTTGTTAAGCAAATATTGAGGACAGTGGAGAGTTACTTGGAATATTGGTGAAGGCTCTGAATACTTCAACAAGTATCAGGCAAGCTCCCATGGTTTCGTCAGCAATTCGAAACACAGAAAACGACGAAATAATTTTTTCTCTTAACCCTTTCACTGCTAATGGCAAATTTTGTCAAAATATTAAAAAGTGAAATATATTTTAAAATCACCTAAAACATATCCAGTAGGTATTCATTGGAAAGGTCTTGAAGTGAGCTTTCCAATAAATATCAACAACCTCAGGTTTGTGTGGTTTTGAAACATTTTGCTATGTCATCAGGTTTTGTTGAATTCACCATTGGCAGTGAAAGGGTTAAAGCATGTTTTAGGCACTCAATAGTATATAATATATGACCAAAGAAACTTGAAATACTGTAGGATAAGTATATCATGCGTTTCCAGAAGAATATCATTCAAAGGCTTAAGCAAAAATATATCGATGGTGTGAAAGTATGTACACATAAAGACTCTGAAACAGATAAAAAAAAATAATCTGTATTTTTTTTATCTGATTATAGATTTAATTCAGTTCTTGGCTACAAGAATATGTAACTATCATTTCATTTGGTATCACTGGCAAAACAACGTTGTTATCGATAACTTCTACTATATGTTTTACGGCTGACTCAGATTTATCGAACAAGGAGAGTTTGTGGACTAAGAAAATAAAAGTGTAACCTTTGAACTATTATACTAAAATCATAAAATCATCATTAATATCACCTACCAAGAATTAAATTAAAATTAAAATATTCAGAGAGAGAGAGAGAGAGAGAGAGAGAGAGAGAGAGAGAGAGAGAGAGAGAGAGAGAGAGAGAGAGAGAGAGAGAGGTGTATTTTGGTGCATAAAAGATTCAGCCCAACGATGCTGGCCGATGATAGCACACTTCCGAGTCTCCAGGTCGAGCATCATCAACAAAATGAAGGGCACTATAAAAAATGTCTCTGGATTTATTCCTACTACAGTTCACTGAAGAGCACACTATGTCTAAGAGAGAGAGAGAGAGAGAGAGAGAGAGAGAGAGAGAGAGAGAGAGAGAGAGAGAGAGAGAGAGAGAGAGACTATACCACGTACCAATGTTTTTTTAACGAATTCCATTCTTTCATGAAATCAATCACATTAACTCATTCTATTTGCTTCTGATTGAGAGAGAGAGAGAGAGAGAGAGAGAGAGAGAGAGAGACTACCACGTACCAATGTTTTTTACGAAATTCCATTCTTTCATGAAATCAATCACATTAACTCATTCTATTTGCTTCTGATTGAGAGAGAGAGAGAGAGAGAGAGAGAGAGAGAGAGAAACTATACCACGTACCAATATTTTTTAACGAATTCCATTCTTTCATGAATCAATCACATTAACTCATTCTATTTGCTTCTGATTGCCATATAATTAATATTTTTGACAGACATGAAAACATATTCGGTGTCAAACTTTCAAAAAATGCTATTTTAAATAGACCACAAAGAAATGAGTCACAAAACATTCTTTCCATACGTCATTAACAAAAATCGTGTCTGGGATTAAAAATATACATTTATTTGATCAGTAAAAAACGATGACCTTGAGTAAATAGTTAACAACAATAACAACACAAAATCAACACTAAATAAGGAATATTTTAGAACTGCTGAAGCCATACTGACCACACAACTCAATATCATCTTACATCTATTCAGGCCGGAAAAATAAACCAAATGTTTGTGAGATTTCCGCCAGAATTGTAATATTCTTTTTTTTTTTTTACCTTAAAAACATCAACTTTAATCCTTAAGACAATTAGGTGGCCCCTGCTTATTTAAATTAAAAAAAAGTAAAACTTCAAAAGTTCAAAGTTGGAGCAAATGCTTTTTTTGTTGACCAGGCGGACATGAGTCTTTTTATAGTTTATCTATGACATATTTGTTTTTGATGTTGTTAATAGTTTATATATGACATGTCTGTTTTGACGTTGTTACTTATTTTAGAACGATTTATCGTTAATTTGTTCTCTTCATTTATTTATTTCCTTATTTCCTTTCATCACTGGGCTATTTTCCCTGTTGGAGCCCCTGGGCTTATAGCATCTTGCTTTTCCAACTAGGGTTGTAGCTTGGATAGTAATAATAATAATAATAATGATAATAATAATAATAATAATAGGTAAATCTTTTGAATCATGAAATTTGATGAAATAAAGCCAAAACAATGGTTTCCCTATTAACTACTAATGTTTCACGTTTTAGAAAATCAAACTCATCTCTTCATTTCTCCCGCTTAATTTTTCTTTCAGAAATTTTATCCCTGAGGCTCGATCGCTCCCATAGATACTGATCATTATAAAATACGCTTTACCTAACGACTTGAGCTAATGACATACACACACTTTAACGCGTCCCGTCACAGAATGTAAACGACAAGGTCTATAGACCTTGGGAAACGAAATACAGCCTCCATGACTTCTAATTGCCCGAAGGGCTAAGCAATCGATCTTCAATCAAATGTTGATAACATACGACTGGGGCTGCATCGACCAATCACAGGCTATATCTTTGGTCTGCAGGAGCACCCAAAATGCGGAAACGGCTATTTTTTCAGAAACTGTGTCGGGCGACAAAAAAGGTAAATTTTACTGAGATATGCTAACAAACTAATATCTTCTCTCTCTCTCTCTCTCTCTCTCTCTCTCTATATATATATATATATATATACACATACATATACTGTATATGCATATCTCTCTCTCTCTCTCTCTCTCTCTCTCTCTCTATATATATATATATATATAATATATGCACACATACATATACTGTATATGCATATCTCTCTCTCTCTCTCTCTCTCTCTCTCTATATATATATATATATATATATTCATATGAAGCTGGTCTAGTGTAGAGTAAATACTTTATTTATGTATTTCATTTGTGTATTAGGTATATAGCCAGCTCATAAGGTGAGTTCCTCTCTTGTAGGTTTAAGTAATTGTATGTAAATTACATAAGACTTTAGTCATTCATTTCATTGTATTTTTCATTCAAGTCAGTGTATGTAAATTTATGTTATTTTCAAGAATTAACTTTTTATTTCACATATTTTGTTACACGGTCTTATGTAATCTCAATTAGGTATGCTGTTCGACACATATAAAGTATGAACACAAGGGTTTATGTCATGTTACATCATGTTTATATTTCCACGAGGTTAGAATGTTGTTGAAAACCCTAGGGTTAGTTTATCTTTTTTTTATATTGTTTCGAGGAGGGAGGTAGGCAGAGTTAGCTGAGAGAGGGTTACCATGCAGGCGGGGTTTGTTCCCCTGTTCAATTTTCTATGTTGGCAACCTAATGCTGCTAGGCCTATTTCATTTTTAAAAAATATAAATTTTGCTACATATGTACTTCATTTTATTTCAAAATAATTCTAACTAATTCTGTTTCGTGTACTCACCAAAGATATACACTACAATGAAACTTGAATGATGACGATGATATGAAATGCCTGTGAAGTAAATGATGTTGAAGATGATGATATTTACTGGACAGTCTAGCGCAAGGGCCATCATAAGGTTTAACTAAAGATACAAAGTAACACTTGTAGACGTATGTCTCGCATGATACAGTATATACTATGCTAATAATAAATAATCCATAAGATATGAATAAAGGATTTTAGCTGGCGCGGAACTTACGGCTCCAAAAGGTTTTGACCTTACATAACCCGTGGAGGTCTAGCCATAATGACGTCATTGTGGTAATTCTGACGTCAATCACCTTTAGAGTAAAAGTGCAAGACATCTAATAGTTTTAGAGAAATTTGTTTTCAGATTTTTCAAAAGCTTAATGAACCTGGCTTAACTCCATAAAGCGTAGATATTAATCAGCTACATTCTTTTTGAGAATATCACCTGAATGCTCGCTACTCATTACCTGACTTTGCTCTTTTTGTGAGGGAAATGGGGAATATGAGGTAAGCAGTAAATCTAATGAGATTGAATTAAAAAAAAAATACGTTAATAGCACATGATAATTCAATTATTATTATTATTATTAATTGCTAAGCTACAACCCTAGTTGGAAAAGCAAAGTGCTATAAGCCCAGGGGCTCCAACAGGGAAAATAGCCCAGTAAAGAAAGGAAACAAGGAAAAATAAAATACTTAAAGACCAGTAACACTAAAAAAATATCTCCAATATAAACTATGAAAACTTTAACAAAACAAGAGGAAGAGAAATATGATTGAATAGTGTGCCTGAGTGTACCCTCAAGCAAGAGAACTCTAACCTAAGACAGTGGAAGACCATGATACAGAGGCTATGGCACTACCCAAGACTAGATAACAATGGTTTGATTTTGGAGTGTCCTTTTAAGAAGAAAAAAAAAGGCCGTGAAAAAATAACCGGTCGCTTAAAAAACAATGTGTATGCAACAAATAATTCTAATTAATGCAAGAACAAGTAGAAGCATCGCAAATGCCGCCAATGCAAATTTGCTTTATTGCAGCAGTCGTACCGTGACGAAGGGTTGTGGTGGCCGATGCGGTAACGTCCCTGACTGGTGAACGCTAGACTGGGGTACGAGTCCCGCTCAAACTAGTTAGTTCCTTTGATCGCTATAACCTCACCATCCTTGTGAGCTAAGGATGGGAGGTTTGGGGGAGCCTATATGTTTATCTGCTGAGTCATCAGCTTGGTCCTCGCTCAAAACTAGTTAGTTCCTTTGATCGCTATAACCTCACCATCCTTGTGAGCTAAGGATGGGAGGTTTGGGGGAGCCTATATGTTTATCTGCTGAGTCATCAGCTTGGTCCTCGCTCAAACTAGTTAGTTCCTTTGATCGCTATAACCTCACCATCCTTGTGAGCTAAGGATGGGAGGTTTGGGGGAGCCTATATGTTTATCTGCTGAGTCATCAGCTTGGTCCTCGCTCAAACTAGTTAGTTCCTTTGATCGCTATAACCTCACCATCCTTGTGAGCTAAGGATGGGAGGTTTGGGGGAGCCTATATGTTTATCTGCTGAGTCATCAGCTTGGTCCTCGCTCAAACTAGTTAGTTCCTTTGATCGCTATAACCTCACCATCCTTGTGAGCTAAGGATGGGAGGTTTGGGGGAGCCTATATGTTTATCTGCTGAGTCATCAGCTTGGTCCTCGCTCAAACTAGTTAGTTCCTTTGATCGCTATAACCTCACCATCCTTGTGAGCTAAGGATGGGAGGTTTGGGGGAGCCTATATGTTTATCTGCTGAGTCATCAGCTTGGTCCTCGCTCAAACTAGTTAGTTCCTTTGATCGCTATAACCTCACCATCCTTGTGAGCTAAGGATGGGAGGTTTGGGGGAGCCTATATGTTTATCTGCTGAGTCATCAGCTTGGTTCTAGCTTGGGTGGAGAGGGGGCTTGGCGCTGATCATATGTGTATATGGTCAGTCTCTAGAGTCTAGGTCTAGGGTATTGTCCTGTTTGATAGGGCAATGTATCTGTCCCTTGCCTCTGCCATTCACGAGCAGCCTTTAAACCTTTTAAAGGGCGACTCTTAAGGGCAGTAAACGTCAGTGAAATTTAAACTTTAGTTTTTATTGGTGTTACGACAGCGGTGAAAATAACATCAGCCCGTTCTGATGTTGTACCGTTACACACATGGTCTATAAGCTATAACACCTTAACTAGAATGTGTGTTTGATAGGATTATTATACTTTTTTTATCCAAGCTGAATTTCTGAATTTTTAGATTTAACAGTTTTGCGTCCATTAGGCACCACAGGGCAGCCTCACAGTAGGGCTGGCTATTTTGAAACTTAAGTCCTCTTACAAACAGCTATTATTATTATTATTATTATTATTATTATTATTATCATTATCAGCCAAGCCATAACCCTAGTTGGAAAACTAGGATGCTACAAGCCCAAAGGCTCCAACAGGAAAAATAGCCAGTGAGAAAAGAGAAAATATAGAACAGTGTGCCAGAGTGTACCCTCAAGCAAGAGAACTCTACCCCTAGAGAGTGGAAGACCATGATACAGACTACAGAGGCTATGGCACTACCTAAGACTAGAGAACAATTGTTTGATTTTGGGAGTGTCCTTCTCCTAGAAGAGCTGATTACCATAGCTAACGTCTCTTCTACCCTTACCAAGAGAAAAGTAGCCACTGAACAATTACAGTTCAGTAGTTAATCCTTTGAGTGAAGAAGAATTATTCTCGAGATCCGTTACGTTGATGATTCCCATCACCTACAAACACCAGCTACTTCGATGCCTCACCTTTCTTGTAGCTGCTCATCTTAGTGAACTGAAGTCTTCCCCTAAACAGCTAAATTGAGGTTTCTCTCATTTTACATATTTTTAAATCCAATCAATCAACCAATAAATCATCTCACAAACAAATACTTTGATGTTTAATTCTTCTTACAAGAAACTATAGTCAATTTCTTTTAGCGATGCAGATTTGCAAAGACTCGCAGCGGTGCCCTTTTAGCTCGGAAAAGTTTCCTGATCGCTGATTGGTTGGACGAGATAAGTCTTCGCAGCGGTGCCCTTTTAGCTCGGAAAAGTTTCCTGATCGCTGATTGGTTGGACGAGATAATTCTAACAATCAGCGATCAGGAAACTTTTCCGAGCTAAAAGGGCACCGCTGCGAGTCGGTGCAAATCTGCCT
>NC_090725.1:10137227-10142227 GCF_036898095.1 Palaemon carinicauda | reverse complement strand
TTTTCTTTTTAGAGAAAGTGGCATTTTACTTCTCATAATCTCATTTTATTAAACAAATACTCGCCGTCCCATGCTTATCCTTCTTTTAATTTCGGTCTCATGTCCTAGGGAAACACTGTCTGTCTTAAGTACATATATTCATTAACAATCTCTAGAGGTTCGTCCATAAGTCTTATTCGTTGTATCTCTTCATTTTCATTGAACATTATCTTAGTTTTACTCAGAGTCATTTTAAGTCCTACATTTCTGCTTTCTTTACTCAAATGACACAACTTTATCATCTGCAAATCTTAAGTTGTTAAGGTACTCCCAATTGATACTAATTCCTACATTTTCCCAATCTAAATTCTTAAAAACTTCTTCTAGACATGATGTAAATAATTTTGGAGATGGGGTTTCCCTGTCTAAATCCTTTCTCAACCGGAATTTTCACACTATTTTTAAGTAGTTTCAGGATTGCTGTACTTTCTGTATAGATATCGTTAAGTGTTTTAACCTAGGATTCTTCTATTTCTTGGTTTTTAAGGGCTTTCATTACTGTTTATGTTTTGATAGTGGCAAATGCTTTTTCAGTCTATAAATGCCATATCTAGTGGTTTGTCATAATGTGGATTTTTCCATTGGCTGGTTAATTACTATGAATATGGTCAGTTGATGAATTTCCACTTCTAAAGCCTGTCTGCTCTCCTGTTTGATTAAAGTCTAGCTGTCTTTCTATTCGGCCTAATATGGTCTTTTTAAATATTTTTTTTTCTTTTTGTATGCTGGTATGTATGTTATCATCATTGTTAAGCGTTAATTCTATTGTGATTTTATTACCCAGACATTAGAACTCTGTGGTCAACCTGCTAATTAATGTTTATAATATATCACTGATATTATTGCATATCTCATCTTTTTTACCGATGTCAAAAGTGTAAGATCACTGTACTCTTATTGTAACTCTGTATATGGCTTTTGCTGAAATAAAGATTATTATATTATTATTATTATTATTACGGAGAGTACACTTATTGGGCGATAATTATTTTGGTCTTTTGTGTCTCCTTTTTTTTTGTGTGTGTTAACTGTAAGTATAGATCATTCAATCATTCTTGCAGACATTTGGTGTAGAGTTCAGCCAGTTTTACTATCATGAAATCTCCTCCATCTTCACTAAATCAATGTTTAGGCCATCTTCTCCTGCTGCTTTGCCTCTTTTCATGCCTTTTAATGCTTCCTTTACTCCCGGCACAGGTGTTTCATTATTTCTATTGGTGAGGTTATTTCCTATATCTCTATTGTATAAGCATTGTAAAGAAATCCTCTGCAGTTTTTATCACTCCATCTCTATTGCGGATAATATTACTATTTTCATCCTTTAAAGCAAACATTTGTTGGCATCCTGTTACAAGTGCTCTTTTCATTAATTTGATGATTCTTCCTTTCTTTAATGTTTCTTCAACTTTTGTCTGATTGTGTTTCCGAATACCATGGTTTTTTTTTAGTTTATTTATAGTTTTGGATAATTCTGCTACTTCTATTTCATCTCTCTTCGATTTTACCCTCATTTCCAATCTTTTCTTTATTAAGTTTTTGGTCTTTCGATAGTTTTCCTTGATCTGTTTTAGGAAGTCTTCCACAAATCTCTTGTGCTGATTTCAATACGAATTTGGTCAAATTACTGTTCATTTCTTCTCTACTTGCTTCCATTTCATCATGTAGCTGGGAGTGCCTATTTTGTATTGCTAAACTAAATTCAGCAGATTTTTCTATTATTACATGAGTGTTTATTTATTTTCTTGAAATCAAATTTTCTCTCCCTCTCCTTAGATCTATAAAAAATCTTGCTTCTCACCATTCTATGATCGCTTGACTTTAACTTGTTTAACACTGTTACATCATTAACTAAATTGACATTTTCACTGAGAATAAATTCTAGTTCCTTTTTTGTTTCTCCATTTAATATATATATATATATATATATATATATATATATTATATATACAAATACATATACATATATATATATGTATTTGTATATATATAATATAATATGATATATATATATAATATATATATATTATATTATATATATATATACTGTGTGTATATATATATATATATATATATATATATATATATACACAGGTATATAATTTATATATATAAACATAATCCCTATTTTCCATTTGCGGGCGTTAGTACCAAATGGTTAGAGCCTTTATTTTTTTTTTTTTTTTTTTTTGGAATGGGCAGGCCCTCATGGCCAGACACAGGCTATATGTGCAAGTTGGTAGTCCATAGGTTCCAATTCCTCAGCAAGTCTTTAAGGTTGAGATTGCTAGGGCTAAATCCTTTTCCTAAACCCAAACAGAAATTAGTTGTCATTTACAGCAGGATGAAATGGTCGGCATTAGGCAGAGAACGGTCAAAGGGCATTGCACCTTCCAAAGGTGGGCTTGGGCATATTCAATTCCACAGATAGACACACACGTATATATATATATATATATATATATATATACATACATACATACATACATATATACACACACACACACATATATATATATATATATATATATATATATATAATCAATATCACCATCATCTCCAGCCGTTGCTATTCCACTACAGGACAAAGACCTCAGACACGTCTGATTTTGGTCTTCCTATTCCAATTTATACACATAAATTTTCTAGCTCGTCAATCCGTCGTCTTCTCTTCCTTCCCCTGCTTCATTTGCAATCTCTAGGACCCCATTTTGTTATTTTTTTGTCCTTCTATTTTCTGTCATTCACATTATATATCCTGCCCAAGATCGTTTTTTTTTTTTTTTTTTTTTTTAACATATCAGAATATCCTTTACATTAATTTTCGCTAGTGTCTATGTTGCTCTTTATCTATCTGTTATTGTTATTCCCACGATTATTCTTTCCATAGCTCTCTGATTTGTGACTAGCTTAAGTTCTAAGGCTTTAGTTAGGCTCCAAGTTTCTGACGCATAAGTTAATACCGGTGGGACCATCTGATTCATTACTTCTATTTTGAGAGAAAGTGTCATTTTACTTTCCATAGCCTCATTTAGTTTACCAAAAGCTCTCTATCCCAAGCTTATCCTTGTTTCAACTTCAGTCTCATGTCCTGGGGAAACACTCACCGTCTGTCCTAAGTACTTACTGTATATTCATTAACAATCCATAACCCTTATTTGTTATTGTCTCTGCATTTTCAATTATAATTATCTCAGTTCTACTCATATTCATTTTCAGTCCTATAGTTCTGCTTTCCCTATTTGAATCGTCCATCATCTTTTATAATTCCTCCAACGATTCACTAAATAGAACTTAAGTTGTTAAAGTATTCCCCATTAATGTCAATTCCTTTAATTTACCAGTCGATGTTTTTAAAAATTCTAGGGACGCTGTGAATACTTCAGGAGAGATGGGGTCTCCCTGTCAAACTCCTTCATCAATAGGAATTATCTAAATATCATTAGGCTATTGTAAGAAGTTTTATGGATATCCTCAAGCATTCTAATATAAGATTCATATATTCCTTGTCTTTGAAGGCCTTTCATTAATGCTGACGTTTTGACAGCATCAAAAGATTTATCATTATTATTATCATTATTACTATCCAAGCTACAACCCTAATTGGAAAAGCAAGATGCTATAAGCCCAGGGGCCCCAATAGGGAAAAATAGCCCAGTGAGGAAAGGAAATAAGGAAATAAATAACTGAAGAGAACAAATCAACAATAAATCATTCTAAAAAAAGTAATGTCAAAAGAGATATGTCATATATAAACTATTAACAACGTCAAAAACAAATATGTCATATATAAACTATAAAAAGAATCATGTCCGCCTAGTCAACAAAAAAGCATTTGCTCCAACTTTGAACTTTTGAAGTTCTACTGATTCAACAACCCGATTAGGAAGATCATTCCATAACTTGGTAACAGCTGGAATAAAACTTCTAGAGTACTGCGTAGTATTGAGTCTTATGATGGAAAAGGCCTGGCTATTAGAATTAATAGTTGACTAATATATCTATCCGATATACAAAGATAATCCATTACTGCAATGTTTTCGTTTTCATATATTGTTATAATAGAATATCGTAAATATTAAAATCATGGCATATTCAGAGAATGAAGGAAACGAAAATATATTTTGAATGAACACAGGAGGAGAATTCATCCTTTAGCTTTATCGTAAGATTACTGACCTCTTACACTTAATGTGGGAAAAGAAGGCACAAGTGTTGTTTAAACGCACACTCTTACTGCACATGCGTGCATATGTTTTCGAATTCAAACACTTTCTCTATATTCAGCTGATTGCATGTCCTCACACGTAAGCCCACACACGCACGCGCGCGCACATACAAACACACATATGTATGTATGTATATATATATTTATATATACATATATATATATATATATATATATATATATATATATATATATATATACATATATATATATATATATATATATATATGTGTGTGTGTGTGTACTTGTACACACACACACACACACACACACATATATATATATATATATATATATATATGTGTGTGTGCGTGTGTGTGTGTGTTTATGTACTGTACACATACACACACGCACACACACACAGACATGTATATATATATATATATATATATATATACATATATGTGTGTGTGTGTGTGTTTGTGTGTGTACTGTACATATACACGCACATATATATATATATATATATATATATATATATATATATGTATATATATATATATATAAAATGTGTGTGTATATATTTGTGTGTATGTATATAGTGTCTATAAGTAGCGTACGTTTCTGTGCCATTCGTAGTGACTTACACCTTAGCTTTGCAAGAAGCCAGATTTACAGATAAAGCTTATCCTTAAGCACGAAGACCACGCCAGAAAAAACAACACAGAAGACAGCCTTTATTATTAACTTTCCTTAGTGACGGCTCCGTCCGTGCAAGAATTGAAAGGGTGAAAAT
>NC_090725.1:10127227-10132227 GCF_036898095.1 Palaemon carinicauda | reverse complement strand
TTTTTTTTTTATTATTAAGTAAATTTACATAATGAGAGTCAATGTTTTTTTTTTGTATTAAGTATTAAAAATATTGTAAAATATATATTGTAAAAGTGTCATATCTGTATATATATATATATATATATATATATATATATATATATATATATATATATATATATATATATATATATATATCTTCCAGCAAGTATCTATATACACAGATATGACACTTTTACAATATATATTTCACAATATTCTTAATACTTAATACAAAAAAAAAAAAAATACATTGACTCTCATTGCTTTAAACTACAAAGTACTCTATAAAGTTTTTACCTCTAATGACACAGTAAACTTGTTAAATATTTTCAACATATTGGTGACCTTAACGAACCATAAGATCAGTCTCATTACTGGATAACAAAATGTTTCTTCGCAGAGGGACACGATACAAAGGTTGACTTGCGTTGTTGTTGATTGAGGTTCGCCCTATTATTATTATTATTATTATTATTATCAATATTATTATCCAAGCTACAACCCTAGTTGGAAAAGCAAGATGCTATAAGCTCAGGGGCCCCAATAGGGAAAAATAGCCCAGTGAGGAAAGGAAATAAGGAAATAAATAGATGAAGAGAACAAATTAACAATAAATAATTCTAAAAAAGGCAACAACGTCAAAACGGATATGTCATATATAAACTATTAACAACGTCAAAAACAAATATGTCATATATAAACTATAAAAAGACTCATGTCCGCCTGGTCAACAAAAAAGCATTTGCTCCAACTTTGAACTCTTGAAGTTCTACTGATTCAACTACCCGATTAGGAAGATCATTCCACAACTTGGTAACAGCTGGAATAAAACTTCTAGAGTACTGCGTAGTATTGAGCCTCAGGATGGAGAAGGCCTGGCTATTAGAATTAACTGCTTGCCTAGTATTACGAACAGGATAGTGGGACCTTTAGCTTGGTCAAAACAGTTTACATATGGACTTAATAAACAGTATAGCTTTGCGAGTTGATAACACAAAATAAACTGGTATGCAGTAATAATATGTATAATCACTCTCAATATTAGTATTGAAAGTTTTTCACTTACAGTCACAATCGTCGTTATATTAACTTTCGTTTCCAATTTGATACTTTTATTACCAAAATTCAAATTATTGGTCAAAATAACTTTATCCTTTCAGCAAACAACGAAATACTAGAAAAGCACTCTGAGAGTGCAGACCTCCGCCACAGAACCTTATTTCTCGAAACCAGCTTGCCTTTCCCAGAATCAAATTAGACTGTAGGCGTATTTGAAGTCTATGTGACAACCACGTGCGAACTTGGGGTTAAGTTTAGGGCTAATTAGATCGACCTTTTCCTTGGCCTTGATCTTGACCTTTGACCTAAGACTTTATAAAAATTGAATCTCTTCCACATCTCAACATAAAAATTAATCCCTGAAAGTTTTATAATTCTATGAGTAAAATTGTGTCCAGGATGTTGTTAACAAACAAACAGACAAACAGGGGCAAAAACATAACCTCCTCCCAACTTCGTTGGCGAAGGTAGAAATAAAAACCCAAACCATCACAGTACGATGACCAAAATAATAAGGAGGAAATCAGAGACATGTAAAAAAAAAAAACACAAAGATCAAAAACTGACTGAAAATTCTATCATAACGTACTTGGATCAAGCACAGACTCCTATTGGTATCTATAGTCAATTTAGTTTAGCGATGCATATTTGCACCGACTCGCAGCGGTGCCCTTTTAGCTCGAAAAAGTTTTCTGAATGAACGGGATCTCATCACTCGAAAATGCGTTATCAGTTTTCAGATTGAGCGAATATCTAGGGCAATTAAAAAATGGTTTATGAAACATGGAGATAGCACACAGTATGAAGCTTCAACTATAATTATCTGCACACACACAAACACACTCACACACAGATGATGATTATAGATTATCACTAGCACTCGCGATTTTCATTTATTCAAACAGGCCACAATTACCTCTTCATGTCGATTTCGCTCTGCCTCGGGATCAAAGACCCAAAGATAAATTAATATTTTGATTAAAGTTTCTGGTCGGACGAAAGATTCGAATTTTCACCGAGTTGACCTCAGTTTCGATTCTAATCTTCGGCCGACCAAAAGATCTTATCAATAAATAAATTTGCCATTGGGTCTTTGATCCAGAAGCAGAGCGAATTCGATATTAAAAGGTAATTGTGGCTTATTTAAACATTATATATATATATATATATATATATATATATATATATATATATATATATATATATATATATGTATATACACATTTATATACATACATTTATATATATACATATATATATAAATGTATATACATATATATATATATATATATATATATATATATATATATAGATATATATATATATATATATATATATATATATATATATATATATATATATATATACACATATATATATACATACATTTATATATATATATATATATATATATATATATATACATACCGTATATGTGTGTGTTTATTGTTCATAACATATGCAATATATAGTAAAACTGTGTACATACGAGCTGCTTACTGAGCATTTATGTGTATATATTACATTTGAAAATTCATCTATTAACAAATGAACGAAAAATCACTCGTATGACCTTTCATTAAATATGAGGAATTCAAGAAGGTCGTTTCCAGTGTCACTAGAAAGGGCAGGTGCAAAGGGCACGGTACACTACGACCCTTTCAAGCAAACCTTAAAACCCGAAGGACAAGGGACAAGAAATGTGCTTTACCAGAAGAAAAAATAAATAATTTTGAGTGGTTTCCTCCCCTTAGGATTGCTTATTTTTTTTGGTACAGTCACACACGAGAGAGAGAGAGAGAGAGAGAGAGAGAGAGAGAGAGAGAGAGAGAGAGAGATTTCAATAAATAAGCACTGCTGGCATTTGCAAAAGGGATATGTAAGCAGTCATAAACATACTCGTTAAAGCTAAATCTCTGCTGATGCATTAATGAACAAGCCGGACGCTATTATGCGGCACCATGCTTTATGCAGACATTCCAATAGGCTACTCATGAACGAGGATTCTTTATAGTTGAGAATGGTGTGCATTATTATTATTATTATTATTATTATTATTATTATTATTATTATTATTATTATTATTATTATTATTATTAATAATAATTTCTAAGCTACAACCCTATAGTCCATTTCTTTTAGCGAGTCATATTTGCACAGACTCGCAACGGTGCCCTTTTAGCTCGGAAAAGTTTCCTGGTCGCTGATTGGTTAGAATTATCTTGTCCAACCAATCAGCGATCAGGAAACTTTTCCAAGCCAAAATGGCACCGCTGCGAGTCGGTGCAAATATGACTCCCAAAAAGAAATGGACTATAGTTGGAAAAGCAAGATGCTATAAGCCCGGGGGCTCCAACAGAGAAAAATAGCCCAGTGAGAAAAGGAAACAAGGAAAAATAAAATATTTTAAGAACTAACAACATTAAAATAAATATCTCCGATATAAACTATAAAAACTCTTGTTTATAAATATTCATATACGAACACAAGCCACTATATCCATCTATACATAAACTTATATCATCATCATCATCATCATCAGCCGTTACTAGTCCACTGCAGAGCAAAGGCCTCAGACATGTCCTTCCACTTGCTTTCTGTGCCAGTCCACAACCGCAAACTTTCTTAGTTCGTCAATCCATCGTCTTCTCTTTCTTTCCCCCTGCTTCTTTTACAATTTCTAGGGACCCATTCGGTGATGTATGTGCATTAGCACTATTATTTTAAAAAGCTTCACATGCACGCGCGAACACACACATACGAACACACACACACTATATATATATATATATATATATATATATATATAAATATAAATATATATATATATATATATATATATATATATAAATATTAATATATATTATATATATATATATAAATATAAATATATATTATATATATATATATATAAATATATATATATATAAACATAAATATATGTTATATATATATAAATATATATATATATATATATATATATATATATATATATATATATATGTGTGTGTGTGTGTGTGTGTGTGTGTGTGTGCGCGCGCATGACACTTGTCAAAATAATTGTGCCACAGCACATTTACCGAATGGCGTGCAAGGCACAACACAAAGCCCAAATTCATGCTTTATTAATGTATCCTGCATTCCCTCCACGACGTGTGACGTCTGCTGTCGTAACTTGCCTTCAAAGAAGTTTCACTTTTCGAAAATCAAGTGGCGTTACCAACAGCTGTGTGTCACAGCTTCTGGCCACAGGGAACTTGGCTTCTTTCAACATTCCTCGTCTTCTTCATGCCAAGCATAGACGCAAGGAGAGAAACTGAAGTGGTGGGGGTTATAAATGCAGATCTTTTGAAGAATTCAAGGGTTGCTTCATTCGTCATCATAGCAACCCTGTACGCACTGGTATGCACTGGCGAATAGTAATAACGGTGATTTTTTCTCTCTCTCTCTCTCTCTCTCTCTCTCTCTCTCTCTCTCTCTCTCTCTCTCTCTCTCTCTCTCTCTCTCTCTCTCTCTCTCTCTATATATATATATATATATATATATATATATATATATATAAATATATATATATAAATCTCTCTCTCTCTCTCTCTCTCTCTCTCTCTCTCTCTCTCTCTCTCTCTCTCTCTCTCTCTCTCTCTCTCTCTCGTGAATGAATTCACAAAAACATACGAAAGCAACAAATAAGTATCACAGGACTATTTATTCCAAATGTATTCAGGGAAAATGTTCGAAAGTATTGACTCGACACGAACACTACATAACATTTCAAAGGATCGTCTCCATCTTGATGAAGGCGCGATACCTCAAAAGCTCAAGCATTCTTATTGGTTGACCATTTTATCATTATTATAATTATGTGGGAGGGTGGGCTGTGGCACCCTAGCAGTACCAGCTGAACTCGGTTGAGGCCC
>NC_090725.1:10112227-10122227 GCF_036898095.1 Palaemon carinicauda | reverse complement strand
TTCTTTTCAGGTTGTGGTTACTATTACTATGCTAGGTTATTCAAACAGAGAAATGAGAGAAGTTGGAGAGATGAAGTGAAAAAAGAGATTAGCAATAAGTTACACACCTTTTGCATTAACTTGAAAACTGCAAGAGATAGCAGGAACTAACGGTGATAAAAGTATGTGTGTTTTCGTGTGTGTGTGTGTGTGTGTGTGTGTGTGTGTGTGTGTGTGTGTGTGTGTGTGTGTGTGTTGTGTGTGTGTGTGTATGTGTGTACAGTTGAAGGAAGAAAATGTAAATGAATCACCCTCTAAACCTTAGGATAAGCACAACTGAGTGCACCAGATGATAAGCTACCAAAAAATAAAAAAAATAATTATTATAATCTTGATAAGTTATCAAAATACGAATTACCAACTAGTAATTATGGTTATGATAAGTGACCAAAATACGGATCAATAAAAAAAGAAGATTAAGATTTAAACGAAGGAACAAAACAAACAAAGCTCAAACAGCTGAGAACTAAATAGGTGACCCGTTAAGGTTTGTGACGACGGAATTGAAATGGCTTCAGGTCATGTGTGTAGACGCGTGCGACAAGGAAAAAGCCAAAGAGGACAGTACAAAATGTGCTTCCCTAAATGACTGAAATAGACTGATGCTTCTGCACAGCTGCAGAGTAAAATAAAATACAATACTGTTATAAGCTGGTGATATTTTAAATTCATACTAGTTTAATCGTTATATATTTAGCCTAGTGAACGTGTTTCATTCAAAACTCGAGAAAGTATGAAAATACAAACTTTTTGTAGATACACACAATATGCACAACGCTCAAAACTCTCTTATTGAAAGAGAAAGAACAAAATACTTTACACTAACATTTTTATTAACATGAATTCTCAACTCCAACATATAAATTTCATTTCAACACTAACCAACTACGAAATTTCACAAGGTATATCTTCTACTGCATTATATTCTTTTCTAGTATTATGAAGAATATTTCAACAAGAAACTGTCAAAAACAAAAACAACTTCACATTAATAATTCCATTTTTATTAAAAAATAATTGAGTTGTTAGGACCTTGACTTTCCGCTACCAGCTCCCCAACCTTTTACTGTACTGTATATATTTGTCTTAAGTAAAATTCCTTCCCCTTTTTCGCATTCCCCTCTCCTGACAAGAGGCATTCCTTATAATGCACTGACATAGCCTACTTCTGCTTAATCTCTCTCACACATTCGATCCTGTCACTATCATTCCTCCCCCACACGTTGAGTAGGGCTGCATACGAATGCGGTGGCTTCTGGGGGTAAAGGTAATTTTCCACGTTTGAATTTATGAATAAGAGGAAAATTAATTTCCTTGATGGATGGAATGTCCAGTAGGCGGCGTGTCAGTAAGTTTTGCTCGGTTGGTCTTAGGCGGTGAACAAGTCATTCAGCTTCGGACGTTGGACTGAACGGACAAGCTTTTATAAAACAAACAAGAAATTAAATTGATGTTATTAAGCTTTTTGTTTGGATCAGCAAAATGTAGTTATCATGATTGTTTAAATGTAATGGTGTATGTATAAAGAGTCTAAATGCCTTAAGTAAAGACATCGTGTTTCAGCAACGTCAGAGTGCTATACGAACAGTCGTACCCAAATTCAATAAATGAAATTTGATTTGACTTAGTTTTATTTGTCCGTCCATACTGAGACATGGAGTATATACAGGAATGTATGGTTTAGTAACGTGAATTCACTGGATTCCATTCCTATCACAACAGACGCCCAAACCCCTATTTGGGTCGGTGGGCGATAGGATACACAAGGGAGGGGAATGGTGGATTATCACCACATCATCAAACAGTATAATGGCTTATGGCACCCCGTTGTTGTTCTTGTTTCATATTGCCTGTAAGGGCCAGGCACGGGCTCTTGTGTTTTTTTTTTTTTTTTTTTTTTTTTTTTTTTTTTTTTTTTTTTTTTTTTTTTTTTTAGTAGTAGTAGTAGTAGTAGTAGTAGGTGGTTTGGGATAGAATGTGGGTTAAGGATGATCAGCAATTATTATTTGTACTTCCGATAACATTGCTTCCATTTTTCAAATGCTGTTTTATTAAAAAAGCAACGTGCATATCATTTAAAAATAAGTAACCAGTGCTGTGGCAGTACTTGTTAAAATTTCATTATGCAAACATTATCATATCTAAATGATTATGCTCCAAGTATCAACTGTCTATGACATCCAAGGCAATGTGTATCTATGAAACACCTATCTCAAGCTGACCTCGTTAGCGCTTATCAGTGTTCTTATACGATCGGTCTGTGTAAAGTTGGTCTTTCATCTTGGATGCAGATTTCATGTTGTCTTACAACCCTGTTTGCTGTCATCTGTCGCAATGTTGCAAAGGGCAGTAAAGTAACCATAAAAGTTCAAAATGATAAGTTGAAATTAGCCGTATGCAAAAAGGTCTATACTGTGCAGTCAAAAATATTTTGCCAAGAGAATGTCAAGTATAACGTATATATTTCTTCAGACCGTGCAAAACTAACTTTCAATTTTCGAGGCAATTAAAGGCAGCCTTTGAGGATTAAAATGAAATGAAAATAATGAAAACATATCTATTTTTCTCTATACTAATTGCAAAGCAATATCTTTTTTTAATCGGATGTGTAAAGGAGTTTTCCTGCTTTGATACTAACTTTCTCCTTAATGTCTTCAGCCGAATAATTGCATGTTATTAAAACACTTTAAATAAACAAAATAATCAAAGTGAACCTTTAAAATTTCAACTTGAATTTTGACGAAAAGAAAATCTTATAGACCACTTTGTTGAAAAGAGAATTTTATAACAGACATTGGCTTTTTGTAACAAGCAAAAGTACAGAAATTTTCCTTTCTAACAATAACAACAACATCTATTAGTCATTTCCCATGATTAAGTCTCAAGCTTATCAATGTTTCTAACGATCCTATTATCATATCACCAATGGAACTAAGTCTTGCTGTGTTTGATAAAACAAAATAAATATCACCCCTGATCTATATCAGTGTTACTTAATCTCAATTTCTATACTCAATGCAAAGCACCTATAACTAAGAATCTCAATTTCTATACTCATTGCAAAGCACCTATAACTAAGAATCTCAATTTCTATACTCAATGCAAAGCACCTATAACTAAGAATCTCAATTTCTATACTCAATGCGAAGCACCTATATATAACTAAGAATCTCAATGTCTATACTCAGTGCGAAGCACCTATAACTAAGAATCTCAATGTCTATACTCAGTGCGAAGCACCTATAACTAAGAATCTCAATGTCTATACTCAGTGCGAAGCACCTATAACTAAGAATCTCAATGTCTATACTCAGTGCGAAGCACCTATAACTAAGAATCTCAATGTCTATACTCAGTGCGAAGCACCTATAACTAAGAATCTCAATGTCTATACTCAGTGCGAAGCACCTATAACTAAGAATCTCAATGTCTATACTCAGTGCGAAGCACCTATAACTAAGAATCTCAATGTCTATACTCAGTGCGAAGCACCTATAACTAAGAATCTCAATGTCTATACTCAGTGCGAAGCACCTATAACTAAGAATCTCAATGTCTATACTCAGTGCGAAGCACCTATAACTAAGAATCTCAATGTCTATACTCAGTGCGAAGCACCTATAACTAAGAATCTCAATGTCTATACTCAGTGCGAAGCACCTATAACTAAGAATCTCAATGTCTATACTCAGTGCGAAGCACCTATAACTAAGAATCTCAATGTCTATACTCAGTGCGAAGCACCTATAACTAAGAATCTCAATGTCTATACTCAGTGCGAAGCACCTATAACTAAGAATCTCAATGTCTATACTCAGTGCGAAGCACCTATAACTAAGAATCTCAATGTCTATACTCAGTGCGAAGCACCTATAACTAAGAATCTCAATGTCTATACTCAGTGCGAAGCACCTATAACTAAGAATCTCAATGTCTATACTCAGTGCGAAGCACCTATAACTAAGAATCTCAATGTCTATACTCAGTGCGAAGCACCTATAACTAAGAATCTCAATGTCTATACTCAGTGCGAAGCACCTATAACTAAGAATCTCAATGTCTATACTCAGTGCGAAGCACCTATAACTAAGAATCTCAATGTCTATACTCAGTGCGAAGCACCTATAACTAAGAATCTCAATGTCTATACTCAGTGCGAAGCACCTATAACTAAGAATCTCAATGTCTATACTCAGTGCGAAGCACCTATAACTAAGAATCTCAATGTCTATACTCAGTGCGAAGCACCTATAACTAAGAATCTCAATGTCTATACTCAGTGCGAAGCACCTATAACTAAGAATCTCAATGTCTATACTCAGTGCGAAGCACCTATAACTAAGAATCTCAATGTCTATACTCAGTGCGAAGCACCTATAACTAAGAATCTCAATGTCTATACTCAGTGCGAAGCACCTATAACTAAGAATCTCAATGTCTATACTCAGTGCGAAGCACCTATAACTAAGAATCTCAATGTCTATACTCAGTGCGAAGCACCTATAACTAAGAATCTCAATGTCTATACTCAGTGCGAAGCACCTATAACTAAGAATCTCAATGTCTATACTCAGTGCGAAGCACCTATAACTAAGAATCTCAATGTCTATACTCAGTGCGAAGCACCTATAACTAAGAATCTCAATGTCTATACTCAGTGCGAAGCACCTATAACTAAGAATCTCAATGTCTATACTCAGTGCGAAGCACCTATAACTAAGAATCTCAATGTCTATACTCAGTGCGAAGCACCTATAACTAAGAATCTCAATGTCTATACTCAGTGCGAAGCACCTATAACTAAGAATCTCAATGTCTATACTCAGTGCGAAGCACCTATAACTAAGAATCTCAATGTCTATACTCAGTGCGAAGCACCTATAACTAAGAATCTCAATGTCTATACTCAGTGCGAAGCACCTATAACTAAGAATCTCAATGTCTATACTCAGTGCGAAGCACCTATAACTAAGAATCTCAATGTCTATACTCAGTGCGAAGCACCTATAACTAAGAATCTCAATGTCTATACTCAGTGCGAAGCACCTATAACTAAGAATCTCAATTTCTATACTCAATGCAAAGCACCTATAACTAACTAAATATAACTTAGAGAATGTGTACCGAGACACCGGACACAGACATTACAAAATACACGTTATGTCAGCCTTCTCAAAAGTCGAAGACCTCATTACTATCTCCAGATATTTTACATAAAATTAGTAAAATATACTTTAAAATACATTAATATCTACAATATTTACTGTTTTTAACGCAAGACAAAGAATACGGGGGACAACTTTTAAAAACACAACGAAGAAAAAAAGATTAAATATCCAGTGGGAAAAAGAAAAAAAAAGAGAGCAAATGTTGGATTACGTGTTCTGAAGCCTTTTAAGAGATTATGGGGAATGATCTCTCTCTCTCTCTCTCTCTCTCTCTCTCTCTCTCTCTCTCTCTCTCTCACGCTACATGATAATACAAGCATGGAAGCAAATAGAAGGAATTACTGAAAACATCATGGAGCTAAAAATATCAGAAAGAGCAAGCCGAGGTAGATTAATAGTGCCAAAAAATATACCAAGAAAACTAAGGAAGGCGCACAGGACATTAATCCACTACGTACCAGCATCGATAATGCAGCGACTATTTAATGTGCTGCCAGCTCATCTAAGAAACATATCAGGAGTGAGCGTAGATGTGTTTAAGAATAAGCTCGATAAATACCTAAGATGCATCCCAGACCATCCAAGACTGGAAGATGCAAAATACACCGGAAGAAACATTAGCAACTCTCTGGTGGATATACGAGGTGCCTCACACTGAGGGACCTGGGGGAACCCAAACAAAAAATAAGGCAATAAGGCTCTCTCTCTCTCTCTCTCTCTCTCTCTCTCTCTCTCTCTCTCTCTCTCTCTCTCTCTCTCTCTCTCAACCCACCTTCGAGAGATATCACTAGATAAAAATCGCATGAGCACTGCCCCCAACTCTTGACACTAATAATGTTGCTAATATACATTCATAAATAAAATGACAGGACTCCAGCAGGGAGACAATAGAGAAAAATTAAGGAACGGCAAAATATCAATTTGCCATTCTAGAAAAACTATTTTACTTGGTTAGTGTCAAGTTTATAAAGTTTCTAGGACAAGACAACATTTTTAAGAAAATATTTATGAAACTCTTTTTAGAGGATGCAGTAAATTTTAATTCGGGAATCACTGGTTATATTGTCGCCTTTAATATTCATGACAGATGAGTCCGTCTAAATGAAGATTTTCAAACATTGATCGCAACCTTGACAAAGAGTAACTTGCTTCTTTTTTTGGCTATACAAATGCATATCGGGTATCTATCCTAACTCTCAAGTCCATAACTGTAGTAAATAAACGTTGTCTATAATTATTCGAAAAGACCTAATCAATCAATCAATCTCTCCGCGAAAATGTTTACATTCAGTAACTTCTGAATGAAACCACATAAAAACATAAGCACACGTTTCTTCTGTCGGCCTTACTTAGTCCCAAATATAAAAGAGTCGTCCGCTCGAGTCAACTTCTTCCATCTACAGTATTTCTATTCCTAGCACCTTCTTCCCTAGTCCCACCCCGCACGTATCCCTCCTCACCACATCCATCCATCTGTCCGCTGACGAACCCCCCCCCCCCCCCCCCCCATCCCAAACATCACTGGCACGTTCCAGCTCTCTTGATAAGGCCTACATCCTCCCTTCTTTTTACATGGCCCCGATATTTTAGGCAAGAATCTCTAGCCTTATCCTTTACATAAAAAATACTACACATTCTTCTTATATATTGAGTCTCCTTTCTTTCCAGTAGTAATCTTCCAGTAATCCATCTCACAATCCCTTCTCTTTCCTCTTAACTGCTAAATTTTCTGGTCCATATAATACTAAGAGCCTGATATCTCTTATAGAACTTCATTTACAATCTTATTGGCATTTTCTTGTAAAAGGAATAACCCCAGTTAGTCATTCTTGCCATGCTTATTTCACTTTGCCTCACCGCTTTCTCAATACCTCCGTCTTCTGATAGTAGTTAAATGTATTGTTCTGTTTTAGCAATGCACCATCTTCCACTTTAAAATTTACTTCTTCATGTCCTGTATTATTAGTCATTAGCTTTGTCTTTCCAATTTTCACCTTAAATTCTTTTTTTCTAGGGCTCCTTTCCATGCTACAAACCCTTCTTGCAGTTCTTCTTTTGGTTCTGCTATAATGACTAAAGCATCAGCAAACGTAATTTCCCACAATTTTTCGCTGTTCCTTAATTCTATTGACAATGTATCTACAACAACGAGGAACAGGAATGGACTCAAGCGGATCCCTGGTAGAGGCCAACCTTCACAGGGAATGCCTTTCTCAGCATATTTTGTCATTACAGTGGGTTTTGCCCCCCATCATACATCATTCTCACTAACCTTACCAACTTCTCTGTTCTCCCTCCAGTATTTACATCATCTCATACCACTCTCTCTAGAATTCTACCCTTGCAATCACTAGTATGCTATTTGTTTCCCTCTTTCACTTCACTTCACTTCCACTCCCAGGTAGGCTTTCAGCCTGTCAGTGGAATCAGTTGTCTTCTCCACTCAATTCTGTTTTAAAAAATTCCCTCTCTTCTCAGATGTTCAATTGTTGGCCTGTTGTTCTTTGTCAAAATCTCTTCAATTCCATCCCTCCAGCGTTTACGTGGGCTACCTCTTGATCTCCTTCCACCAGGCGTCCAGTCCCATCTCTTCCTTGCAATTCTATTTCCATCCATTCCCTCTTTACCCGTCAATATTCCTAATTAGTTTGGTAGTTATTAACTTCTTCTAGATATACTCTTTCCTTTCACAGCTGTTTGAACTCCTTGATTCCATCAACATGTTTCTTTTTCATGTTGCTGTTTACCAATTGTCCTCCCACACACTTTTGCTGCTGCTGGGACCGCAATCTCTTTTATAACATCCCATATTTCTTCAAGCAATTCTGACACTCCATTCATATATCTCTCTTCTTAGGGTCTTTCCACTTTACATCTGAACTTACTTGCCTTCTCCTTCACACTCCTCTCTTCTTTAATTCTTTCAATTTAAAAACTGTCACCACCAGTTTATGCTAAGCTAGAATAGATTCCTTTAGAACATCCTTAAAATCCATAATAATTGTCGTCTTTCTTCCTTTTGTCCACTTTTATAGTTTAATGGATGACGTCGGCTTTTCTCGGACTGTGTATTCAAGATTACCAGATTCATAGCTTCTGCTAATTCTAACAATCTGTCAGTTCTTGGTTCCTTCTTCCAAAATCTCTTCCTCATTGTATTCCTTTAAAGACATCAGAACTCACACCAACATATGCATTCATGTCCCCAGATAACACTAATAGTTCACTTCTTGAAATTCTTTTCATATATTTTCATAATTTCTCTATGATGTCTTCCTTCTTCACTTCACTAAGCCCTTGCTGAGGGGCGTCTGCCGAGATGATATGCCATACTCTCATATCTTTCACCAACTTTAAGCCCATGAGCCTGTCCTTGATACGCTGAACCTCTGTGACGGTCTCTCCAGCAAATTTGGATGGAGAATAGTTCCTATTCCATTTCTCATCGTAGCTTCCCCTGTGTAGTAAACTTTATATCCTTTCCAAGCTTTCTTAAACTTTTCCCTTCCACTTATTAACATGTTTTCATAGGATCCTAATTTTCCTTCTCGATGCAACAGTAACCAGCTCCCCTCCCGTACCTTTCCAGGGTACCAGATACTACCGCTAGAGAGCTATGGGGTCCTTTGAATGGCCAGACAGTACTCCATCTGGCTTCGGTTCACTTTCCCTTTGCCTACACATACACCGAATAGTCTGGCCTATTCTGTCCTCATACACCTGACAACACTATTACCAAATAATTCTTCTTCACCCAAGGGTGGCTACTTTCCTCTTGGTAAGGGTAGAAGAGACTCTTTAGCTATCGTAAGCAGCTCTTCTAGGAGAAGGACACTCCAAATTCAAACCATTGTTCTCTAGTCTTGGGTAGTACCATAGCCTCTGTACCATGGTCTTCCACCATCTTGGGTTAGATTTCTCTTGCTTGAGGGTACACTCGTGCACACTAGTCTATCTAATTTCTCTTCCTCTTGTTTTGTTAGTTTTTATAGTTTATATAGGAAATGTGTATTTTAATGGTGTTACTGTTCTTAAAATATTTTATTTTTCCTTGTTTTCTTTCCTCACTGGGCTATTTTCCTTGTTGGGGCCCCTGGATTTAGAGCATCCTGCTTTTCCAGCTACGATTGTAGCTTAGCAAGTAATAATAATGTGAAGCTACCAACATTCCAATTTTCAATTCTCCTCTTTACTTTCCTTTCCCAGTCCTTACTCTTCATTAACTTTTTAAGCAACGGTCATGAATTCTGCTGTACCATTTGCATGTCTCTTATAGCTATATTGTGTCACTTACTGGATACATCCTCAACCCTATTGCATACCATTGTTGACTAGATTCATTATTTAGCTTTTGCCTCAGTTTTCCTATTCGGTTGACTAGACCAGAAAGCTGCTATCCCCATATATCCGGGTTTGAGATCGCCAGCAAGTTTTACTGGCTTGTCCCCCCCCCCCCCCATTGGCTGGGTAAACACTCACATTTGGAAACAAGAAAATAAGTATTACAACATTCCTTCATTCAGCTACAAAACAAAAAAGCAAGGACAACACCTTATGGGACTCCACCCACCTGTCTCCTAGTCAGCATTATCCCATTTGTCGCCACGCAACGCTTTGCTAACAGCAATGGTGACGGCAACCGTTACGAAATAAGGCCACTCTTTATGTAATATTTCACATTTCATTCTGTCTGGCTTCATTGAAATATGTCTTGTGGCAAGAGAAAACACTGAAAAAGTTATTCCCTCCAAATAATGGAAGTATGTTCAATACTGTTGCTCTGTAATAACAAA
>NC_090725.1:10097227-10107227 GCF_036898095.1 Palaemon carinicauda | reverse complement strand
TGTAAGCAATATGTAAGCAATATATATATATATATATATATATATATATATATATATATATATATATATATATATATATATATATATATATATATATATATATATATATATATATACATACATATATTGCTTACATATTGGTTACGTCCTTTTACCATCTTTCCAGCACAGCAAAGTCACACAATTTTTTGTAGAATATTCCGACATCTTGAGTCATCTCAATGCAGGCGTGCCCTGTGCTCAGGAGAGCTTGTGAGTGTACATAAATCAAGCATGTTCATCATCATCATCTCCTCCTACGCCTTTAGACCCAAAGCGTCTCAGTTAGATTTCGCCAGTCGTCTCTATCATGAGCTTTTAAATCAATACTTCTCCATTCATCATCTCTTACTTCGCGCTTCATAGTCCCCAGCCACGTAGGCCTGGGTCTTCCAACTCTTCTAGTGCCTTGTGGAGCCCAGTTGAACGTTTGGTGAACTAATCTCTCTTGGGAAGTGCGAGGAGCATGCCCAAACCATCTGCATCTACCCCTCATCATGATATCATCCACACATGATACTCGAATAATCTCTCTTATAGTTTCATTTCTAATCCTGTCCTGCCAATTAACGCCCAATATTCTTCTGAGGGCTTCGTTCTCAAATCTACTAAATCTATTGGAGATTATTTCATTGTCATACATTGAGTCATGTCCATATAGTAACACCGTTCTCACTAAACTAATATATAGGCTGATTTTTATATGTAATTTCAGATGACTTACTTTCCTAATTTTACTTAACCTATCCAGTCTGCTTTGCTTTTTTTTCAATCTTTCACTAAACTCTCATTATAAAAAACCTGTCTTGGTGATCATAGTTCCTAAATATTTAGATGATTCTACCTCATTAATCATTTCTTCTTCCAATGGTATTTCACCTTCCATTGCATATTCCGTTCTCATCATCTCTGTCTTTCTTCTATTTACCTTGAGCCCAACCTCGTGTGATATTTCATGAATTTTGGTAAGCAAGCATTGCAAATCCTGTAGTGTTGAGCTAATAAGGACAGCGTCATCAGAATACTCTAGGTCAGCCAATTTAATATTATCAATCCAGTCCAATCCTTCTCCACCATCTCCAACTGTCCTCCACATTACACAATCCATGGGAAGGATAAACAACATAAGCGACAACACATTCCCTTGGAGTACTCCGCTGTTCACTGAAAATTTATTTGATAGGGCTCCACTAACATAACTTTGCACTTGTTATGCTTATGAACAGACTTATCCAAATTCACATATTTAAGAGGAACTCAAAAATAACGCAGGACTCTCCATAAAATCGGCCGGTTCACACTATCAAAGGATTTTTCATAGTCCATAAATGCCATCAAAAGTGGATTTCTATATTCTACGCATTGCTGCACATGTCTCCAAAAGAAAACTTGGTCAGTACAACTACCTTTTCGAAATCCTGCTTGCTCATCTCTCGGCTTTTCATCAATCTTTCAGTTCAGTCTCTTTAGAATAAGCATACTATATATTTTCATAACAACTGAAGTAAGTGTGATGCCTTTTTAACTATTGCAATCAGTCAGGTCTCCTTTTTTTTTTTTTCTTTTTTTGTCATTTTCACCAACACTTCTAAATCCATTCATCAGGTTTTGCCTCTTCATGCCACATTCTACAAAATAATCTTATAAGCATTCCGGGGGTCACTTCATTTTCTACCAGTATCATCTCAGCAGTTATTCTATAGTATCCAGGGGCTTTCCATCTCTTGAGTTTTTTAATGATAGCTTTGACTTCAAACACACTGAATTCATTCATGGGCACATCAAGGGCTTCATCAGCTTCAGGTATATCAGTCAAATTATTCCCTTAGTATCTCCTATTCATAACCTCACTATAGTGTTCCATCCAACGTTGTCTTTCTTCATCTTTTGTTGTTATAAAAGATCCATCTCTCTTTTTTTAGGGGTATATGATTCTTCTTAGCCCCAGTCGAAATTTCATTAATAATTCTATGAACAATTCTTACACCATAGCCACTTGAATTCATAGCTTTGTCAGCCTCATCTGCTTTGCTGCCTAAATATTCTCTCCAGTCATTCCTGGCTTTGTCATTGACCTCACCATCAATACTAGAATACTTAGCATGCTCTACATTGTAATTTTCATTACTTCCTCGAAAACTTTCACCAATCAACTGATGTCTTTGTCTCTTTTTTTCACCAATCAACTAGTGTCTTTGTCTCTTTTTCACCAATCAACTGGTGTCTTTGTCTCTTTTTTCACCAATCAACTGGTGTCTTTGTCTCTTTTTTCACCAATCAACTGGTGTCTTTGTCTCTTTTTTCACCAATCAACTGGTGTCTTTGTCTCTTTTTTTCACCAATCAACTGATGTCTTTGTCTCTTTTTCACCAATCAACTGGTGTCTTTGTCTCTTTTTTTCACCAATCAACTGATGTCTTTGTCTCTTTTTCACCAATCAACTGGTGTCTTTGTCTCTTTTTTTCACCAATCAACTGGTGTCTTTGTCTCTTTTTTTCACCAATCAACTGGTGTCTTTGTCTCTTTTTTCACCAATCAACTGGTGTCTTTGTCTCTTTTTTTCACCAATCAACTGATGTCTTTGTCTCTTTTTCACCAATCAACTGGTGTCTTTGTCTCTTTTTTTTCACCAATCAACTGGTGTCTTTGTCTCTTTTTTTCACCAATCAACTGGTGTCTTTGTCTCTTTTTTCACCAATCAACTGGTGTCTTTGTCTCTTTTTTTCACCAATCAACTGGTGTCTTTGTCTCTTTTTTTCACCAATCAACTGGTGTCTTTGTCTCTTTTTTTCACCAATCAACTGGTGTCTTTGTCTCTTTTTTTCACCAATCAACTGATGTCTTTGTCTCTTTTTCACCAATCAACTGGTGTCTTTGTCTCTTTTTTTCACCAATCAACTGGTGTCTTTGTCTCTTTTTTTCACCAATCAACTGGTGTCTTTGTCTCTTTTTTCACCAATCAACTGGTGTCTTTGTCTCTTTTTTTCACCAATCAACTGATGTCTTTGTCTCTTTTTCACCAATCAACTGGTGTCTTTGTCTCTTTTTTTCACCAATCAACTGGTGTCTTTGTTTTTTTTTTTCACCAATCAACTGGTGTCTTTGTCTCTTTTTTCACCAATCAACTGGTGTCTTTGTCTCTTTTTTTCACCAATCAACTGGTGTCTTTGTCTCTTTTTTTCACCAATCAACTGGTGTCTTTGTCTCTTTTTTATAGTATCCCACGTATCATTTATCCGTGGCTTTCTCTTTGTAACTGCGTGTCCCAAACTTCACTACCATCTGACTGATATATGTTCTTAATATCACACCATTCTTCAATAATTGTCCTCTCTTCGTTTCTTCAAGTTTCTAAGCATATCTATATACCTAAAAACATATATTAAACATATACGAATATGGATTAAGTTCTAATATCAGAGTTCCATCCAAAGGCTTACTAAGACTTAAATTGGAAGGATGTTCCCATGCTTCAACCTTGGATTTGCGTCATCACAAAAATATAAGGACTACAAATATATACTCTATATGACTATAGTCCATTTCTTTTAGCGATGCATATTTGCACCGACTCGCGGCGGTGCCCTTTTAGCTCGGAAAAGTTTCCTGATCGGTGATTGGTTAGAATTATCTTGTCCAACCAATCAGCGATCCGGAAACTTTTCCGAGCTAAAAGGGCACCGCTGCGAGTCGGTGCAAATATGCATCGCTAAAAGAAATGGACTATAGTAATTCTATCAATAATACTGTACTCAGGATTTTTTCATATAAGCCACAAAACTGCTTAACATGGCGTTTACTCCGCTATAGGATCACGGACCCTTAGGATAATTATTTTTATGTTTAGTACTTTTGCCCGATCAAGGACTCGAACCAGAGCGCACGATTGAAATAAAGGTGACATTAATACTTTTTTTAAGGTAGAATGGTATAGTGTTAATATCACCTTTATTTCGAGGTTCGAATGCTTGGACTGAGAGAAGTACCTATAAAAGGATTTTCCCTATGGGTCTGTGATCCGGTGGCAGAGTGAAATCGATATCAAATGTATTTTTGGCTTATTTGAAGTGTAAAAGAGTGTGTATGTATGTGTATGGATATATATATATATATATATATATATATATATATATATATATAATATATATATATATATATATATATACATATGCAGAAGAACCTGTGGTTCTTCTGCATCTGAGCATCACGTTTTCCTGTGATTTTTACGCATATACATACACATATATATATATATATATATATATATATATAATATATATATATATATATATAGTATATATATATATATATCTTCTTTCTTAACTAGTTTGTCCCTATTTGGGGTCACTGTAATGGTTCTTTCAATATATATTATATATATACATATATATATATATACATATATATATATATATATATATATATATATATATATATATATATATCATCATCTCCTGCCACGCCTATTGACGCACAGGGCCTCAGTTAGATTTCTAAAATATATACATATATATATATATATATATATATATATATATATATATATATATATATATATATATTATGTATATATATGTATATATATATATATAGAGAGAGAGAGAGAAGAGAGAGAGAGAGAGAGAGAGAGAGAGAGAGAGAGAGAGAGAGAAAGGTAAAACCTGTAATAATACCACAATTCATTTAAAATTAGAGATAAATAGGAAATGTCACTAAAAACTAAAATCCAAAAATATAAATTATGGATAATAAAAGTAACAGACGCAGAGAACATGCCCTAGCTAATGTAAATCACCTATGAAAATATATCATAAACATCCTTTGGAATCATTTTCATGAGCATACGTATCATCATCAGCTGTATTGGTAGAACCACACACCTAAATAAATCCTATTATCAAGGAGTCAGAACATATCGAACATATTTAATGAGAGAGAGAGAGAGAGAGAGAGAGAGAGAGAGAGAGAGAGAGAGAGAGAGAGAGAGAGAGAGAGCAGAACATATCCAACATATTTAATGAGAGAGAGAGAGAGAGAGAGAGAGAGAGGAGAGAGAGAGAGAGGAGAGAGAGAGAGAGAGAGAGAGAGAGCAGAACATATCCCAACCTATTTAATGAGAGAGAGAGAGAGAGCAGAACATATCCAACATATTTAATGAGAGAGAGAGAGGGAGAGAGAGAGAGAGAGAGAGAGAGAGAGAGAGAGAGAGAGAGAGGAGAGAGAGAGAGAGAGAGAGCGAGCAGAACATATCCACCTATTTAATGAGAGAGAGAAAGAGAGAGAGCAGAACATATCCAACCTATTTAATGAGAGAGAGAAAGAGAGAGAGCAGAACATATCCAACCTATTTAATGAGAGAGAGAGAGAGAGAGCAGACATATCCAACATATTTAATGAGAGAGAGAGAGAGGGAGAGAGAGAGAGAGAGAGAGAGAGAGAGAGAGAGAGGAGCGGAGCAGAACATATCCAACCTATTTAATGAGAGAGGAGAAAGAGAGAGAGCAGAACATATCCAACATATTATTGAGAGAGAGAGAGAGAGAGAGAGAGAGAGAGAGAGAGAGAGAGGGGGGGGGGGGGGGGGAGAGAGAGAGAGCCAGGGCATTGTTAGGATCCTTCGCTCCAACGTAGCCTCCTCTTCTACAAAGCCAGAGCTTTGAGATCTCCTATCCTTCTAGAAACTACATTGTTTAGTACAGGGAAGCCACCTGGTGTTAAACTCTTATGAGAATATAAACTTATGAAACGGACATTGAAAGCTTATATATATATAACGTCAGGCTTTGACGAAAAACTTAGCATTTGTCATTAATAAAATATAGTAAACATTCATATATATGAAAACGATTAAACTTGAAAAAGTACCATGCAAAAAATTCAATGGTAATAGTATAGAAAAACAGAAAAACAAAAGCATTATAAAGACGTGTGCAAACTAAACTGTGTAACAAAGACGGAATCAACTCACATGAAAAAGTTGTCCTTAACACGGGAGAACAAACGAACGCTTATGGGGAAGACTTGAAGGCCATAATACAACTTAAAATGCAGTGTGCTGTTGTCAGCGCAATGTGTGATCTCACTTGTCGACTCATGAATAAAGGCCAATAACATCAGCCTCAGCGGACCAACTGTTCGTAAGCATTATCCTCATGGTTAGAGTAATTGCGTATTTCAGAGAGCGAGTACCGTACGCTCGTAAGTAAACTGTAGATGTTCATGTTTTCTATCTACTAACAAAAGTTCTTTTTTAAATGTCAATATCAGAAAGGAGTATACCTGACGAGAGAGAGAGAGAGAGAGAGAGAGAGAGAGAGAGAGAGAGAGAGAGCTATGGGCTACAAGTGTGCAAGAGCCCGTGCCTGGTCGTAAGGGCCAGGCAATCTGACAATATGGAACAACAATAACAACGAGAGAGAGAAAGAGAGAGAGAGAGAGGGAGAGAGAGAGAGAGAGAGAGAGAGGAGAGAGAGGAGAGAGAGAGAGAGAGCTATGGGCTGCAAGTGGTGCAAGAGCCAGTGCCTGGTCGTAAGGGCCAGGCAATCTGACAATATGGAACAACAACAACAACAACGAGAGAGAGAGAGAGAGAGAGAGAGAGAGAGAGAGAGAGTTCCCGTTGAATTTATATGTACAAAGGGGATGAAGTGTATGTGCGAAGTGAATATAAATGCCTATTCGCCCTTCGGTTTTAACAAACATTACGAAATACCTGCGCCGCCAAATGCGTAGTTTTTTTTTTTTTTTTTTTTTTTTTACAAGGTATAGGACCTACTGTACTTTGCTTCCTAATTTCAAGTTACAAATTAAATATCATATACTGCATATACAAACACACACACACACACACACACACATATATATATAGTATATATATATATATATATTATATATAGATATATATATAGATATATATATATATACTGTATATATATAATATATATATATATATATATATATATATATATAGTTACAAATTAAAATTCATATACTGCATATACAAACACACCCACACACACATATATATAGATATATATATATACTGTATGTATAATATATATATATATATATATATATATATATATATATATGTGTGTGTGTGTGTGTGTGTTTGAATGCGTGTGTGTATGTGTTGAAATGCTTATTAATCCTGTTTGTAATTGGTAGAGTTTACCTACATTCAACGGCACGAAGTACTACAAGAAAACTGTAAGTGTACCATGACACTTTTTTTCCGTCCTTTGCTAAGAACTGTACAAGTTACTTTAAATCAGTCAAATGTAACCCCTATAAAATGCCATAATATTACAATTACAATTTATACAATAGCGCCTGCTATATCTAGTGTGGTACATTCAGACAAACCCTGGCACTTAACCATACTTAATTAAACAAAAAGATAGTTCAACATAACATCCGCATAACAAAGGACGCATTTTGATTCCGTGTCTGTTCTTTAATAGACAGAACAAACATTGAAGAACAATGCAAATCAATTACTGTCCACCAACAGAACACCTCAATATTACGTATTATCATTATGTAAAAACATAACAATCCGCATAACAAAGGACGCATTTTGATTCCGTGTCTGTTCTTTAATAGACAGAACAAACATTGAAGAACAATGCAAATCAATTACTGTCCACCAACAGAACCCCTAAATATTACGTGTTATCATTATGTAAAAACATAACAATCCGCATAACAAAGGACGCATTTTGATTCCACGTCTGTTCTTTAATAGACAGAACAAACATTGAAGAACAATGCAAATCACTTACAGAACCGCTAAATATTACGTATTATCATTATGTAAAAACATAATTCATCTTAACTTCACAGCAGGTGTTTGCTGCTCCAACTTTCCATATTGGCCATGATGCGATGCCTTGTACATACACCTGTGACGGTGCCGAGAGAAAGGTTGTGAACTCAAAGGCAGTGTGAAAGCAACTGAGTTAATTTATTATGGAACACTCTCCTTTATATACAAAACCTCAAGGCAACAGGCAATTACATGTTCGAGAAAATGACAATGTTACATAGGCGACACGCAGACATGTTTGTTCTGGTTCTTTTTAGTGCGTGGGAAGAGCGAAGATACAGGCATAATATATACAAAAGGAATTATGTACAATTGTGACACACGGTTGGTACACACCAAAACCAATGTGGTCACGTCGAGAATATTTTTCTTCATTTTATGTGACGTGCAAAATTAATATGTTACTAATAAGTAACTCGTTAATGTTTGATGGTCAAAGATCTCCACTCCTACCACGAGTGGGATTATTATAAATTTTTTTCTTATTATTTCACTGTTTAAATGTTTGTACAACTGTCAAAACAACTATTTAACCATTATAAAGTTTTAAGTTTCATATAATCCCTTTATCAAAAGACTTTGATTTCTTTCTTATAATTTGAGGTGACTATATTAGTATAAATGATATAATGATAGAATTTTAAAGCTAATAAAATACTTCATGAATTTTCCCAAGAACGTTTGTTATGAGAAATACTATAAAGGCAGTGACGTATTGGGTAATTAAAATTGAAGTTTGAATGGAAGTATTATAATACCTCAAAATCACTTCATATAAATGGTTGCAGCAGGTAAGTATTTAAACAAACAATAGTAGAATTTCTAATGAATTGAAAATTAACATATGTCGATTTTTCAAACAATTTTATTAAAAGCAACCTGTTACTAAATAACCCCCTAGGAAAAAGATTCATTTCATCCCATGTAGCGACTCAATACATACATACATATACCAAGGCACTTCCCCCAATTTTGGGGGGTAGCCGACATCAACAATGAAACATAACAAAAAAGGGGACCTCTACTCTCTACGTTCCTCCAGCCTAACAAAGGACACAACCGAGTTCAGATGGTACTGCTAGGGTGCCACAGCCCACCCTCCCACATTATCCACCACACATGAAGCTTCATAATGCTGAGTCCCCTACTGCTGCTACCTCCGCGGTCATCTAAGGCATCGGAGGAAGCAGCAGGGCCTACCGGAACTGCGTCACAATCGCTCGCCATTCATTCCTATTTCTAGCACGCTCTCTTGCCTCGCTTACATCTATCCTCCTATCACCCAGAGCTTTCTTCACTCAATACAGAATACAATCTGAAATTAGCTTCATTCAGTCAGCAGTCAATTAGAAAAACATCAACGTGAAAGTCATGCATATTTGGCTGCACAAAGTCTGAGTAGAATCTAAAAATAACAAAAAGAAATGAAAGAAATTCTTCTGAAACTCTTACCGATTCACTTAAATGCTTTGGGCGACTATATTTCTTGGGTCGCATCCTGTGGATTGCGTGTCTTCATTCGCTAGAATATAAAGACACGAACACACACACACACGCACACACACACACACACACACACATATATATATATATATATATATATATATATATATATATATATATATATGTGTGTGTGTGTGTGTGTGTGTGTGTGTGTGTTTTTGGGGGGTCTATTACTTTTCATTTGCAATTATCATGTAATGTCTTAGTAGTTTTTAAAAATCCAAAACAATATTTCTCCGTGCAAACTGAGCCCCAGTCTGATTTCAAGATAAGATGAAAACTGCATTTACAAAATAACGGATTTTGACGAAACTTCCTCCACAGACAGATATTAGGTCATGGACGAACCCATTGAATTTTGGATAGGATCCGGATTTTTCGCCATTTTGAAGATAACGTCAAAACTAGTTGACAAATTTTGACGAAATTTCCAACACAGATAGATCCTAGACTTAAGCCATGGACGACTCCATTAACCTTTGGCGGAGGTCAGAAATCTCTCATTGCTCTTGTTCTAAATATGGTCTTTATAAAGACATAACATGTACCAAGCTATGTGACGGCCGAGAGAAAGGTTATGATTCAAAGGCAGGATGCAATCAACTGAGTAACTTTATTAAAGAACACTCT
>NC_090725.1:10077227-10082227 GCF_036898095.1 Palaemon carinicauda | reverse complement strand
TACCTGTTTCCTCCTTCAACCCTAAGTACCTCATTCAAAAGCAGTTAGAGAGAGAGAGAGAGAGAGAGAGAGAGAGAGAGACGAAGGAGAAATGGGAGGGAGGATGAGAATAACTAGCGCAGCAATACTTGGGACTAGACGAAGCAAATAACCTTATTTGCACATAATCACATTTAGCAACTGGTGAACAGCAAAGAGAAGTGTCCTTAAAATACATTTCAAATGGAAACCTCCTATTTTTTTCCTAAGCATATAAACAGGAAATAATATTTGTAAATTAGAAAATATATATTTTCTCTTCAAAATGCCGATATTAATGGTGTGTTTTTTGACTTCCAACTTCTAAGGGACAATGGGCGATTTCTAAACATAACATTGGGATGTGTGTTTATCATAAATCTAAATATGCTGAAGTTCGATTCTATGAAGCTCCTCCTCCCACACATCCTGACAAGGCTATTTGGAAAAAAAAAAAAAAAAAAAAAAAAAAAAAAAAAAAAAAAAAAAAAAAAAGGGTCCCCGAGCACGTTTTACTAAATGTGCTCAGCAAGGAAAGTTAATGGGGCTTCCTTAAGGGATTACCACAGTCGGTACATCAGGCCCTCGTAGCACAAAGAGAAGACCGTGCAATGCGAAGCAAAGAAAAGCTTTCTTTTCGATTTTCATGCTCTGGGTTAAATAAAAAAAAAAAAAACGAGGAATTCTGAAGCAACACTCCGAAAAAACGGCCTACTAGTGAATATACGAAAAAGCTGAAATATATTTTTGATACCAAGAAACTTCGAATTATTTACTTGCGCCGAAGTCTTTACAAATGTTTTTCATTTTAACCAAAACATTTATGAGCAATCCTTCTAAGGAACTTTACCAAGCTTGTCAAGTATGTCGGACACCTTGGAAATGTAACTTTAACATTACTCGAACATTACTCGAACATTAACCTCTTCTAAAAAAAAAGGGGGGGGGGAAGGTGGGAAATAAAAAAATATACACCAAGTTTGAAGTATCTTTCTATAATATGGAATTTGTATATCTAACAAGTGTGAATGTGATAAGCATAATGCACAAAACTTTAAATACGAAAATGGTCAAATCGTTAAGGGTGGTAATCTAAAAGCCCCAGCCAAATATGGGAACACTAGATTGTATAGTGCGTAAGTCCTCAAATCGAGAACGAAGATGATGCTTGGGTTGTATTACTCAAGCCACCATTAGCTCGAGTGCCTATGGATCAGCAAACTTACACGCTCATGGTATATCACATACCAATTTATAGAGAAGAAATTGACATACTTATATGTTAGTCTGAAGACGACATATATACATATAAAATTATCCATCCATATACCAAGGCACTTCCCCCAACTTTGGGGGGTAGCCGACACCAACAATGAAACAAAACAAAAAGGGGACCTCTACTCTCTATGTTCCTTCAGCCTAATCAGGGACTCAACCGATTGTGTTCATAGTAGAATTGTATAGAGTATGGCAACCCCCAGAGTAATTTATTACGAATATAAAAGCTCCCCATACACGCTAGTACGAAGAATAACGTTCCACACACGCACTTATTACGAAGCCACTGAACGGAAAGTGTAAATCGAATAAAACAAATAAACAAAAGATCAGAAAACCTGAAAAAAAAACATACACATAACGTAACAAAACTTTTCCTTATGAGCAATGGTTCAAAAATCTTTTTTATTAGTCTAACTTCTTGTAGAATTTAGGGTTTATGCTTATGGGTGTTCTTTTTTTATGATTTTATATAAAAGTAATTAATTCGACTTTCAAGACTCCTTGGGAATGTTCAAGAGAATATAAATTTAAAAAAAAAAAATAAAACATACTCACACATAACGTAACAAAACTTTTCCTTATGAGCAATAGTTCAAAAAAAAAAAAATTATTAGTCTAACTTCTTGTAGAATTTAGGGTTTATGCTTATGGGTGTTTTTTTTTTTTTTTAATAATTTTATATAAAACTAATTAATTAGACTTTCAAGACTCCTTGGGAATGTTCAAGAGAATATAAATTTAAAAAAAAAAAATAAAACATACTCACACATAACGTAACAAAACTTTTCCTTATAAGCAATGGTTCAAAAAAAAAAAAATTATTAGTCTAACTTCCTGTAGAATTTAGGGTTTATGCTTATCGATGTTTTTTTTTTTTAATAATTATATATAAAAGTAATAAATTAGACTTTCAAGACTCCTTGGGAATGTTCAAGAGAGAAAAAAAAAAAAAAAAAAAAAAAAAAAAAAAAAAAAAAAAAAAAAAAAAAAAAAAAAAAAAAAAAAACAGCATATAATCTGGACATCACCTCAAGAAAAAGTTACAAGCTCATGTTCACGTGCGACACCATGTGTCGTAAGTACGCTGTATATACATCGCAGGGATTACACACTAGCTGATTAGGTTCGTGGATTATGAATCCTCTTAGCAGGAAGCCAAGTAACTGTCCAATTAGGTTCTGTTTATGGAAAGTGAGTGGGAGGGGTTGTCAGGAAGAGAGATGGAAAGATTAGTGCTGACGCGCAATGTTTTTTGACCTATTAGTACTTGGTCACGTGGCAGTCGGGCTTGTTCGTGCCATTTACATATGACGGCTTCTACAGAGCACTTGGAAAATGAATAAACAGAAAAAGGGGGAAAAAGTAGTATAACAGAATCAAATTTAATAACTGCAATCAAAATTCGTGATTTATAGAGCACTTGGTAACTAAATAAACAGAAAAAGGGGAAAAAGTAGTATAACAGAATCAAATTTAAGAACTGCAATCAAAATTCGTGATTTATAGAGCACTTGGAAAATAAATAAACAGAAAAAGGGGAAAAAGTAGTATAACAGAATCAAATTTAATAACTGCAATCAAAATTTGTGATTTATAACACAAAATATCAACAACTGTCTGAATAAAGAGACAAATTAACAAGTACACAGAAAATCAATAGAAAAATATTTCTCTTAGAAATTAACAAGTACACATAAAATCAATAGAAAAATATTTCTCTTAGAAATTAACAAGTATACATAAAATCTATAGAAAAATATTTCTCTTAGAAATTAACAAGTACACATAAAATCTATAGAAAAATATTTCTCTTAGAAATTAACAAGTACACATAAAATCTATAGAAAAATATTTCTCTTAGAAATTAACAAGTATACATAAAATCAATAGAAAAATATTTCTCTTAGAAATTAACAAGTATACATAAAATCTATAGAAAAATATTTCTCTTAGAAATTAACAAGTACACATAAAATCTATAGAAAAATATTTCTCTTAGAAATTAACATGTACACATAAAATCAATAGAAAATTATTTCTCTTAGAAATTAACAAGTACACATAAAATCTATAGAAAAATATTTCTCTTAGAAATTAACAAGTATACATAAAATCAATAGAAAAATATTTCTCTTAGAAATTAACAAGTACACATAAAATCTATAGAAAAATATTTCTCTTAGAAATTAACAAGTACACATAAAATCTATAGAAAAATATTTCTCTTAGAAATTAACAAGTATACATAAAATCAATAGAAAAATATTTCTCTTAGAAATTAACAAGTACACATAAAATCTATAGAAAAATATTTCTCTTAGAAATTAACAAGTATACATAAAATCAATAGAAAAATATTTCTCTTAGAAATTAACAAGTACACATAAAATCTATAGAAAAATATTTCTCTTAGAAATTAACAAGTACACATAAAATCTATAGAAAAATATTTCTCTTAGAAATTAACAAGTACACATAAAATCAATAGAAAAATATTTCTCTTAGAAATTAACAAGTACACATAAAATCAATAGAAAAATATTTCTCTTAGAAATTAACAAGTACACATAAAATCAATAGAAAAATATTTCTCTTAGAAATTAACAAGTACACATAAAATCAATAGAAAAATATTTCTCTTAGAAATTAACAAGTACACATAAAATCAATAGAAAAATATTTCTCTTAGAAATTAACAAGTATACATAAAATCAATAGAAAAATATTTCTCTTAGAAATTAACAAGTACACATAAAATCAATAGAAACATATTTCTCTTAGAAAGGCGAAGATGCAAGTGCGTAAAATCCATAAGTTCTCAAAAAAAGCACAGCATAGCGAAGACATAAGTTCGCAGGTCGACAACCACAGGAAAGGACTAACCAAAACTGGCCATTGTACAAACCTCAATAAATTCCATTTCCTTATTAAAACAAGTTTCATAAACGTGTTCTCGTTGCTCTTTTATGCAAATAGCTGATGGGTAATTCATATACAAAACGGAAAATAAGAACAGGAAACAGAGAATGAACAGCAAGCAGCTACACAAGTTTCATAAACGTGTTCTCGTTGCTCTTTTATGCAAATAGTTGATGGGTAACTCATATACAAAACGGAAAAATAAGAACAGGAAACAGAGAATGAACAGCAAAGCAGCTACATGACTTTGTTACTCCACCCACAAAGCAAAGAAGAATCTATATTCGTAAAGGAGAGATCACGCGACGTTAATTCTTAGGAATTTCAAAATCGACAGCGGTCAAACGACTTTCCTCTTCCATCGTCACATTTTATTTTTCTCCTCTCCAGTTTTTCAGCTTTTTTTTTTTTTTTTTTTGAAGGGCAACAGAACCGTTACATTTAGGGGGAATATGACTATATAAATGAGACTGGGACTGAGGAAGGAAGAGGCTAGCCTACCTAGCGTTAGCGCAGGAACGAAATGTGGTAAACGCCTACTTCGTAACGTCAAGATAAAAGGTCAAAGGTGTCAATTATCCTCCCCCACATCTCTCTCTCTCTCTCTCTCTCTCTCTCTCTCTCTCTCTCTCTCTCTCTCTCTCTGTGCTACTTTTAGTATAACTGTAGTATGGGACACATTTATACAATATTCACGATTAAGTTCCATGTCTTCAAATGTATGTGTGTGTGTGTGTGTTTGTGTGTGCGCGCGTGCTCTCCAAGGTAAACTGCGCATCAAT
>NC_090725.1:10069727-10072227 GCF_036898095.1 Palaemon carinicauda | reverse complement strand
GCTACCAACCAGACATCGCACGAACACTTCTTCACTCTACTGCGGAAGGTATCCTTTGGACAAGCACTCTTGTCATGGATGCTGCCTTAGAAGTAAGTTGCAGCAAAGAACCACGACTACATCAATGTATGACCCACAACTAGAATCGCTACATTACTACCAGCCAACATTCAGTATGACTGAGTGCAGAAACAGACGAAATGAAATAAAGGCCACATTATCAATACAACAACTCTCCTCACCAGCAGAGATTGAACTTATACATCTGCCTTTTGAAGCTGCCGTACCACCCGCACTTCAACATACTGAGGCTATTACCACACCACAGGCAGTCATTAATGGGCCTTTGGATAATCGTGTATCAACTCCCGCATGCAAAGACACGTGGAGGAGTTCTAGAGTAAGGATGGCCGCCTACCTCGATGATTATGAGTGACACACACTGCAACATTGAGATAATTGCTATATAAAATTATACTTTATGAAAAGAGTAAAAAGAAAGATGGGGAAAATGTGATGAAATTTTACTCAGTTAATTGTTTTTGTCTGTTTCAGTTATCTATTGTCAGGAAATATTATTATTATCATTATTATTATTATTACTTGCTAAGCTACAGCCCTAGTTGGAAAAGCAGGATGCTATAAGCCCAGGGGCCCCAACAGGGAAAATAACCCAGTGAGGAAAGGAAACAAGGAAAAATAAAATATTTTAACAATAAAACTGAAATAAATATTTCCTATATAAACTATAACAAGAGAAATTAGATAGAATAGTGTGCCTCAAGCAAGAGAACTCTAACCCAAGACAGTGAAAGACCATTGGTACAGAGGCTATGGCACTACCCAAGACTAGAGACTAATGGTTTGATTTTGGAGTGTCCTTCTCCTAGAAGAGCTGCTTACCATAGCTAAAGAGTCTCTTCTACCCTTACCAAGAGGAAAGTAACCTCTGAACAATTAGTGCAGTAGTTAACCCCTTTGGGTGAAGAAGAATTGTTTGGTAATCTGTGTTGTCAGGTTTATGAGGACAGAGGAGAATTTGTAATGAATAGGCCAGACTATTTGTGGTATGTGTAGGCAAATGGAAAGTGAACCGTGACCAGAGAGAAGGATCCAATGAAGTACTGTCTGGCCAGTCAAAGGACCCCATAACTCTCTATCGGTATTATCTCAACTGGTGGCTGGTGCCCTGGCCAGCCTACTACCTAATAGATCAAGAACATTCTTGTTAACGTTCATTGATTCCTACATAAAAAAAATTATTTCAGTAAAATTTTGGCAAAAGTAAATACCATCGCCTGTATAATATATGTATGAAAGAAATTTTAACCATGTTGTACACATAACGTAAAAATACACCAATGTGCTTTGCTGTAAAATGTCTGACGTAAGAGCAATAAACTGCACTTTATTGAAATGTCAATTCATCAAAGTTATGCACAGTAAAGTCAATATTATAGCAAATCTGACAAATTTTCTTTAAAACACCGTAGAGAAATGTTTTAGTTTTGATAATGTCAATTTCTATCTTGTTATTTTTCTTATTCTGCTTGATGTTGATGAATAACAACTATCAGCTTTAAATTAATAACAAAATTAACATCTTAAAATGAAAACTAAGAAAGTATTTAGGTAGAAAATCATTAAAAGAATGTTTTACATTTTTCATCAGGTTTCTTTGCACAACTCCTGACATAGCCCACAAATCATTGGCAAATCCCATGTATCGTACATTGGATGACAAGAAAAAACTACATATATATCTTTAAAGCTACGTTTAGAGAATATTTTTTACAGATAGGTATATCACACCGCGGAGGTAGCAGCAGTAGGGGATTCAGCATTATGAAGCTTCATCTGTGGTGGATAATGTGGGAGGGTGGGCTGTGGCACCCTAGCAGTACCAGCTTAACTCGATTGAGTCCCTTGTTAGGCTGGAGGAACGTAGAGAGTAGAGGTCTCCTTTTTGTTTTGTTTCATTTGTTGATGTCGGCTACCCCCCAAAATTGGGGGAAGTGTCTTGGTATATGTATGTATGTATATCAGTCTTTTACCAAACGCCATAATTCAATTAAATCATCTTGAAATTCATGACTAGCAAGGATTTTCAATTTAACTTTCGCATAAGACATGATGCAAACTAGCTCAGGCATAATTCTCTCTTATCTTGTATACAACCATTACAAATGCAGCCACTTCTAGTTCACCGCAGGACAAAGGCCTCAGACATATTCTTAGTTATTTCTGTTGTATATTGTTATAATTTTAACACAATGATGAAATACACATTTCCGGCTTCATTTAACACCAGAATGTTTACGGTCAAAATGGAAACTTAATATTTGGTTCAAAGAAAAATACCGATAGCGCAAGTGTAATGAGTCAGTGAGAAAAAGTGCAATTTAAAACCCAAAAAAGTATGGATATATAAATTATGTTATACAAAAAGAGGATATTTTAAAAGTGCATGCTGCAGGGTGTTAACCATCATTTGCTTAAT
>NC_090725.1:10047227-10064727 GCF_036898095.1 Palaemon carinicauda | reverse complement strand
ACAACATATAATTCATAATTACCTTGATAAAGATATCAATTAATAAAAGTTGATAGAGAGAGAGCAAAAAACATTACAACTAAGATGGAAAAAGAGAGAGGAGCACATACACATATATATATACACAATATATATGTGCGTGCATATACGGTGCATTATTGAACGCGATCCGTCAAAATGGCGGCTAAATATATAGATAAACATGCATACACACACACACCCTCTCACCAAGGTATGACTATTTTCTCTCCCCCTACCCGAGGGATGGAGAGAGCTAAGCGTGACAGAAAAGGAATATATGCGTGTATGTATGTATGTATGCATGTATGTATATACACATATATATATTATATATATATATTATATATATATATATATATATATATATATAATATATATATATATTATATATATATATATATATAGCCAGACCCTTGCTATTAATCATATAGGGGAGATACCGTATACTGCACACATATATACTATATATGTATACATATATATAAGAGAGAGAGAGAGAGAGAGAGAGAGAGAGAGAGGAGAGAGAGAGAGAGAGAGAGAGAGAGAGAGAGAGAGAGAGAGAGAGAGAGAGACCAGTCAACAGCTATCACATAAGAAAAGCCATAAAAAAAAGCAGAATAAGAACAGAGAAATTACTCAGAGATCGTGTGACCGCGGTGCCTCCCTCCTGCAGAGGCTGTATAATCTTGTGAGCACGTGCCCCATCCCTACAGAGAGAAATAAAAAATTGTGAAGCCTTCAGTAATCCAATCTACAATACAGAGTGGTCTTGCGGGATCTGCTCATCATGCATTAATCTAAAGAATTGTATATATATATATATATATATATATATATATATATATATATACTATATATATATATATATATATATATATAATTTATATAATATATTTATATATGTACATACATACATATATATATATAATATATATTATATATATATATATATATATAATATTATTAATATAATATATATATATATATATATAATATATATATATATATATATATATATATATATATATATATATATATATAGTCCTTCAGTGGACAATATGCAGCCGTATTTGTTGTCGTCATATATTCTACATATATATGTGTATATACACACACACTCACACACATATATAATATATATATATAATATATATATATATATATACATCTAATAAAAGTGGTTGGGTTAACTCCATTCATAATCAATTTTCTCTGGTAAAACGAAGTTAATTTGCGGCCTAGCTATGGCAGACAAGAAGGTACAGCTGAAGAAGACACGAGTGGCATCTGTTGCAGCCATGACTTTCGAGATGAAAATAGACTTAGTCACCAGAACTCGTACAACGACCACTAACCCTACCAGGACGATTCAACTGAAGTATCAATGCCAAGTTTCAAGCTGTTCCTGACATTTCTGTACACCTTACATGCAGGTTTGGATAAAATTTTTATAATAGTTTATATCTATAACTTAGGAAGCATACTAATAACAGTTTATAACTATAACTTCAGGAAACATACTAATAACAGTTTATAACTATAACTTAGGAAGCATACTAATAACAGTTTATATCTATAACTTAGGAAGCATACTAATAACAGTTTATATCTATAACTTAGGAAGCATACTAATAACAGTTTATATCTATAACTTAGGAAGCATACTATGTACCAAGTTACTTATATAATAATCGTCTCTTTATAAATTATGCCTTAATACTCATGTTCCCATTTCCGTCCATTTTCTGATCGAAGAAATATTACACCTTCCCAACGAGTATTCATTATAAATAATATATCTTCATGACCGGCTCCTTTAATAGAAGGGCCTGCTATAGGAAAAAACTCTTAATTCTGTAGTATTTCTACTACTATTTTCGTGTAAGTGATAGCATTAAACATAACACTTACATTCTTTGCTATTGAATTTTTGTGAGCTCGAATATGTCAAAGAGATCTCCCCTCCCCTATTTACAATAATCAACAATGTTTGAATCTGAAAAATAAAAGAAGCTTTATCGATTTAATATGAGAAACATTTTTTTTCACATTTTAGTCAATCTTTTTTTTTTATTAAGTAAATTTACATAGTATATACAGCAAGTATCTATATACACAGATATGACACTGTTACAATATATATATTTTACAATATTTTTAATACTAATACAAAAATAAACATTGACTCTCATTGCTTTAAACTACAAAGTACTCTAAAACAAATACCCAACAAACAGACGGCGGTTTCTAGCCACCCTGCATGGAAGATACTGAACACCCATTAGCAAGAGCATTAGTCGTCAGGGAGGTAGAAATAGGATCACACTTTGGTGGTATTACGCGTTCACGTGCAGGAAGTGGGCCCCCTCTGCTAGCAACATCTGTGCCACACAAGAACCTAAACGTGTCTTAAATGGTGCCATGCAACATGACTGATACCTTGATATATATATATATATATATATATATATATATATATATATATGTGTGTGTGTGTGTGTGTGTATATATATATATATATATATATGTGTGCGCGCGCTCGCGGGCGCGTGAGACAAATCACTGGCACGTGCAACGTCTCAACATAAAAAAAGACTGGGAGGGAAAGGCTGATTTAGTGGTGAAACACACACACACACAGATATATATATATATATATATATATATATATATATATATATATATATATATATATATATATATATAATTTATAAGCATTAATAGAGAATACAGATAAACTAAACAAAGTAAAATTGAATAAACAAATTTGAACAGTTGTATAATTTATTGCTTTTTGACTGACAGCAGAATGATACTAGAAACAAGAAAAAAAATTTACCGGACAAAATTAATCAAAGATTGATGATAAATATAGAGTAAACACAACTGGACGCTGTTATTTCATATACTGCCAGACTTTATTGAAAGTAAATGTTAGGAGACACTTTAAAACAATGAATATACTGATAATAGTAGAATAATAACATCGTCAGCGACATGAAAGAACTAGAGGTAAAATTTAACAAAAATCTGTATAAGAATATTCACCATGAGGTAGAATCACACTAGCCTTTTTTTTTTTTTTTTTTTTTTTTTGGCCTGCAGCAAGCCGTTGCTGCCCAAAATGGAAAACACGAGAGCTTGTTGCTCAAGATAACGGCTTCCCAACTGGACAGCGAGCACAAACCGCGAGCATGGCATCGGATGTAAACAAACAAGATGGCTGCTGCAAATAAGACGTGCTTTCCCTTGGCAGTTTAGAGTCCAATAAACCTTTAAAGATAATAAAAATCTACTTTGTTCATACTGTGATAGTTGTAGAATTCTTAAATTCATGTAATATTCCGATAATACATATTACTGCAACAGTTGGAAATTTTCTGGGTGCCATGATGATGTCAGCTGATAGGTTTCGTTTACAGTTTTTCCTATTCCCTCCTCGAACCGCGAGCTCGTAGTGTGACGCTACAACACTTTCGCTCGCTATCATCGGTTGGTAGTAGGCGAAAACCTCGAGCAAGAAATAACTAGTGCGATTCCAGCATAAAATAACATTCTTCATTTGGCATCCTCCGAACTTTTTATCTCGTTTCACTGTTTGAACAATTGGATTGTTGCTATATCCATACATGGCCATCAAACTGGGGTTATTTAGACATGGAATGATGAACAGATCGTCTTAGGACTCTATGAGCCTGTTACAGAAAAGTGACAAAAAGTCTCAGATTATTATTATTATTATTACTATCTAAGCTACAACCCCAGTTGGAAAAGCAAGATGCTATAAGCCCAGGGGCTCCAACAGGGAAAAATAGCCCAGTGAGCAAAGGAAATAAGGAAATAAATAAATGAAGAGAACAAATTAACAATAAATCATTCTAAAATAAGTAACAACGTCAAAACAGACATGTCATATATAAACTATTAACAACATCAAAAACAAATATGTCATAAATAAATTATAAAAGACTCATGTCCGCCTGGTCAACAAAAAAGCATTTGCTCCAACTTCGAACTTTTGAAGTTCTACTGACTAAGGAACAACGGGTAGAAGTCTCGTCCTAATAGATCTATTGGTACAGTTCATCCAATGTAAACGTCCACAAACTTTACAGCGATACAAGCGAAACAACTGCTATTTAGTTTGCCGGTGATACATTAAGTTTTGCTGTAATGTTACCAACAGGGATACCTCTTTAGGAGCTTTGAGATGTCGTGACCCAGATACAGAACTTTATATGAATTCCATTTGCTGATTCTAATAAAATGTTTCTGGCTCTTCCGAAACAGATATCTAGTAAGTAAAGTCGGGCATTGTATAGAAGTTAAGGAATAAATTGTGTCAAAACTCATTTGAATACCAAAAGCAGACATTAGTTGCTCCCTAGATGACCTAGCGGGAGTCTGTGTTCCCGCTGAGAGGGAAAAGTGACAGCTAGATTTTCTCCTAGTACTGTAATTGCTTAAATATTAATTCATTCTGGGTTTTGAGTAAATTTTGGTGTTCAAGGAAACTTGATAATTACATTTTTCCTTCTATGTTTAGTCTAATTTGTCGCAATATGAAAAATGAACAACAGCATTAAGTGATCCGAAATCAAGCTTAGATCGCTGACCATGGGGGCCAGGGAGGTTTTATCTAACTTCCTTGATAGGGGCAGTTATAAAGTTTAGGCCTAACGACACCCTCTCAGTCTCTTACCCCGTTAGCATGATTCATAAACATAACCATTAAGGAGAGAGAAATATGTTACTGAATACAACGATGTTATTTGAGCATAATGAATTCAGCAAATCGTCAACAACTTTTGAACACATCTTCGTCGAAATAAAGGAAAAGAGCATATGTCAGTTATATCTATAGTCCATTTCTTTTAGCGATGCATATTTGCACCGACTCGCAGCGGTGCCCTTTTAGCTAGGAAAAGTTTCCGGATCGCTGATTGGTTGGACAAGATAATTCTAACCAATCTGCGATCAGGAAACTTTTCTGAGCTAAAAGGGCACCGCCGCGAGTCGGTGCAAATATGCATCGCTAAAAGAAATGGACTATAGTCGATTGCTGTGAAGTAACACTATTAAAGGAGCTAGAGATTGAGTATCCACGTCTAGGGTGATGTAACGTACGAAATTTAATCATACACTATTGTAAAACTATTCACTGGGTGGAAAACATTTGATTTCTTCTGCACGGGGAATCGTCACAGTAAAGTGATTTATAATTACACACATTTTTGTGGCATCTCTGATTAACCTAGTAGATATGATCGGTGAAATGATACCATACGCTATCACCGACAAGGTTATATTTTTTTTTCTTTTTTTTTTTGTGCAATTCAAGATTCAAACTACTTAGAGTTTTGGGGTCGTTAGACCATGTCCTATGCCACAGATGAGCTAAATAAGGGCTTCTGCTTTGACTGTCTATTTTGTAGTGGTCACCCATCCAAGCACTGAGCTTTGCTGATCGGGCATCCACTGGCATAAAAAGTGTTACCGTTGTACATAATCGTAGTCTAATATGATTCTGGCATTCATTTCATAAGCGAAGGGACAGCATTTCACAGACACAAACATTAATACTTTCATTTTCTTAAATTATCAAAAGACAAGAAACTTCATCCCAAGTAAGCTGTAATTTACAAATTGTTCGACGTTTTATCTTATTGATCAAATTTACTTATAATAAATCATAATTTGTAGGTATGCACTTTGCAAAAAAAAATTTACTTATGGTGAGTTTTATCTCATTTCTAATTATCTAAATAAACTAGATTATAAAAATGAAGCTGAATGAATAGGGTAGATTTTCATGCGGCAATTTATATTGCAATTAATATTAGTGTTAACCTTTAATCAAGGCCAAGTGGCACTTGCAGAATCTTGAAGGCTCCTGACTGATCATAATAACATCAGGAGAAAAGTATCATTTACCTATTTGGTTAGAACCCAAAATATTCGTGTCAGATCATAAAAAGTTCTCCAATAGTAATGAAATTTTTCTTTTATTTCGTATAAAGAAACTAAAATCAACCTTACTTTCATCTTGGTAAGGGTAGAAGAGACTCTTCAGCTATGGTAAGCAGCTCTTCTAGGAGAAGGGCACTCCAAAATCAAACCATTGTTCTCTAGTCTTGGGTAGTGCCATAACCTCTGTACCATGGCCTTCCACTGTCTTGGGTTAGAGTTCTCTTGCTTGAGGGTACACTCGGGCACACTTCTATCTAGTTTCTCTTCCTCTTATTTTGTTAAAGTTTTTATAGGAAATATTTATTTTAATGTCACTATGCTTAAAATATTTTATTTTTCTTTATTTCCTTTCCTCACTGGGCTATTTTCCCTGTTGGAGCCCCTGGGCTTATAGCATCCTGCTTTTCCAACTAGGGCTGTAGCTTAGCATTTAATAATAATAATAATAATAATAATAATAATAATAATAATACTGTATCTATGCTTTTTATATTCCTATCATGAATGAAAATAGGATACAAAAAGAGTATTCTGATACGTATGTGAATACAGCACGTTTAACATCCCAAAATGAATGAAGTTACTGACCCTTAATTACTGTGCCACCGTGCTGACGTGCGCACTCGTGTTTGCGTAATGAGCTTGTTGCATATGCAAAGGATGCTACACACTATGCGGTTGCTATGTCCGAAGGGGAGGTTTGTTTCTCACGAAAGTGAATGAGGGATATTCACGCAGTCAGTCAGGAGGAAAACACAAATTTGGATTTTTCTTTCACACGAGAAAAGTTAAAAAAAGCAACTTGATGTCTTGTTGTACTATGCCTGATCCCACTTCTCACAAACGGTGAAAAGAATTCGTTTGGCAAGAAATTCGTAAAAAAAAAAAAAAAAAAAAAAAAAAGGCAATTCATTTATCACTGATCTCCATTGAATTATATTTTGAATTTTCACCCACTGAAATCTGGTCGGTGCCAACGTTGGACAATTCCCACTTTTATGAACACATCTTCGCCGAAATAAAGGAAAAGAGCATAAGTCAGTTATATCTAGCCGATTGCTGTGGAGTAACACTATTAAAGGAGCTAGAGATTGAGTATCCACGTCTAGAGTGATGTAACGTACAAAATTTAATCATACAATATTGGAAATCTATTCACTGGGTGGAAAACATGTGATTTCTTCTGCACGGGGAATCGTCACAGTCAAGTGATTTATAATTACACACATTTTTGTGGCATCTCTGATTAACCTAGTAGATATGATCGGTGAAATGATATATTCACTTCGCTGTGAGTTGAATGGGATCAGGAATAGAGCGTAGGGCTTGCAACATCACCCCTTATTACTAGCTGAGTAACTGGAAGGATGTAGCCTGCCGTTGAAGACTGCAAGGACATTCAGACTTGTGTGCAACTGGCGGCGAAACCCTACGTTTAATGGAGGTATTCTTTTTATGATTTATCAAAATTCCATGGCCTCTTTCACATTAGCCTGCACACATAACAGGGATGGCGCCAGACGAAAAATGAACGAACCCTTAACACCTCACACCGTTCATTTGTTCGCTGCCGCATCAATTATTGCTATAACTTTCAACCATTTTAATATTCTTTAGAGCTGAGAAGACATGGACAAACGAAGATGTTAATTATTTTCTATTAATTGAATTTAAATTGGCTCTGTTTACAAACAGAAATTTTTGTGACTTAGATATCCTCAGCTCTGAGGTATGTATGTACTTTGTAGTTAGGCTATATGACTAACAAATCTCAGATTTGTGTATATTGTAAGGGAAACCACAACATCCATAAAGAATTGGAAACTTTTCAAACATGTTTATAATAATACCAATAATGATAATAATGGTAGCACAGATAATGCAGTATGAAGAAATTTCTGAAAATTTTTGCCTTATCTTCTTTTTTTAATGCTCGCTAACTTAATAGTGAAACAAGGAAATTTTAAAGTAATAAAGAAAGGTAAAAGTCAATGGTTGCATTACATCAACCGATTGACATTGAATCGATTCGTATTTCAGCCTTCTGACCTTCAGTCTGGATGTTTCTGCTTTTTCAAGGCCTTTGATTTTCAATCTCATTAAAGAGTCTTTGATCTCAGTGATCAATCGATACGCAGCAATCAATAAGATTCTGGTATATATATATATATATATATATATATATATATATAAATATATATATATATATATATATATATATATGTATGTATGTATACACACACACATATATATATACAGTATATATATACATATATATACACACATGTATATATACATAAATGCATATATATATATATATATATATATATATATATATATATATATATATATATATGCATTTATGTATATATACATGTGTGTATATATATGTATATATATACTGTATATATATATGTGTGTATATATATGTATATATATACTGTATATATATGTGTATATATATATATATATATATATATATATATATATATATATATATATATATATATCAATTTAGACTCTTTCTCTAAATAAACATCGACGTTAGGCCTATTTGAAATTTTCAAAGCCAAACTTATAAAGGACATTTATAGTCTTCTCCCCTTTGTTAGAGATATTAGGAGATCTATCTCAATAGCCTCATCTACGTTTATGTGGAAAACAACCAGACGTCTAGTCATAGCTGATAGCAATCTCCTACGTAACTGAAGGTAGTCGTGAACGGCGTGTGTGTTTGTACGACACCGTGACGTCGTACACATAATGCCGGGCCGGACAGACGTTGAGGGTACCGCAGACAAAACCGTACAGGTGTGAAAGGCTTCTCTAGACCCATCCGTCAACTACTTCGTCCGGCGTCGTACAGGACAAATTTGCGGGCTACTGTGTAAGGGACCTGACGCGCCTAGACCTACCAGTACCAGTACGATAAGGATAGGGAAGTGGGGAATATGGGGAAAGGATAATTACCCCTGGATACAATCCAGTTTATAGCCCGAAGGCAGGTACTTGGGATGGGAAGGAATAAGGAAAAAAAGGGGGGGGGGGGAAGTACAGGAAAAGAATAAAAGAGAGGGGCAGACCCTCATGCGACATTAGATAGCAGTAGAATTAATCTGAGAAAGGAAGAGACAGGCAGGAAAAGGAAAGGTTTTTTGGTTCACGCTAAGCAAAAGGACACCAATCGACTATCACCAATTTGTTGATTAAGTAAGGTTTGATGGTTCCTAGACCTACATTCTCAGCAACTTGAAAACTGACGAAAGTATCTGGTGTATTATGCTTTATGAAGCATAGTAAAGGTTATTAGGTTCAAGTATTTTCTGATTTTCAGGCACACTCAGCATGGCATGGCCAATGCAACATCTTTATACATGTAAGCTTTTTTTAGTTTAAAATAGATAATTCATCTCACCAGATCATATTATTTTAATATTAATATATGAGGCAACCCTTTTTATAAGCTCCTATTTACACGACTAATGGTTGAACTGTAAGAAATGTTATAATATAAAATCTTCATTTTAAAGACATATTTCATGATCCATTTGTATTATATATACACCTCTACCTTTATAGGCTGCGAATTGAGTACCTTTGTAATCCAGAGTGGCCAATGTAACCGATACTGATTAGAAAACTCAACCACATGCATCATTTTTCAGACATACGTAGGTGCCTTTTGTTTTGATGGGATATATAGCCTAATAGTTTTTCAATTCTTGGCCTTTTTGCACTAACTATCAGTTCTAGAACTATACCATCAAGTTACAGTATGTAGGTTACAGAAATGTTGTAATAACCCTAAGCTCAAATTGCATCTAACGTCATGCATAACCATTAAGAACATTTCATGTTCCACTACATTGATTCAACCTTTCTCCGGAAAATATAAATTCCTTTTAGGACCCATTGATGACGTGGCATCACAAGATGCAAGAAAAAAAAAAGATCTGCGAGACACGCCAGATGTTGGGACTACCAATTTTTCTTTTGTCATATTGAGCTCCTTTGATGGTGGTTCATTAGTTTGAACTGGGGTGGCCTTACGCACGAGCGGGCGGTTGCAAAACAAGTGTAGAAAACCAATGAGGAGTTCAAGAGCTGTTAGAGTAGACCTCAAAACTCATTCCAAAAGCTAATACCGATTTATTAGTCACAAATTGCGGTATCTTATGAACCAATAATTGTTTTTGCCACATAGGGCCAAAACCTTAAGCTAATACCGATTTATTAGTCACAAATTGCGGTATCTTATGAACCAATAATTGTTTTTGCCACATAGGGCCAAAACCTTAAGCTAATACCGATTTATTAGTCACAAATTGCGGTATCTTATGAACCAATAATTGTTTTTGCCACATAGGGCCAAAACCTTAAGCTAATACCGATTTATTAGTCACAAATTGCGGTATCTTATGAACCAAATATTGTTTTTTTTTCAGATAGGGCCAAAACATTTAGCAATTTGTTCCATGAATCGTTAGTTTTCCGTGCGAGAATCCTATTTCAAACAAGTGCAAAATCTGAGTTTGTAAGAAAAGGCAGCTGAGAATGCAAATGAACAAAAGTAAGGCGATGAAGGTAGGATAAATACATACTGGTAAGTTCTGCCGATCTGCATGGATGAGAAATGGAAACAGTTGAATCGTTTATGTATGTAGGGTAAGTATGTATGTATGTATATACATAAATATATATTTATATAGGCCTATATATATATATATATATATATATATATATATATATATATATATATATATATATATATATATATATATATATATAGACTGGGTCCCTAGAGATTGTAAAAGAAGCAGGGGAAGGAACAGAAAATGATGGACTGACGAACTAAGAAAGTTTGCGGGCGTGGATTGGCACAAGAACACCATAAACAGACGCAAGTGGAAAGGCATGTCTGAGGCCTGTTTCTGCAAAGGGACTAGTAATGGCTGATAATGATACATATCGTCATCAGCCGTTACTAGCCCACTGCTGAACAAAGGTCTCAGACATGTCCTTCCACTTGTGTCTGTTAATGGTCTTCCTGTGCCAGTCCAAGCCCAAAAACTTTCTTAGTTCGTCAATCCATCGTCTTCTCTTCCTTCCCCTGTTTCTTTTACAATCGCTGTGGACCCATTCTGTTATTCTTATTGTCCATCTATTGTCTGTCATTCTCGTTATATGTCCTACCCATGTCCATTTCTTTTTTCTTACATGTTGTTAGAATATCTTTTACTTTAGTTTTCTGATGTATCCACTATCCACATTGCTCTTTTTTTTCTGTCTCCTAGTGTTAATCTCATCATTATTCTTTCCATAGCCCTTTGAGGTGTAGCTAGCTTATGTTCTAAGGCCTTAAAGGTTCCAGGTTTTTTATGCTTAAGTTAATACTGTTAGGACCATCTGATTAAATATTTTTTTTTCTTTTTAGAGAAAGTGGCAGTTTACATTTCATAATCTCATTTTGTTAATCAAATAGTCTCCATCGCATGCTTATCTTTTCTTTCTTTAAATTTCGGTCTCGTGTTCTAGGGAAACACACAACACATATATATACATACATATATATACAGTATATATATATATATATATATATATATATATGAGAGAGAGAGAGAGAGAGAGAGAGAGAGAGAGAGAGAGAGAGAGAGAGAGAGAGAGTTCTCCTTGATACAAAGAAACAATAAATGAGCATTTAAGTACTCGTTTAGTTGTGAAATTAGTAAAAAGGACTCGGCCTACCGAATAATAGCTGATGAGCTTTCATTTCAAGCGACAGTAAACTTACATATAAAAGCCATTTCACTTAAAAACAGTTCATTTGTTCGTTCTCTGATAAGTTTAAGACAAGCTTAAGGAGCTCAGATAACTGTCCCTATTCTATAGGCCTATTTCTACAGTACTTAAGATATTAGTCTACCATTTTCTCCTCGATACTTAAATGAACTGGCCTTATAACCGTGCCTAATGAATCATGAAATGATGGAAATTACAAACATGGGCATGTAAGAAAGTTTTGTTTACGCATTGACCCTTTTCCCTGCAATGAAATCTATAAGACTATACATAACAATAAATATATACGGTAGTTGAATCAGTAGAACTTCAAAAGTTCAAACTCGCAGCAAATGTTTTTACGTTGAACAGGCTTACATAAGTCCTTTCATAGTTTATATATCAATTATATATCTGTTTTAATATTGTTAATGCTTTTAAAATGTTTATCTTAATTTTTCATTACACCTTACATCGTTTATTTATTCCTTTATTTCCTTTCCTCATTCGGCTATTTTTCCCTGTTGCAGCCCTTCGGCTTGTAACATCTTGCTTTCCAACAAGGGTTGTAGCTTAGCTAGTAGTACTAGTAGTAGTAGTAGTAGCAGTAGTAATAATAATAATAATAATACTCCTCTATGTACGGACATTACACACACATGTGTATATATATATATATATATATATATATATATATATATATATATATATATATATATATATATATACACACACATATATATATATATACACACACACACACACACACATATATATATATATATATATATATATATATATATATATATATAAAATCAAGAAAGCTTTTGATACTCGGAAAAAGAGGGTTTGTCTCATCACAGGCCCTGTGGACATTAGACACAGGCCTACAGTGAGAAGGAATGTGGGAGTGTACACTGGGAATGCTGTACTATCTGCAAATATTTACAGAGAGAGAGAGAGAGAGAGAGAGAGAGAGAGAGAGAGAGAGAGAGAGAGAATTATATTTGTATTTATGCCTCTACATGGCAATTTTCTTTACACCGCCTTCAGCATTCGATTCACACTTGAATTGAAGTCACATGTCTAATTTTAAGGGATGTTTCTCACAGAAAATTACACCTGCGTTATTACAAAAGAAGGTATGAGTGTCCCAGAAGCTAAGGATAAAACGTGTAAATCAAGGTCTTAATAAATTCAAATTGGTAATTCATATTCTAGAATGATATTTTGTTAATTTATTCTCATCATTTATTTATTTCCTTTCCTCACAGGGCTATTTTTCCCTGTTGGAGCCCTTGGGCTTATAGCATCTTGCTTTTCCAACTAGGGTTGTAGCTTGGCAAGTAATAATAATAATAATAATAATAATAATAATAATAATAATAATATACGAAGGTAAACTTCGCAAGTAAATGTTTACAGCGGGTATACTTTTAAAATCAGACAAGATCGTCATCGAAAAAAATGGTTCAGTTCAAAATAAGATAAAAATGTACAAGTAACATCACCTTACATCAATCAAATTAGAGATCGAAAATGCGAAAAAAAAAACATAACACGTCAAGTAACAATTGATTACAATACACGATTTTCTACAACATTAAAAAAGAGAAACTTGTCAAATAATAGAAGAAAACCAAGCTTTAAAGGACGTGACCATGACAAAAGACATGTGGTGTATATACATACATAAAAAACGATAAAATTGAGAAGTGAAACTATGTACAGGACACTCCTATACCAGCATATAACAATACAGGACAACACTGGACAAGATCAACAACTTTACAAAGAGGCGTAATCAAGCGGCCCAATAAACACCGTCCTTCAGGGAGAAGGACACTCCAAAATCAAACCATTGTTCTTTAGTCTTGGGTAGTGCCATAGCCTCTGTACCATGGTCTTCCACTATCTAGGGTTAGAGTTCTCTTGCTTGAGGGTACACTTGGGCACACTGTTCTATCTAGTTTCTATTCCTCTAGTTTTGTTAAAGTTTTTATAGTTTATATAGGAAATATTTATTTCAATGTTTTTACTTTTCTTAAAATATTTTCTTTTTTCTTTTTTCCTTTCCTCACTGGGCTATTTTCCCTGTTGGGGCCCCTGGGCTTATAGCATCCTGCTTTTCCAACTAGGGTTGTAGCTTAGCATTTAATAATAATAATAATATAAAATGTTCGTTGAAAATAGATTAAGAATCTCATACAAATCATTCTAACTTGAAGAAAAAAATAAATAGCCAAGGTCACAGCACTAAAAACAATCCTTCCACAATATACAAAAAAAAAAAATCTAACACTAAAAATATTGTATAAACGCTACTACTAGGCCTAAACATTATCTTTATGCTGTTCTCTGTATTTTATGAAAATTCTTCTTTGACTTAAATTATCTTATAATTCAAGTAAGTTCTACGGACTTATGTCCTGTTCATTTTCATAAAAATTTATAACAAATTAATAGAGTATTCACAGGTTACCCTTCTTCGCTAACATTACCTATGAATATAGCTTTAAAAAAAAAAAAAAAAAAAAAAAAAAAAAAACTTTTACCAAACTAATTGGTTTAACTGTTATTTATCTATTAATTGGTAGATTTATAGAATTTGGAGAGGCCATTCCGATGGCTGTAAGAATGCAAGGCAGTGCAATATATTCAAAATTCTTCCCGCTTAAAGAAATCATTGAATCTTGTGACTTAGGCCTAACTCATTTTCTACTCGGTAATGAGCATTTTATCTAGAGTATTGGAAAGCCGAATAAACCTAACAATAAACTGATAGCATCTTTCCGAAAATGTTAAGAAAACTCATTCGCAAGACACGTGACTTGATAGTCAAATAACCGTCATTAATAAAATACTTAGAGCTACGTTTGTATGAAAATACAAGATGAAAGTGTTATAATAGGGACCTGAAAACTATTAAGCTTGAACACAAATGCTAGCGAAATAACTGATAACGATACAGAGCAAAATATTAACTGGAAAGAAATTATTTTTTATCACACACCAAGGCCCGCCTGAACAGACCTTTAGTGTTTGGTGGAGGGCGAGAAATAAACCCCTAAAAGTATAAAGATACCGAATACCTGTGCATGTTAAGACTTACTTGAGAATGAGGAGAGAGCTATTTTCTGAAGGTGTGCCTGGACATCCTTGGCGTATATAAGAACCCCGGAAGCATTGAGCGCCAAGGCGTTTCCGACTTTATCGCGATCTGGGCAATCGCCCCGGGACACTAACGCCACCCAAGGTTCGGAGGACGTGGGTGATGGCGAGGACGCCCAAGGTAAGGTGCATCCGTCCCTCTTATCGGGAGAACCACCTTCTTTAGGTCGCCCTACGACCACAAGCCCGGAAGCGCTGCCCACGGCTCCACTTCCGAATTTGCCCACTTCCCGAATGTCGGTGAGACGTGCCCCCGTGATGGGATCCACATAGGAGATATTGAGGTGGGCTAAGGTGATGGTTGCCCCTTCGTAAGACCACTCGGCAGAGATGCCGAAGGTGAAACAAACAGACATACACGCACAGATCAAAGAAGCCCTGAGAAGCATTTTAATGGCTCTGGTGATAGATTTTAAATTAATAAGATATATAGAGAATAGTATAACTAAGGTATAGATGACGAGAAAATAAGAATGAAAGGTAATAAAAAGGATTTCAGGACTTGAATCTCTTTAAATCCATCGAAATTTTTGTTTAAAACCTTATAACACCATCAGGTGAGGATTGTATAAACGAAGTTTTTTAACGCTGTCAATGCATTGGAGTCTTGATCAATTTTGCCATTGTACGGATCTATCATGAAATCCGCCATCCAATAATCTTTAGCTAGATTGAAGTATCAAACGTTGGAATATTCCAACCATCACAGGGTAACTACGAATCATCGGCCTAAATGCTTCCAATTGATTGAATAGGTCTATGAATGTTAGGCACACCGTTGTGGTCTAATGAGAGAGTCCTTGCTCACCTCACGTGCTTCTTTCACGAAAGGAAAAACGATTTCTTGAAATTAACACTTGAAAACACTGGGGGGCATATCACTACTCATGTACCATCAGGTGAGCTGAATCTCCTTGCTCATGAGGGGAAAAACGTCAAAGAAATAAACTGGCGTCCGTGTGTTACTTTGAGCTTTAACGAATATCACAGCGTCTATTAGCAACGGATCGACCGCTCTCTAATGCGGCTGCGACTTCACTGAGAGAACGTTGTCTTGTTCAGTTTTGTTGTGCCGTTGTCTCACTCAGTGTTGCCAGATGGGTTAGTGTAAAAATCCCTAAAAGTGATAAAAATCCCCATTTCCATAAATATATTGTCTTCTAATACAGAAATTACTTGCTATACTCCATGTAATTATAAATAAACTAATTGCAACAATATAAAGGTTTACTCATCGCTGTTTCTTCTTCATAGATATATGTACAGAATATCGTCACCAGTCATCCAAAATCTAAGGATAAATTCCAAAATGTAGGGATAAGTCCCTAAATCTAGGGATAAATACCCATATCTGGCAACCCAACTCTCACTCGCGCTTGGTTTCCTTGAATGTCGGCAACACTGGCAGTGGCTGGCCAGGATTGGTCGACAGTGTTCACGCGCTCAGACATACATGAGCCGCTAAACGTATGATAATCACTACAGAATCTTTATTAAGAGTATTTTGTGTTGTGATGTCTTGTCTAGATATTCTTTGCGTAAATATTGTAATTATCAATGTAACCTGTATAATGAATGGTACATTTATCTGCTTTAGATAGAGAAAAACTTCTTACATTGCTAGTCCTGAAAGAATCCTCACCCGGAAGATACTTTTCAACTTCTTGTTTATTGATTATCCCTAATTCTAATTTACAGCTCTTTCCATGATTAACTGTTTCGTTGTATTTCAATATATTTGATTATGATGGCTACTCTAAATTTCTCATTTCAATGTCAATGAACGTTAATAAAAATAAACGTAGTTACAAGACAGTCCTTGCAAAAACATGCATGCTGCACTAAAGTACATTTGTTTAATTGATAAACCAATTTCATCAGTATACACGCACACACACACACACACACACACACACACACACACACACACATATATATATATATATATATATATATATATATATATATATATATATATCCTGTCACTCTCAGGAGGAGAGGAATAGTCATACCTTGGTGAGAGTGGGCACCCTTGAGGTACACTTGGAAACCGCACTGTCACACAAATTGCCAAACCAGCGGATTGCAGGCAGTTAATTCTAATAGCCAGGCCTTCTCCATCACGAGACTCAATACTACGCAGTACTCTAGAAGTTTTATTCCAGCTGTTACCAAGTTGTGGAATGATCTTCCTAATCGGGTGGTTGAATCAGTAGAACTTCAAAAGTTCAAAGTTGGAGCAAATTATTTTTTGTTGACCAGGCGGACATGAGTCTTTTTATAGTTTGTTTAGGACATATTTGTTTTTGATGCTGTTAATAGTTTATATATGACATGTCTGTTTTGACGTTGTTACTGTTTTTAGAATGATTTATTGTTAATTTGTTCTCTTCATTTATTTATTTCCTTATTTCCTTTCCTCACTGGGCTATTTTTCCCTGTTGGAGCCCCTGGGCTTATAGCATCTTGCTTTTTCAACTAGGGTTGTAGCTTGGATAGTAATAATAATAATAATAATAATAAGAAAGAGTAGGGGATTAGATATGAATGTGTCCGTGTG
>NC_090725.1:10032227-10042227 GCF_036898095.1 Palaemon carinicauda | reverse complement strand
TGATTTTGGAATGATAAGTTATTTCCCTTAAGTCCTGTTTGCAAATGAGTCTGGGATAATATGTAACTTACACAAACTCTTGTTTGTCGCCGACTTTTGGAAAATACGAAACTTTCCAGTCTTGAGTACCGCTGAATTTGAGATAATGCAAAACTTCCACCAAGGCTTGCTTACTTCTGATTTTGGGATGATATTGTACCAACCGTGTGTCACAAAATTGTACATAATTATTTTGTATATATTATGCTTGTATCTGCGCTCTTCCCTCGCACTAAAAATAACCAGAACAAACATGTCTATGTGTCGCCTATGCAATATTGTCATTTCTCGAACATGTATTTTCCTGTTGCCTTGAGGTTTTGTATATAAAGGAGAGTTTTCTTTAATAATACAACTCAGTTGATTGCATCCTGCCTTTGAGTTCACAACCCTCTCTCGGCTCGTCACAATATGTAAATTCCCCCCAAGTCCCATTTGCCTCTCTCTTTGGGATAATGCATCACTTGACCAAGTCATGCTCCACCTGACGTGGGGATGATACGTAACTTCCCCCAATTCCTGGTTATTATTATTACTATCCAAGCTACAACCCTAGTTGGAAAAGCAAGATGCTATAAGCCCAGGGGCTCCAACAGGGAAAAATAGCCCAGTGAGGAAAGGAAATAAGGAAATAAATAAATGAAGAGAACAAATTAACAATAAATCATTCTAAAATAAGTAACAACGTCAAAACAGACATGTCATATATAAACTATTAACAACGTCAAAACAAATATGTCATATATAAACTATAAAAAGACTTATGTCCGCCTGGTTTTGGCATTTGACTTCCGGATAATACGTAACTTTCGCCAAGGCATGATCGCTTAGGCTTTGAGATAATGTGTAAATGCCTGAAATTCCTGTTTACCTCTGACTTTAGGATAATGTAACTTTGAGATAATGTGTAAATGCCTGAAATTCCTGTTTACCTCTGACTTTAGGATAATGTAACTTCCCCCAAGTCTTGTTTGCCTTTGAATGTTGGGTAATACGTAGCTTCCCCTAAGGCCGGGAGAACACTAGCGACTCTGTGGCGCCACAAAGCCACAGCATCGTGTGGCGGGGATGTGGTCTCCCATAAGTTTCCATTGTTTTCAAGTTTTGCCGCGCAAACTAGCGACTGTGGCAAGCGACTGTGGCTATCTGTCGCTCATCCCCGCCACAGGCGTGGCGTGGCTTTGAAAACAATGGAAACTATGGGATACCACATCCCCGCCACTAGCGACTGTGGCAAGCGATTGTGGCTCTCTGTCGCTCATCCCCGTCACAGGCGTGGCGTGGCTTTGAAAACAATGGAAACCTATGGGATACCACATCCCCGCCACACGATGCTGTGGCTTTGTGGCGCCACAGAGTCGCTAGTGTACTCCCGGCCTAAATCCTGTTTGCCACTGACGTTATATTCGATAATACGTAACTTTCCCCAAGTCCTAATCACTTCTTAATTAGGGATAGTACATAACTTTTATCTTGTCCTATTTATCATTGACTTCGGGATAATAGATAACTTTTCCCAGTCCTGTTTGCTTCGGACTTTGTGGTAATATATAACTTTCCCGGGTCTTTTTTCCTTCTGACTTTGGGAAAGTCAGCCCTTGAAGAACAGACTCGAAAGAAGATAGAATATAACTAAAAATTCTGCCAGGATATATTGAATACCAGAAATAAAATAAAAATTCAATATGCCATTTTTTGTGAAATTGAAGAAGAAACATATCGAATGTTTTTCTCCAAAATAAATTTGCAATCAAGAATCCTTGCTAGAATTTTAAATGTTAAGAATTTTCATTGCAATTTTTTTTTTTTATCCACTATTTCAAACAAAACTTAGGAAAAGTCACATACTAGCTTGCAGTCAGTGGAAAACGTCTTGTTTGGTGAAGCTATATATTAACCCAAATTCAGTGCCTAAAAAGGTTTGGGGAAAGTTGCATATCATCATAGAGTCAGAGGCAAATAAAGACGGGGGAAGTTACGTATCATCCCAATGTCCTGTAGAGAGTAGGATTCTCCTGCTGTATGGAACCGGAAAAGCAGCCATCAAAGTAAAGTAAAGCAAATGATTAAAGAAACATAGTTAATTGAAAGATCCGGATATTGAAGAGCAACTGGCCTGGACCTACTTACAATCATGCTTTTAGCTTAGGGTTCAACATCATTGGCCGTAATTTTCTCTTTACAATAAATTTAAAACCTCTCTCTCTCTCTCTCTCTCCTCTCTCTCTCTCTCTCTCTCTCTCTCTCTCTCTCTCTCTCTCTCTCTCTTTCTTTGTATGTACAATATATGTATATATGGGTATGTGTGTGTAAGTGCTGAAATATGTGTATTTATATTTACTATATTTACATATATACACACATATATGTATATACAGTATACAGCATAAACATGTATATGTATGCGAATATATGTACACATCTATATTCATCCATATATATACATTTATATATATACATATATATATATATATATATATATATATATATATATATATATATATATATATATACAGTATGTATATGTATATATCCCTTTCTGAGTAGGGATACCTCAACTTGGTGAAAGGGTTTGTGTACCAGCATCATCAACAAAGCTGTACTAGTCAGTGCCACCCATACTAGGTTGGTTTACTGTGAGCGATCAGACTAAAGTCTCCCACCATCACGAATCCATAGTGGCCAGCGTGGGGATGAAAACTGTCCAAAACCCAAGCATGAATAAGAACATGACTGAGGTCTTTGTCCCGCAATAGCCTAAAAGTGGCATCCTTTTTCTGTTGTTATCTGTAGATGTATGTATGTATGTATGTATGTATGTATATATATATATATATATATATATATAAATTATTTATATACATATACTGTATATTTATATATGTGTGTGTATATACTTAAATACACACACACACACACACATATATATATATATATATATATATACATATATATATACAGTATATATATATATATTTATGAATACATATATATATATATATAGAGAGAGAGAGAGAGAGAGAGAGAGAGAGAGAGAGAGAGAGAGAGAGAGAGAGAGAGAGAGAGAAAGATAGATAAACAGATAGATAGATCTTTATTGACCACAAATTCTACATTAAAAATTACAATAAAAGTAATTACACGTTCACATGAATCTATTATACATATTAGGATATTTACATTATTTTACACTCAATGTAGTCCACAAAATTACAGGATTTATAATATTCCTCAGCACATATCAAAATTAAAATAATTATATATATTTCCTAATTATTATTATTATTATTATTATTATTATTAGTAAATGCTAAGCTACAACCCTAGTTGGAAAAGCAGGATGCTATAAGCCCAGGGGCCCCAACAGGGAAAATAGCCCAGTGAGGAAAGGAAATAAAGAAAAGTAAAATATTTTAAGTACAGCAACACTTTAACATAAAATTGATATCAAACCAATATATCTATGGGTAACAGTTACAGATTGCGTGGGAAATTTTCACAGTGGTTTGTACATCTTTAGCAAGGTTCTGATAATATGAATTTATGTTATAATTAGTTCGTATATTATGCGTAATAGGGCGTAACTCTACCACATGTAGTTTCATTTGTACCTCGCCACAAGGGCATAGTCTCTCCCTTGGTCTCTCCTCTACTGGGAAGCGACCTCGACCCTCTTCTGTTCCACCTACCTATTTCAATGGCAAGGTTATGTGAGCTTAACCTTAATCTAGTAAAAGAAGCTTGATATATGTCATTGACATTAATCCTTTTTTGTATATACAACGTATACAGTGAATTCAGGTTTCAATAATTTATGTTTCTCTACGAGATGAAATAGATTCTATTACAGCCTGTTTTAAGTTTTGAAAATCTCCTTATATATATGTATATATATATATATATATATATATATATATATATATATATATATATACATATATATGTATATATATACACGCATATGCACAAGGACTCACAGTTTCATATATATATATATATATATATATATATATATATATATATATATATATATATATATATATATTCATATATATATATATATATATATATATATATATATATATATATATATATATGAGTTTGTGTATATGTGGGGTGGGGTGATTACGTCTATATGCGCACATTTATGTGGCTCCTGTAGTAAATGCTACAGCATTGAAGCTTGTGAAAATGTGTTTTTAAAGAAGCTCTGTTAATTGAAATGCCTTATATCCAAGATAAATATATTTGTATAAGGTGAAAACGTTTACCATATCAAGTGTTGGTACAAAATACGTAGAAAAGAATAATTGGTGTTGCAAAGACACGGAAAATAACTTTACTCCTATCAATATTCTGTTAATGATAGATTCAACTTCCAGTTTGAAAGTTTATTACAACAAAATGTGCGTTGCCTAAAAGGAATATGATGTATACAATACTGTAAATTTTATACACTGCAATTGGTGTTACAAAATATATATAGAAATGTATAAATTTTTATCCAGTATTTCGTATATATTCCTTTCAAACTATTTGAGATCACATTTAGCAGATATTTTAGCTTTAAAAATATCCTCAAGTTGAAGAGTACTTCATTGTTAATTTATTGAAAACAATATTAATTATTATGGATTAGACTTACAATGTACGCACCAAATTTTATCATAACAAAATGTTAATCACATTGATCGACTTAGGAGCAGCATGACCAACAAAACCACTTGGCGCTACAGGACTCCTCTCTCAGTTCCTAACCACAGTTTTCTAGTGACGATAAGGGGGTTTGTGGTGTGCAAGAAGAAAGCCACTAGCCAACCACATACTCCGCTCGTAAAACTTTCTGTTTAAGCAGTTGTAAGCAGACATGATTTTTCAGGTTCTTTTTAGTGCAAGGGGAGAGCGAAGATACAAGCACAAAATGAACTATGTACGATCGTGTGACACACGGTTGATACACAGTTGAGCAAATGGATGTAGACAACTCCCATCTAACTTCTGGTACTCTTAATCATTTATTAAATTATCGTAGTTCATTAACTCATGTAAGTTTAGAGTATCCATGCGAGGAACAAACAAAATTCTCTATGGTTTTAAAGTCTTCTTTGTTAAAATCACCTGAAAGTCCCATATTACGGCCAACAGCTTGGGTGATGGCCTTTCTTTCGAGTAGTCTTAAAGAACGAATTTTGCCTTTTCGTGAAAGTAATGATGTATAATCACAACTGGTGAATGAATGTAGGAAAGGAAGTGATTTGGATATATGTTTTTCAAAGTTTTGAGACAAGTGAAATGACCACTTCATGCTAAATAGAAAAAAGTGTGGGGCAAACGATCCATGCATATCACTATCTATATTGAGCATAAACATATTACTATTATTTCTAACATACTGAAGGTGAGAAATAATCTTTAAGTCTGCTTCCTTATGAGATGAACACATTTCAGGCTTCAATGTGTTAAACACGTGTCCATCAAGGTGTTGAATTGAAAGCATGAATCACTACGAGTGATGTATATGTTCTCGTCAAGTAATACCCTTGAATAGTCATTGTTTTCCCAAGCTTACAGCCAATTTGCTGGTAAATGCCATATGTCTCCAACCTTGCAGCTAACATGGGGGAAACATTTTATTATTATTATTATTACTATCCAAGCTACAACCCTAGTTGGAAAAGCAAGATGCTATAAGCCCAGGGGCTCCAACAGGGAAAAATAGCCCGGTGAGGAAAGGAAATAAGGAAATAAATAAATGAAGAGAACAAATTAACAATAAATCATTCTAAAAAAAGTAACAACGTCAAAACAGACATGTCATATATAAACTATTAACAACATCAAATACAAATATGTCATAAATAAACTATAAAAAGACTCATGTCCGCCTGGTCAACAAAAAAGCATTTGCTCCAACTTTGAACTTTTGAAGTAGTATTCATTCATTCAAGGACTACGCGTCTGTCGAAGAATTAAAACATTCGGATGACAATGTAATAACCAATGATAATTGTTAAGCACATTAAGAAAAGATCTACTGCTAGTTTCCTCATGATCAAATATTTGAACTATCCAAGGGATGCTTATTTAGAAGCATCTGACCGTGTAATGACCCGGAAATTTAGGTGAGATTTAGTGTTTCTGGGTTACTTAAATACATGAGAAGGGTCACACAGAATTTCACGATTAATACTTTTGGGGAGGTCAACGACCCCCTGGGTTATCTTTGCGGGGGATCTAACCTGAACTTTGCCCGAGAAATTTAGATTATATTTCGTGTTTTATAAATTTTTATATACAACTTAAACATCAAGATAACTTATGTATATAATACTTATGGGGATTGATTGAGTACCAAGTGAGTTATGTTGGAGGGGGGGGGGGGCGTAAACGCCCCCTGGACGCACCGACTGACCAACCTAAAATATCAGCTAGTCTTTATGTTATGTAAATATTAATCTGACTAATGTTAGTATATGCTAATGATGAATTATAAACCACATCAGGAAAACCAATATCAAAATATAAATTATATGTTTATATCAATATGTATTTGTAAAAATGAAATTGTAAACTGTATATTTTCTTAATAAAAGTAAAAATAAAAAAAAAATAAAAAAAAGCTAATAAACAAACCCCGTTACCATGCTTAAAATCTTAATATTTGGGGGAAGAATTTACCCGTCGTGAGCTCTTGGACTATAAAGGACATAATGGACTTTATAAGAAATGATGGTAAAACGTTGTTCAACCTCAAACACTTCATCTAAAGCTTTACATTGGAAAATCTCGATCGATTTCTTATTATATTTTGGCAAGAGAAAAATTATACTTTAAAGTCTCACAGCAGACCAGAATAAGGAAATGTGTGTTTAATATATAGATAAGAATAAAAGCATTTGATCAGGTTTCAAGGTTGTTATTAACGCGTAAACTTTTAAAAAAGCAGGAGGCTTAAGAAAGTTACAGTGACCTTACAATCACTAAACAATGTTGCCCGATATATAATTTTCATCTAAAATTCGATTCAGCATTATTGTTATTCTAGAACTCATGAGGAAGGAACAATATTAAAAAAGAATATTAGGTCTCGTGTTGAAAAAGGTGTACATATTAAAACAATAGAAAAATAAATTGTATATATATGCGTTGCATACGAACTGGCAACCGCTCAAGAAATGTTGACTTGTCGGGAAGTGGAAGACGCGAGAAAGGAAGAGGAAGTGAGGGAGAAATTCAGACTGGTGTCAGTCGCGTGAGACTGAACATCTTACGGATCAAGGAGTTCGCTCCTATTGCTTCCTTTCGTTTTCTTCCTTTTTCAAAATCAAAGAAAACATAAACTATTAAACCTGTTTAGGTCGCCCATCGTTATGAATAAACTCTTAAATGAATGAAGCTGAAGCAGCTTGAAGTTTACTTAAATTAATGCATAAACCAACTCAAGGTCGAATACAAGATCCCAACTTTAATCTATAGCTAAAGGTACTCGACCCTTTCTTTCCATGATTTACTTTTAGGCTAAGAATCTCATTTATATGTATCTACTTGTATACATATGATTATGTATATGTATGCGTACATTTTGTATATCTATATCCATATTTACTTTATTTTTTATTTTTACTTAATTGATGATATTATTTTAGTTGTATTATTGCCCGAAGAGCTCTGCTCCACATGGGCTTGGACTGAGTCTTTTTTTCTTTTTGTAAATCTTTGTATGTAAATATTTTTTGTCCAATAAAGATTATTATTATTATTATTATTATTATTATTATTATTATTATTATTATTATTATTATTATTATTATACTCGGCAAACAAAAGGAGCATACAGTATATTGTACCAAGAAGCTTAAAACCAAAACATTATTCTAACTGGATTTTATAGGCTTGTATCTGTTTGTGAAAAAACTCTTGCACATTCAAGAGCGCGAACAGAAAACAAATACACAATCACACACTCATAGAAGTGAGAGACCAGTATGAGTCTATGAGATCAGAGAAGCCGAGACAACGCAATGACACGATAGGAGGTGGTACTTTCACTTACCTTTACCCAAGGCCACGTCCTTTTCTCCTTCATTTCCTTTCCAGCTAAGAGGAAGGATCCCGAACCAGATTCCAGAATCAGACGCCAAACACGTAAAGTATTAACAGCAGAAGATTATTAACAACCTACGAAGGCTCCTTGGCTTCTGAAAGTGAACTTGAACTTTTGCCAGCGGTTGTGTCTGCACTTCCAATAACCTTGATTCGCGGAAATGGAATAGTAATTATAGGATTTTCGTTAAACGCTCCCCGAGGCTACAATGTTTTCTATTCTTTTCTCAAATGGAATTAAGTTTTAAAGGATGAGTTACAGAGTAATATTCTCTGATTTTGTTTTTGTTGTTGAACTGGAGTTTTCATAAAGAAAATCGGGTTAAGAAATTCGTATAGACGAAGGCGCATTAAAAAAAAAAAAAAAAAAAAAAAAAAAAAAAAAAAAACCGCTGGTTTTACGGCTAATTGACTTTTAAAATTAAAACGAATAAAATAACCAATCTAATTAGTTTATATGTAAAATTCTGAGTGTTGGATCTTTCATGGTTATAGTCAATATAATTTGTATCGCTCTTCATCACAATAAAGCTAAGCTCTTACTATAGCTACAAAAAAAAAAAAAAAGTAACGATAAATTGAAATACTACATTTTGTCTTGTTTCATTAAACACGTTAGTTTAAGTAGTTGTTTAAACCTGTTCATGTGTCTCTAAATCTCTAAGAAGAGAAATCTTCAAAGTTGTATGATAACTCTATCAAAATCTTCTTTTTTCTCAGACACGTTAACCCTCATTCAAGATTATCAAAGAATAAACTGGTTCGTGATCAGTAAAGTGCTTCAGAGATATTTGGAACTGTAATCCTTGATAAGATAGTAGATTGTCTGGCTGCCTCAGACAACCAGCTTAGTTTTAAGCCTAACTCTCGACTGAGACTTTAGTAGGTGGTTTGAAAGCTTCTTATTAGTCATGTATCGTTGAAATTCCTGACTTACTAATGTTTCAGAAATACTAAAAGTGCCTTCTAAGCTGAATAATAATAACCCTCTTCTCTAATCAGGTGGCAATATAATTTTTCTGATAGTCGAAATCGTCAACCAAACAGGTGCGAGGTTGACGTGCCAATGAATAAATTCTCTTTATTTGATCGCTGCGTAAACGTCGTGTATTAAATTTCTACCTTGAATGGAATATTGAAAACGTATGACCTATCAGAAAAGGATCACAAAGAAATGGTCGACTTGACAAAGGCAATTTCTAAGCATTTATTGCCAAGATATGTAAGATGGGACAAATGTTTTCTGGTGTGACGGGCCGAGAGAATGTTGTGACTCAAAGACAGGTTGAAAGCAACTGAGTGAGTTTATTATGTTGTTCTGTTGAAGATTGCCTGGCCCTTTTGGCCAGACACGGGCTTTTGCAATCTTGCAGCCCGTAGGTGTTTGGGTAGGATATATTGGGATAGGTAGTTGGGTGGGGGATATTCTGCAACATTTATTTTAGGATATTGGGATAGGTTTTGGGTGGTGATGGGATATTTGAAAAGGAGTGATTGACTGTGAGTTTATTATTGAACACTCTCCTTTATATACAAAAGCTCAAGACAACAGGAATTTTCCTGTTCAAAATCTACACCGTTACCATTGAGAAAAACAGACATGTTTATCCAGGTTCTTTTTAGTGCGAGGGAAGAGCGAAGATACAAGCACAAATTGATCTATGTACGATCGTGTGACACACAGTTGGTACACTGGCATTGGGTTTTGGCGTCCCTTTTAAAGTTATATGTAGGTCACACTCCTGTTAAATTGAATTACAGTGTTCAAGGTTTGTGACAAATCGGAGTTTATGGGGGACGAAATTTAACCTTTCTGAAGCATTTTGATAGAAAAATAATCATTTCTGTTTGTCAGAAA
>NC_090725.1:10019727-10027227 GCF_036898095.1 Palaemon carinicauda | reverse complement strand
GTGGTAACTATGACAGAAATCCAAATCAATCATCGCCGTGCTTTCAGACGCATGAATGCCTCGTCTAGATTAGAGGCTAGTGTACCAACCGTGTGTCACACGATCGTACATAAATTATTTTGTATATATTATGCTTGTATCTGCGCTCTTCCCTCGCACTAAAAAGGACCTGAATAATCATGTCTCCGGTTTTCCTCTGTAACATTGTCACTTTCTCGAACATGTATTTTCCTGTTGCCTTGAGGTTTTGTATATAAAGGAGAGTGTTCCTAAAAGTACTCAGTTGATTGCATCCTGCCTTTGAGTTCACAACCCTCTCTCGGCCCGTCACACTAGAGCAGAATGGTCACTGAAGTAATTCCCCAATTGTTACGTCTTGCGTCCATCTGTAGGATCACTGGGTCGTAATACACAACGTTTTCCAACAAATCGGCTCTTTTGTCTCTCCTTGCTCAAAACCGCTCCAAAGCATCTTGATAAATCTTTTCCACCATGCCAACTCATGCATTTTCCTATATTTCGCTTTCTTGTCTTGCACGCACACACCTGATAAATCACCCCAACAGCTGCAAGTGGCATAATTTAACGTAAATGTGAGCCAAAACACTGCTTTCACAAAAAAACACGTGACAAAGTATAATCATTTCATGCGTTCTAACTTCTGGAAATATTCCTTCAGCTTTCGATAATCTTTGGCAACACTTTCTACGCATCTAACCACCATTTGTGAAACGTGGTTCACGTTTCTTCCATGATCCGAGATTAAAAAAAAAAGAAAGTCGTTATTTGCCATTTGCATTTACATTCAAAGCTTCACATTTGTTCATATACTATACTCTACCAACTCTCTCCGTGTAGACTCGTTCAAACTTCATCACTAGTCAGTTCTAATTGCCCTGACTAACTCATCACCGCTCAGTAGCTGCATTATTTCTCTTTACATAAGATGTATGTATGTACTTACATCTTTGATATCTCTCAGGTACAGTAACACGATATCACAACGAAAAAGAGATCAATCAACATATAATACATAAAGTTAGACATGTTTTCATATCCTACACTCGCACCACGAACCCTCTTACTTCTTCATCTTCCATACATGTTAATCTATGCTGTAAAAAGAGACACGGTTCAAGGAGAAAGTGTTAAGTGATTTGGGAAGAGGAAAGCGCGGTACAATAATCTTATCCAGTTTTCTGGTCATGAAGAAAAATATAGGCTTAAAACTACAGTTTTACTCTTGGGAGAAATGGGGTCCTTTTAATAGTCATAGACCTCTAAAAATGGAAGCAACCGGGTGTAACTCATAATAATAATAATAATAATAATAATAATAATAATAATAATAATAATAATAATAATAATAATAATAACAAGAGCAATCAAATTTCAGACCTCCACCAATGAATATGGCCAGCATTTAAATAAAGTCTGCGGACATTGCCTCCCACTTTTCATATGCTGACTGTACAGTAGATGATAAAATTTCTTGGTTTCTTCCGATGCATAATATTGTAAAGGTTTGGTGAAAATTCAATGTGTTTTTTTGTTTTGACGTAATCATTAGAATTGTGAAAAATGCAAATCCGGTTCTGGAATCCGGATCCAGTACCGGATCATCTGCAAAAGTTAATGAAGTCGTCCATGGTCTTAGATCTGTCTGTGGTGGAAATTTCGTCAAAATCTGACAATTTGTTTTGACGAAATATTAAAAATTAAGAAAAAATGCAAATCCTGATCTAGCATCCGGATCCTGATCATCTCCAAAATTTATTGGGATCGTCCATGACCTAAGATCTAACTATAGGTAGGTAGTAGGTTGGCCAGAGCACTAGCCACCCGTTGAGATACTACCGCTAGAGAGTTATGCATGGCCACATAGTACTTCGTTGGATCCTTCTCTCTGGTTATGGTTCATTTTCCATTTGCCTACATACACACACCGAATAGTCTGGCCTATTCTTTACATATTCTCTTCTATCCTCATACACCTGACAACACTGAGATTACCAAAGAATTCTTCACCCAAGCGGTTACTGCACTGTTATAGTTCAGTGGCCATTTTCCTCTTGGTAAGGGTAGAAGGGACTCCTTAGCTACAGTAAGCAGCTCTTCTAGGAGAAGGACAATCCAAATTCAAACCATTGGTCTCAAGTCTCTGGTAGTGCCATAGCATCTGTACCATGGTCTTCCACTGTCTTGGGTTAGAGTTCTCTTTCTTGAGGGTACACTCGGGCACACTATTCTATCTTATTTCTCTTCCTCTTGTTTTGTTAAAGTTTTCATAGTTTATATAGGAGATATTTATTCTAATGTTACTGTTTTTAATATTTTATATTTCCTTTTTTCCTCTCCTCACTGGGCTATTTTCCTTGTTGGAGCCCCTGGGCTTATAGCATCCGGCTTTTCCAACTAGTGTTGTAGCTTAGCAAGTAATAATAATAATAATAATAATAATAATATGGAGAAAATTTCGTCAAAATCCGTTGGGTAGTTTTGACGTAATGCTTTCTATAGACAAATAAATAAATAGATAGATAAACTGACTAAGAATATAACCTCCTTGGCCGAGGTAATAATAATAATGATAATAATAATGATAATAATAATAATAATAATAAACAGATTATAGGTAATTATGATACCTTTAATGGATAGCGTACACATCACAATCATGTACTGCACTGCTTGCCAGAACCAGGACCCACAAGGCCTGGCCACAATGAAGGACCAATGAGATGATGTTTATTTGCAAGCGAAGCCAGTGGCGGCCAATCACGATGCTTGTGGCCGGAGCATGTTAATGATTTTGAGCTGGACACAGTTGTAACCCTAAAAATAGCGAAACTGAATATTTCCACTAAAATGGTTAAACATCAGAATAACATAATGTATCGTAGCTTTTTATATAATGACGTCAGTTATATAACATATTATATAACTACATGGGATCTAGAAGGATAGAGACATGATTCTTTAACATTTCATTTGCATTAAGGATGCTTCATCCTTAATACAAAATAAATGTTAAAGTACTCCATCTTACTTGAAATTTACACTGAACCAATATTATGTGGTTGTTTAATCCCGTTGTTTGTGTGACGTTTTTTACAGTGACAGAAAAAAAAAAGTTTCAAAATAGTTGGTCTGTTCGAGATCATTGAGTTAAAACTTAATTAGGCCTCATAAACTGTGAAACAAATGAGCGATTGTTGTTAATTTATTATAAGTGTAATTATGGAGATAAGATTACGAGAGAGAGAGAGAGAGAGAGAGAGAGAGAGAGAGAGAGAGAGAGAGAGAGAGAGAGAGAGAGAGTTGGAGGGTGTGTCGTAATTAACAAATTTTATTTCATGAATATTTAGTGGGAGTGTCGTCGACTTGTCTAATCCTATTCTAAAATAAATTTAGCAATTATATGAATGATTTCCTTTCCTCACTGGACAATTTTTCCATATTGGGGCCCCTGGGCTTACAGCATCTTGCTTTTCCAACTAGGGTTGTAGCTTGGATAGTAATAATAATAATAATAATAATAATAATAATAATAATAATAATAATAATAATATCGGTAATAGTTCGGATTATAACACTTGTTACTATTATTAGTACTATTTTAACACTTTTTGAATAATAAGCATCATCAAAATTACCAGCCTGTAATTGATATTATAATTATTTTTTTGTAATCTGAGTAATTCTAGTAATATTATTTGTAGAAATTTGAATGATAGGATAAAATAAGAAAGAAGGAAGATGTTTTCGTGTTCAGGGAACACTTCAGGAGTAGCCGCCCAATGGATGCATTTCATGGAAAGTAAAGTGGAAATAACTTTAAAGTATATTTACACAACGAAGTACTAAAATCTCTTTCTCTCTCTCTCTCTCTCTCTCTCTCTCTCTCTCTCTCTCTCTCTCTCTCTCTCTCTCTCTCTCTTTCTCCACACACAAAGCGCGTGCACATGCACGCGCACACACACACACACACACACACACACACATATATATATATATATATATATATATATATATATATATATATATATATATATATATGTATATATATATATAGATAGATAGATAGATAGATAGATATTTTGTAGATATATTTATGTATATATATATATATATATATATATATATTTATATATATATATATATATATATATATATATATATATATATAGATAGATAGATAGATATATTTATGTATGCATGTATATACTGTATATATATATATATACATATATATATATATATATATATATATATATATATATATATATATATACTGTATATATATAGATAGATAAATAGATAAAATAGGATGGTAGAAAAATTATGGAAGTTGGTAGTGAATAAGATATTGGGTTTTGAAATTTATCAAAGATGTAATTCATATGATAAGGGAAACCAGGAAGATAACAGGGTGTAAATAGAGCAGTGTACACTTCGACGACACTATTTACAACAGTGACCCCAAAGCACTTTACTCCACTATGATTGTTGGCAGACTATAGAATTTGTCTGTACATGAAAGCTAACAAATCGTAGGGTCTTTGTATAGATATCTATTATGCTGTATATTATTTACATTACGTACAGTTTATAACATTAATGTACATTTCTTTATTATTAATTTGTAGAAGAATGATATTTATTTCCATTATCTTTTCCCCATTATGCATCGTGGCAACAATGTAATTATATGTGTCAACACTGCTTTTCTTTCCACCATGTGCATATAGTAGTCAGTCGTTGTTCAGTGGTCACTGTATCGACAAGCATGGACCTGCTTCCCGCTGCTTGTCACATTTATGTCCGTTTGTCTTCATTATACGGGATTTTAAGGACCCTACTGGTTTAAATTGTCACCCTCCATTACATTTATTACATGGATGTATGTGGCAGTATCACACACAGTCTTGTCCTTTTTGGAAATGATGTTTAGATTCTGACTGAAAATGCGTGGTGGTGACATTAATTATTTTCTTAAAATGTATGGTGTATGAAGAAATGGAAGGGTAATAAACGCACATGTAAAGGTAAAGTTGTCTGGTTTCATTTCCAGTATCAGTAGATCACCAGATCGTCAGCTGAGCAATCCCATTCCCCCAACTGTGATGCCCAAACGCAGCCGTATCCTCCCCAGTTAACAACTTGAACTCAAGGTCCCGGCTGGTACTGATCTGCTGTCATGCTAGGCAAACACGTTACCACTGTACTAAACCAGAGGCTAGAATTTGGTTTGCATTGATGGAAAGATGACTGGTTATTTAGAGATAGTTTGATCATGTGAAGGTAACGGAGAACTATTGACAAGTTAGAATGGAACTTGTCAATAGTTCTCCGTTATCTAACTGTTAGATGACATAAGGGTTTTGGGTGTGTTTGAACTATGGTAAGAAAAAACTTAGGAAGTACTAATAGATGGTATAGCAAAGAGACTGGTACTGATAGAACAACTAAGCAAAATATTGAGCACAAAATGGAGTTGTAGAGCTGTTTGTGGTGTGGATTGGGAATATAAAGCGACCAATGTTTTCGAATTTTCTGCCTAGGTAGCTCATCCTAGTTATATGAGTTAAGGGGTTAAGGTTCCGGTGACTCGGTTTCTTTTTCCTCTGGACCCACCCGAGTAATTCTAATTTAGAATTGTGCTAGAATGAAATTAATTGTTATCCAGACACCGGGTTTAGGACACGAGACGCTGCTCAGATAGGTTATAGTGAACATTAGATAATTGTGCCGGTCTTGGTTGGTTAGTTGGTTTTAGATTCCCTTATCTTATATAAAACACAGGCTCTTGGGTTGGCAGCCCGTAACCGGGGGTTGTGTGAGTAGTTACATTGAAGAAAATAAAGGAAATGATAAAATCGCTATCTCACCTTTGGACTAGCAATCAAGTTAACCCTTTTATGCCCAAAGGACGTACTGGTACGTTTCACAGAACACATCCCTTTACCCCCATGGACGTACCGGTACGTCCTTGCAAAAAACTGCTATTTACAATATGAAAATTATATACTGCAAAATGTGCTTGAAAAAAAAATAATCCCGGGGGTTAAAGGTTGGAAAGTTCCAAATAGCCTGGTGGTAAAAGGGTTAATCCAATATCAGGGGTAGCGCCATTTTTGGTGATAGATAAGTATGTGCTCGAGTGTGTATATTCGAGTGTTATAACTGAAAAGTTACGGCTAATTTGCATGTAAACATGTGATCCGGTTGACTCGTCACTAGTCCATAGCCGACACCTTGAGACAGGTGTTACCAATTTAGTTTGGCGATCTGAACGTTAGGACGTCACTTGTGGAAGTTCAAGTTATTTGTAAAACCTATTAATCAGAATTTATGATCAACTTTGGTATTTACTAAATTGCATTTTCAGTGTGATGTGATTTCGCACATACAAAATGCTTTCCAAACTTCGTTCGTGCAGGATAGTTAAATGGTGTGTCATTATCATCATACTTCTCTATGCCGATCAAATATACGAAATACTTGTCCGCAGACGTCAAGTGGAAACCTTAGAATATGAAACTGTGCAAGGGAGAGGTGATGAGATGAAAAATAAAGCACTTCATCCAACACTATCCAAAGACTGCTATATTTACAAGAACGCTTCAGCCCAAAATATTTGCTGCCGTATGCACGACTACATGGCCAACCTGCACGACGTCTTGACTTGTCTGCAATTGGACTTTGAAGGAGCGAAGAGAGTTAGATCTTCGGGTTTCAGGTATTTATTTCTGATTCAGTCGATGAGTCTGTTTCTTATTGATGGAAAGTCGGCGGGTGAACATTTTCATTCACTTTGCAAGTTCAGGAGAATAAAATTAATAAAAGGGGAAAAGCGTCATTGTAATCTCAAAGGAAGTAGACACCACTTCTTAGAATAGAATTTAATCAGAATGATGGGAGACTGACGGACGTAGGTGAGATTTGCCAAGATTTTTCATTTCTGTAAATATTGAAATACACTGAAATGCTTCTTGAGAATGATGTGTAATCTTTATTTACAATAAACTTATTTGAATTAAAGAAAATCCTCTCAAGTTTTTTTTTTTTTTTTTTTTTTTTTTTTTTTTTTTTTTTTGTCTACCATTCCTTTTGTGTCCTCTCTGCCTTAAAATGGTTAACAAGTAGTTTCGAGTCGTATTGCATTGGATGTACAGTAGATATTTGCCATCGCGAAAATTACATATATTATCTTTTCACTCAGAAGTTGGCCAGTATAGCTTCCACGCATCCTCAAAGTAATCCTTCCATCCATTTCCCTACTTATTTGGTTGATTTCAACATAACATCTTCTCTTCAATATAGCCTCTTACTAACAATGACCTTTCCATTGATAAAGGCAGAGCCTAGCCGTTTCTTTTCCTTTTTTTAGTTTCTTTGCAACACTGTACTTCACAACTGAAGTTTTTCTTCTTATTCTTGAAACCACAATGACAACGTTACAATATAATTTTCTTACAGCTGATATGGATTAAAATG